>NW_026042309.1:1928750-2257500 GCF_023856365.1 Brienomyrus brachyistius
ATGGAGCCCCCGTTATGTACGGTGGGGGTCTGGGAGGGCTTTTTCGAGGACTCCTCAGAATGGCGGTGCCATTTCTGAAAAGGACTTTCAATATGGCGAAACCGCATTTAAAATCGGCCGCCCAAAATATCGTTAAAGACGTAGTAACAGGAGCCATGACGGGTCAATTGACAGCACAGCCACAAGAGGGCTCGGGGCTCATGGTGCTTGCTCGAGGCAAGCGTCGTAGACCCCCTGGGGATCGAATTACCACCGCTAAAAAACGCAAAGCAATACCCAAGAGAGTCACAGTAGTCAAAAAGAAGCGCGAGAAGAAGGTTGCCAAAAAAGCACAGAGAAGAAGATACATTTTCTAAAACTATGGCCCTCATTCACAACATGTCGGAAGAGTGTATGAAATCAGAATTGGATATTTTTGCGATACCATACACGCAAGCAAGCATTGATAAGAATATATACGTGGAAGTGCCACCACTCTCAGCCTTGACTGATAATGGCCCCCTGGAGTTTTTTATCGCCGGTAATGGGGAAGATTACCTAGATCTCAACAACACGCTACTGCATCTCCGGTGTCGGATCACAAGAGCTAACGGTACAAACATTGACGCCGGTGCAAATGTGGGAGTCATAAATTACCCGATCGCCTCGATTTTCTCACAAGTGGACGTATCCCTGGGTGACCGGCTAGTGAGCCAATCTAGCAACACTTACCCTTACAGAGCGATGATAGAGTGCCTGCTTAATTATAGCGTCGGTACGCTCTCCAGACAGTTTACCTGCGGGTTGTTTTTCAAAGACAGCAGTACAGGAATGAATGAGACAGACCCGCAAGGCCTTAACGCGGGGCTAGAGAAAAGAGCCGCATTTTCGGCAAGAAGCAGCGTTTTCGATTTGATGGGCCCAATACACTCTGACATATTTTTTCAGGAGCGGCTAATGCTAAATGGGGTCGACGTCAAAATTAAAATGGTCCGAAACAAAGATGAGTTTTGCCTCATGAGCGGTGATGCAGCTGAGCAGTACTCGCTCAAAATAGTATCGGCATCCCTCTTTGTTAAAAAAGTTTCTGTATCGACGGCTGTCAAACTGGGGCACGCGAGCGCATTGCTGACAGCCAACGCGAAATACCCGATCGAGAGAGTATGTATGAAAACTTTTAGCGTTGCCGCGGGTAGCCGTGTCTGCGCTCAAGAAAATTTGTTTCTAGGTCAGCTGCCTAAAACCGTAGTTATCGGGCTTGTAGATAATATGGGTTTTATGGGCGCGTACGATCGAAACCCCTTCAATTTTCAACATTACGACGCTGAATTTGTAGCGCTTTACGTAGATGGCCAGCAGTATCCCTCTAAACCCTTTCAACCAGATTTTATCCGAGGAAATGTAATTATCTGGAGTGGTTAGAGCGACGGTATTTTCAGGCAAAAAACTCATGCAAAACTGCTTCATGCACACTGAGGCAATGGTGACACATTGAAAGGGGTCTAGATTACAACTGTTTATAATCTCACCCCTGAACCTGAGACAGCCCTCTCTCAAGATGACAACATCATTTTTACAGTACTCTGCCATTTCTTTTCTAAAGTCAAACACCTCTCCCGCAACAGTACCGTACCACTCCATAAACTCTCTCTTTTCCTTCTCCATCATGATTTGCACCCCGTATGCCTCTGGTGGCGGGTAGGGTCCGACATAAGTTTGATTTTCTACGGTGTTCCAAAAATGTGGGAAATAGCCCTTCTTTTCGCTCTCAAAACCCAAAGCGGCTGGGAATGCGCTCAGCTTCATGGGCAGAAAGCAGAGGGAGTCAATGTATCTTTGGCTAAAGTCCTCGTCTGTCACACAGAGCAGTTTGCTGCCCTGTGTGATAATGTGGGGAGTGACGCCATTTTCAACTAAATATTTCATGAGCAGGTAACTGTCATAGCCTTTAGAGTTGTGCGCTATGAATGTGTACCCCTTATATTTACGGTTGCGGTACTTTTTGAAAAATTCAGCCACACAACCATCCCCCTTAGCGGTCCAACAGTTGCCCTCAAAGTCAATGCAGCAGATGTAATTAGCAATGTGCGTCCCCTCATCTTGTCTACATTCAAAGTCGTAAAATACATAGCGGTCTGTCAAGTCCTCAGTCTTTACTGGCTCGATAAAACACTGATGCGCACAGTCAGGGGTCAAGTCCTCCTTACAAAAAGCGCATCTGGTATTTGGTTTACATTTATGAGCCTTTCGATTATTTTTAGTGACGGGGTACCGTCGGCAACACTTGTCACAATACTTGACAGTGTCACATAAGCTGCGTACACCATCGGTGCCTGGTTGCTGCTTTGAGATTTTGTGCTGCTCGAAGCAATACGGCGATCGACAGAAAGATCCGCAGTCCTCACAATGTATGTACGCTGTGCTGTGCTTATGGCATTCGGGGCTGAGACATACATTGCAGTAATACTCACATTTGTGGTGTGCTTTAACACTGAATGAGGCATAACAGTAATCACAGACGTATGATTCCCCAAAAAACGACGTCAAGCTTTTTATACCAAAATAATGCTGATCTTGAAGGTACAGAAAGATTGTTTTATTACGAGGTTCGGGGTTTGTCTGAAATTTCTTAAAAATGTCAGACTTGTCACAGCGGTACCACACCACGATTTTGACCCCAAGCATTCGCTCAAACTCTGCTATGTTTGAGAATGAAACCATGTCGGCCACAGTTAGACCGACTGATTCCTGCAAACGTTTAGCTTCTATCTCAGCAATCTCATGTGACATGTCAGGGTTTAAGAGGCGGACTACACAGTAAGCAAAGCACAGATTATTGCCAGAGTTTTCAGAAACAATAAGACACCTGAGCTTCTTTTGCAAAATTTCTGATTTTAAAAGTTTTGTTAATTTCTGTCGTTTGGCCGCACCACCATTTCGATTATGAATAATCTGGACGACCAGCTCCAGCGTTTCATCGCTAAAAACCTCGGCACTACTCTGTGAAAGGTTGTCGACCATCGACAGCAGATCATTTAGATCGATCTCGCCTCGAACATGTATAGCTGTGTTATTGGTTATTGAATCCCCCTGCAGTTCCACCTGTATGATATCCCCAGGCCCCGCTAAAGCGTTAACTCTGTCCAACAAATTTTGGAATGTCTGTATAACAGACCTGTAGACATCTACTATGTCATCATGTTCAATCCCCTCAAAATGAAAGCGTTGCCTTATCTCGGTGTTGTTAAACTGTGGTCTGCGTATTACATTAACATCACCATCAGCTGCACCCCCACCATGTTGTTGTTGTTCCCCATTATCAACGTCCATAATTTCAGGGTCCCCCGCCGCTCCATCTTCATCATCATTTAAATCATTTAAGAAGTTTTGTAAAATGGGGTTAAATTCACCCGGTTGCTCACCATTCAGTTCAGCAATCATCTGATGCAGTTCAGCGTACATAGCCGATCCGTCATCAGCGTCAAGCATTTGCACATCGTTGTCCGGTCCGCTGTCAGCCGCGTGGTCGTCAGCCATTTCCACATTCATAGACACATCAGCATTTGGTAGCCACCCGTCTACATTGTCTATAGCGTCACCCATATTAACATAGTCCATATCCTCAACAGCTTCATGAGCACCATTCTCATTTAAATCATTTATTAAGGCGAGCATGTAGGGGTTAATTTCAGCCGGTGGTCCGTCATTCAGTTCATCAATCAGCCGAAGCAGATCGGGGTTCAGCGGCGTTTCACCATCGTCATCATTTATATGCATGCTTCTACCCCCGTCAAAACTCCAATGCCGCCAGTTTTCTGCCATGTCTGTGCTTATTCTTTATATCTGATCAGACAAGTCCGCCAAAAAATCACACATTTGATCCTGAAAAAGGAAAAAAGCTACCTTGAGCCCCTTCAGCCTCTCGGCCCGGGATACAGCGCCGTCCAGGGAGCTCGCAACCGGCCACTGCCAAGGTGTTAATTGGTCAATATCCCAATCTTGCGTCCTCTGCAGGGGCCCCGATAAGGCCCGGGATGTGGTCGCTGGATCACCGCTTGCTGGGAACCCTTGGTCCGGGGTCACAACCCCTGTAGTAGGAGTACCCGGCGGCGTAGATTCCAACTGTTCTTCAGGTTCGCTCTGAGCGCCGTCGGTTGAAGTTTCTGCCGTCGCTAGACCCGCTTCAATTTTTTCAGCCGCAGCGATCAACAATTCATCATCGGCAGTGTCTTGGGGGGAAGAGAAGGACAAAAATCAGTCTTTAAGCATTTCATACACAAAAATCCACGATGCGGGTATTGTTCCACGTACCGTTAAAACTATCCGTTCTTTTCCGCTTATGTTGTCCGTGGACAGTCCCTTCACGATTATCTCTGAAAATAACCGTCGGCGTGCTTAACAGGTCGGCGTCCTTATCTGCGACAGTGAACATAAAACTTTCAGTCTTTCCACAATTTTTTAAAACAGTAAATCCATTGATGTGCTTATCATTGATATTAACTTACCGCTATTCCAATCCTCTGCTTCACGGGGCTTACTCGGGCTTGACACCGTGGAAAATTCTTGGTCAAAAGTAATCGCAAATGTTTTCACAATAGCGACAATTCAAACAATTTTAAAGTATGGCGAAAGAAATTTAACATACCTCCAGTTTGTCATTTCCATCTTTGGCGTCGTGAGCTGATCGTCGATAACGTTTCAAGTTCTTCTGTATTTTTGGTCGACAGCGTCGCCCTTAATATAGGGGAAACTTTTTTTTTTGGGGGGGGGGGGGGGGGTGGACCGCCCCTTCCCCGCTGTGGGGGCCACATGCTGTGGACACAGGGTGGCGCTAGCGACCCGTCTTTACCGCCGTTCGAGTTATTGCCAATTTTTTAAATGTGCTTTTGCCCCCCCTATTAAATAATCGCGTACGTCTACTTTAGCCACATTGAAATAATTTTATTCATTAATCCTTGTTTACGGGGTAGTTTGTCGACTGCTTTAGTCCTCAACTTATTTATTTTTATACTTAAATATCATAATTTGTGGTAATGATCGTTTTTTATTCCTTGTTTAGTGGTGCGGCTGTTTGTCGTGTTCTTTATTCCCTAAACTTTTATATATTTTATACGTAAGCATGTGTAATTAATGGTTTTTTATTCGTTGTTTAACACATTAGTGGTGCGGCTGTTTGTGGAACCAGTCGGATCCCCTGTTGTTTAATTCCACCTCATTGCATAAATGGCATATATCACACCCATACAAATTTAAAATAACGCTATAACGAAAGAATTTGTTGCTGCCTAAGTTTCAGCCTTTCCTACACAACATCCTGCTGTTCTGATGAGCTAACCCCTGCTTAACGGTATTGCCAAGTATTGCCTGTCGACCCGAAAAAAAGGTAGTTGCATTGCAAAGGTAGATGCATGAATTCTTGGTCCAGCGACAATTGTTCGCCATTTGACAGTTGCTTGACGCAACGAGTTGGCTCAATAAAGGAAATGCTGTGTGGATCTACGCGCATGCGCTCGCTTAAACAAGAATTAACCGCGTTATTCTTTGATTATTGCTGTCGAAAATGCTCAGACCGCTTTACTTTATTATTCACATTGGCAGAAAAGTGCTTCATTCCTTAAAAACATTACGGCTATAGGTGTTTTATTTGCTAAAACAGGCGCTCCGCCGGCGTCGCCATTTTGAAAGGGGAGGCGGCGTGGGTGCGCATGCGCCAAACGCCGGACTATCGATCGGCCATTCCGCCCCGCGTTGTTCAAACAGAGTAGTCGCATGTGTCGGAGCTCCGGGATCATTTCGTCCTATTTCTTCTAAAAGTTTGCCGCTTGCATGCTTTCTCCAACCTGGTAAATATAACTAAAGTCTTTCGTGTTGGTTAAATGTAATGAGTGCTCGCTTCTTTTAAAACGACGGGGTGTATGTTTGTTGGTTTCGCTTGTTTAAATTTGCTGCTTCTTTCAGGCATGTTTGTTTAAATTCACCCTGCCTTTCTTTTAAAATAACACTAAAGTTTTCCTTCTTTTGGGGCTTTCTTCTTTAAAACATTTGGGTACTTTCTTTTAAAATACGCTGCGGCGCTTACTAACAACCCGCGGCCGGACGGACGCCCCCACTGAACGTGTATGCGCTAGCTTGCCTTCATCCTGCTCTATGTTTTATTATTCTTTAAAAACGTAATTAAAAAAGCACATTAATAAAATACATGTAATGTATTTTTATTCTATTAATCTCTCAAACCCCCCTATCGGCAACACGTGGCATAAGCATGTATTGATACCATATATGGGCATAACGGCAATCTCCCAAAACCATATCGCCCCCTATCGGCAAAACGTGGCATAAGCATGTATTAATACCATATATGGGCATAAACTCTCGACCAATCAGAATCAAGGATACGCTACTTCCTCTTATGACGTCAGAAGCGGAGAATTAAGCTCCGCCCAAGGTACCACCTAATATATATATAGCATGCAGTGATGCTGCGCGTTGCCGCACCCAGCACACGGCGGAACCCCTCGGGATACTGGCTGGCAACCACCCAGGCAGACACACGGTCCAGTCCCCCATTCTGTAAATCCATCCATCTGCCACAGCCAGGTTTTACGTGAGCGTCCTCTCAGCCTTGTCTACCCGCTCAGCTCCTCAGCAATGAGGATCCTGTGAGCCAGATCCATCAGGGAAACTTGCCACATGGCCGTAGTGCCGTAACTGATGCTCCCTCATAATGCAGGCAATGTGCCTCATTTGGGACACAAAGTCAAACAAGCGGTACCCAAGGATTCTCCGAAGAGACACAGCACTGAAGTTCAGTCTTTGTCTCAGCTCACTGGATAGCCTCCATGTTGTATAGCCATACTGCAAGAAAGGGAACACCAGGGGCCTCATGTATAAACGGTGTGTACGCACAAAAATGTTGCGTACGTCTGTTTCCACACTCACATCGAGATGTATAAAAACGAAACTTGGCATACCGCTACGCACATTCTCATGGCAGCTCCACTCATGGCGTACGCACGTTTCTGCTCAGTTTTGTAAACGGACGGCTACCAGTGGTAAGTCATTGCTACTGTGGTTTCCCTTTTTAAACTCGTGACGTTGACTTTATCCAATACACCGACATTAATTGTATGTTGTTCACAAATGTACGGCACCTGATTTTTATCCATCCATCCATTTTCCAAACCGCTTATCCTACTGGGTCGCAGGGGGTCCGGAGCCTATCCCGGAAGCAATGGGCACAAGGCAGGGAACAACCCAGGATGGGGGGCCAGCCCATCACAGGGCACACTCACACACCATTCAGTCACGCATGCACTCCTATGGGCAATTTAGCAACTCCAATTAGCCTCAGCATGTCTTTGGACTGTGGGGGGAAACCAGAGTACCCGGAGGAAACCCCACGACGACATGGGGAGAACATGCAAACGCCACACACATGTGACCCAGGCAGAGACTCGAACCCGGATCCCAGAGGTGTGAGGCAACAATGCTAACCACTGCACCACCATGCCGCCCCCAATTTTTATTCAATTTGTAACAATGACACGATGTAGAAAATGACCGAACTATTACAACTGCCATGGCAGCTCTTGCGTTATTGGAAGACGTAGCTTATAGAAGAATTGGAAGAGAGCGCGTATTCAGGGATCATAGTGATTTAGTCAACACCAAGTCGCACCATGCCAGCTGTATGGGACGGCATAATCCGCTTGTCACCCAGATATATAAAGTTTTCTTACACGGTGGTTGAACAGGCAAACATTAAAGCATAATTTGCAGCGATGTCCGGTTTTTCCAATGTAATCGGAGCCATCGACTGCACTCACATTGCTATGAAGGCACCTTCAGAGAACGAACTTGCTTATGTAAATAGAAAGCACTTTCACCCTATTAATGTACAAATTATGTGCAATTCGAACATGCGTCTCATTAATGTAATAGCAAGAATGTAAAACAGGTAACCAAACACCGCACAGCAGCACCATCACCGCCTGTGTCGTCCTCGGCACTGGGGGCACCTCTTGTACTATTGTCTGTAAGAATAAACAAACAGAATAAAGAAAAGTAACAGCGCATCTTCGCCCTACCTGTTATTCATAAACATGCAAGTAATTCAACCAAGTATGCTATGAGAAAAACTCCCCCTCACCCGATAAAGTGAGAGACCGGGGATTCCGCTCCCTCCGCCTGTGCTGTTAAGACTCTTACAGTGAGCGGCCACTCGTTTTGTCACGTCGACTTTAATGTCGGACCACTTCTTTTTAATTTTGGCCACCGTGCGAATAGATAAAAACACTTTTAACTGACTCCACCACGTTCTGCCACTCCGTCAACTTTAGTGCTGATGCCACAACTTAAACCACCAAATAATATCACTTTTCTTTTCTCGAACATGACCTCCACTCCGCACTCGCTGAAATACTTATTTTTCCCACGTGGTTTATCCATTGTTGTTTAAGAAAAACAGAACAAAGCGGGTATTTATACAGATTTACATATGCAAATATACATAATCATGGGCGGGTCGGGGGGGTGGCTGTGGGCTCATTCACGTACGTAAAATTTCTCACTCATTGGAATTTATACAGGGAATGTGCGTCGATCTGTGCTTACGCACAGTTTTATGCATCTGGATTTTTTCTTGCTTACGCACATTCCTAGTTTTTTCCGTACACCATGTTTTAGTGTGAATTCTACACACATCATTATACATCCTGTATTGTCCCAGTTCCAAAAAAGAACAGGCCCAGTGAGCTGAATGACTACCGACCGGTGGCACTCACGTCACATCTGATGAAGACTCTGGAGCGGCTCTTTCTCAACCTTCTTAGACCCCAGGTACAACATGCTCAGGACCCCCTACAGTTTGCCTACCAGACAGATGTCGGTGTGGAGGATGCCGTACTGTACCTCCTACACCGAGCCCATTCACACCTGGACAAGGAAAAAGGCACTGTCAGAATCCTGTTCCTGGATTTCTCTAGTGCCTTTAATACAATTCGGCCCTGTCTGCTCCATGAAAAAATGTCCAGAATGCAGGTAGATCCCTGCCTAGCTGCCTGGATCCACAACTATCTCACGGATAGACATCAGTACGTCAGGCTGAAGGACGTCACCTCTGACACTGTAGTAAGTAGCACAGGAGCACCACAGGGAACTGTGCTATCCCCTCTGCTCTTCACCCTGTACACCTCAGACTTCTGCTATAACTCGGAACTATGTCACATTCAGAAGTTTTCAGATGACACAGCCATCATGGGGTGTATCAGGGACGACCAGGAAGAGGAGTACAGAGGTCTGGTGATGAACTTTGTAGCTTGGTGCCACACAAACCACCTGCAGCTTAACACCTCAAAAACTAAGGAGCTGGTCATTGACTTTGGGAGGTCCAGACCAAGTCCACGACCAGTTCTGATCAGGGAAGAGGAAGTGGAGGTGGTCAACTCATAGAAGTACCTAGGACTGTGGGTGGATAACAAACTGGACTGGACAATCAACACACAGCACCTGTACAAAAAGGGTCAAAGCAGACTGTACTTCCTGAGGAGGCTGCGGTCCTTCAACATCTGCAGGAAGCTCCTGTGGATGTTCTACCAGTCTGTGGTTGCCAGTGTCCTCTTTTACGCTGTTGTGTGCTGGGGGAGCAGCACAGCAAAGAGGGACTTATCCAGGCTGGAAAAACTAGTCAGGAGGGCCGGCTCGGTAGTCGGCATGAAGCTGGACTCTCTGTTGACAGTGGCTGAGAAGAGAACTCTCAACAAACTGCTGTCCATTATGGACAATGTTAGGCACCCTCTGCACACTGTCATACACAAACAGAGGAGCCTGTTCAGTGACAGGATGCTTCTCCCCAAGTCCAGAACCAACAGACTTAAAAACTCCTTTGTCCCACACGCCATCAAACTGTTCAACTCCTCACTGAGGGGGAGGAGGAGGAGGGGAAACAGGAGGTCAGAGGAGGACGGGGAGAAACAGGAACAATAAATTGCACCAGACAATCGAACATTCGGACTGTGCAATGGACCACATAACTGTGCAATTTCATGTGCAATACCGCAATATCTATTACTTCTACTATTATAACATATATGTTCAATTTTTCTCCTGTGCAATAATGCAATAACCGCAATTTGTCATGTGCAATAATGCAATATCTATTTATATATACACCTTATAGATTATTGGCATATGCATATCACAATCTTTATACACACTGTGTCTCTACATAACTGCTGCTAAATCCCTCTATTTCCCTTTTATTGTGAATAGTTTTTCACTTTCCCTTTCCCCCCTCCCTACTCGTATCCTTATCTGTATGTTGCCTCTTACCTTAGTATTTGTATTTTAAATTCCTCCTCTTATATTGTATTTTTTTTTTATTATTGTATTTTTATAACTTGTAATATGCTGGTGTACTGCTGCTGGAAACTAGAATTTCCCAGAGGAATCTTCCCGAGGGATTAATAAAGTTCTATCTATCTATCTATCTATCTATCTATCTATCTATCTATCTATCTATCTATCTATCTATCTATCTATCTATCTATCTATCTATCTATCTATCTATCTATCTATCTATCTATCTATCTATCTATCTATCTATCTATCTATCTATCTATCTATCTATCTATCTATCTATCTATCTATCTATCTATCTATCTATCTATCTATCTATCTATCTAAAGAAACAGCCACTCTCCTCCTTATCTATATTCATCATTCAGGTCCACATACACTGCACTTCTGTCTCTCGCACTGTGAGGTTGAGCCCAGATCGCCTACAGTAACCATGCCCCCTAGCCCGATTGGACTCAGAGGAGTATTGACAGCATAAAACTGGGAGAACCAGTTTGCTCATTGCAAGGGTTCATCCTGAGTATGTCAGACTATGTAGTGTTATTGTACCCCATTCTTACTTGGTTGCATAAGTGTGCACTTATTTGCCTTTGTGTGCCTGTTCTCCCATACCTCGTTTCCACCAACATGGTGCTGGTGCAGGTACTGGGCGGGTTCTCGCTTGGTGCCTTTTGAGAACCAACCTGCATCTCCACTGGTTCCAGTAAATGTTACATAGGCGGTAGTGTAAGTAAAGTAAAGGTTAATCTGCATTTTGTTTTATGGATGTTTTATGAAGTGTTTTAGAGTACTATTGCCTGTATTCAATGTTCTCACCTTAAAGGCTCCCCTTCTGGATGTAAGTGAGCTTATTCTCCATTCTCACTCCTTGTGTTACCACTGTCCTTTTAAGGATTGCGCAGTAAAAGAGTCTACTACAAACTAAAGCCCTGTCTTTCTCCGGAGTCCCTGTCCGAGCTCCGCCTATCTCGAGATGTGTCTGCCAAGCTCTGCCAGGACCCGCTGAGGCCACTCTGTTAGCGTCCAGCCCTGGTGAGGCCTGTGCAGCCCCACAAACTCCTGACCCCAGTAATACCACTGCTTTCCCACACGTGCCCTGCTTTGCTGGATCCTGGAAGCCCTGGTTCTGCTCTGCTTGCTGCCGCGTGCCTTGGCTGGGCTCTGTTCACAGGCGTTGGCAAAGAAGTAAGGAATAATTGACTCCGCTTCGCGTCGTGACCGCATTACCACCTCGGGTGTGCATTATTTTCTAATAACTAATACTGCTGCAGCCCAGTTGTTGAAAGTTTCATATTCACCGTAAATATTAAAATTTACTTTCGGAAAATCATCTGTCATGTTGTTGTTTTTGTTAGTCCTGTGTGCTGTATAGGTACTGTATGCTAATTTCCGTTATTACAGTTAACTATGCGAAGTGATATGGAACTGTAATGCGGTCAAGAGAGCTACCTGGAACTACGTTCGCCGTGCGTTTATCTGAAAATAATTGCACACCTCAGAACGTTCGTCAGCCAATCAGATTCAAGCATTCAATGGTCCCGTAGTATAATTCAAAATAATGACTGTATCTTCATTTAAACAAACAGACACTCCCCTCCTTATCAATGTTTGCCGTTTACTTCCTCATACATTGCACACCTGTCTGTCACGCAGAGGCCTGGCACCTTTCAGCTGTTGCTGATTGTGACACAAAAGTGCAAACAGGATTATGGGTCACAAAGTGCTCATTTTCATGCACAAAATACATTCTGTGCAACGAAAAGTATTATTTAAGGATGAAATCAAATAATGCCTTGCTGCATTTTCTCCACAGAAAGACATACTCCAGTTTGTCCATGAAAGCATGAAGATTCATTGATTTCTGTGCATATCGAGGTATGGGAGAACAGGCACACAAAGGCAAATAAGTGCACACTTATGCAACCAAGTAAGAATGGGGTACAATAACACTACATAGTCTGACATACTCAGGATGAACCCTTGCAATGAGCAAACTGGTTCTCCCAGTTTTATGCTGTCAATACTCCTCTGAGTATAATCGGGCTAGGAGGCGTGGTTACTGTAGGCGATCTGGGCTCAACCTCACAGTGCGAGAGACAGAAGTGCAGTGTATGTGGACCTGAATGATGAATATAGATAAGGAGGAGAGTGGCTGTTTCTTTAGAGATACAATCATTATTCTGAATTCTTTGCATGTAAAGATAAAACATTGCTGTGAAGTGGTCTGAATGGAACAAAACATTAGCATGAAAATTTTGAGTCATGACATCAAAAGCTTTGAACGATCATCACCAAAAGGAGTCTGAGATCAAAGGTGAAATGTTCATGAAAATGCAAAAAACATTACTTTCTGTATAGACAGAATACAGACCTGGCAAGGAGCTGCTGGTCACTGACACTTATGCCAGCTTTCATAAACAAGAGGAAGTCATTAATGTAAATGTACTCAACTCATTTACATTAAAAAGAAGGTCATTTTGCTTTGCATAATGGGAAATGTGACTCTTCCTGGAGGAACAGGTTAGCAGCTATGCCACCACGATATAATCTGAGGGCTGGAGATCAGCTGCAGACATATCAGGAGACCCAAGATGGTGAGTGACTGCACAATATTTATGGATATTGATGATTGTTGTCTAAGTTTAATGGTTAACACCCTCTATTTTATACTTTATATCTGTTAACGAAAGCAATAGAGTTAGGAAACCAAGGATTTTACTACATATTCTATTAAATATACCTATGAATTTGAGAAATAAAATTGGGCATGATCTATTTTTCTTTTTAGAAATTGTATGGTACATTTAGTCAGAAAGTAACAAAATTAAGGGAATGAACATTCACCCTTTTAATCTGCTTAGATACTTATTTGATATCATTACTTATTTGACTTATTTCACTTTCATTTTTATCACTTGATATTAGCACTAAGGATTTTAACTACACTCATACTGAAATTTAATGTAATCTGTAAAATGGTATGAAAAATTATTGTATGTTCTTCTACAAAAATATCCTGCTCACATTACCCAGTAAATAATACATTGTTTTATTGCAAATTGTATTTTTTAACATATTACCTGCTGCACAGTGTTGAAACAGTTGTGACATACATGAAAATCACCAACTTCATTACTAGATATTCGCCCATTTGAGGCTCTGTGTGAATCAGCCCAAACAAATTGTCCTATTAGACCTTAAGCATCACAATATTTTTGCTTTCATCATAAACATTTAAGCAGCTTCAGGGCTCTATGTTGCAGTGTCAGAAAACGCGATGCAAAGTGGTTTTGCTAGTTTCAAACCAGCACATTCCTCATTGTCAAACTATGTGTGCAAGTTGTCAAAATAGCGAATGATTCTGCGCCCACTTTGCACTTGTAGGAGAGGTGTGTTTTAAATGAGGTGTGACATTGTCGACGTGTCGGTATTCTAAGGCAGCAAAATGACATTGCGCTTTTGTCCAACAAAAACCACGTCTAAAGTTAGTAGCACATTATAAAATGGTATTTAAGCGGCGTGTTTCAGAAATATGTGGGTGCACAATGCTTGTTATTGACACAGTTATGCACTTGAGGTACACTAAAGGTTTTATATTTTATTTCATTTATATATGTATTATTATAAAATACGTCTGACCCTTTCACATAGCGATATTGTTCAATGAAACACCAAAAGGAAAAAATATATATTGAGTAAAGAAAAACAGTATCATTAAAAAATCTTTTGAGTTCGTTATTAGAATTAAGCACGCACTGTAACTGAAAGGATATATGGATTGCTGAAAACTCATTTCCGATATTTAGATAGGTTAGCTGGAATACTACAATATAGCCTTCAGTGTGACATTCTTTGTGTCATATTGTATATTGTGTAACACTGCCAAGCGTGACGGATGTCTGTTGGACATAAATGCGTGATGCTGAACTGCATGTGCCGGTGCCAACAAAGGACTGTAGGCCGGCAGCAGCACAGGCAAGTATGTGTACAAAATAAGTGTTATTCCTACAGTAGCTGGCAGAAGAACTGAATCGTCTGTAGCCTGGGAAGGAAACTATATTGTGAGATGTAGATGTTATTGATATTCAAGTATTCAAAGCAACACATACCATAGCTCAAATGAACAAAACCATATAAAAATGTAACAATGTGCAAAACAGTATAATATTATAAATATGTTAAAGGGCAAACATAAAATAAAGCAGGACAGAACTGACTGCAACAAGTATCTGCTTCTATTCTTGGTCTCTTAAAAACTTTTTAAAATTCTGAGGTACTGCAGAAAAGTGCCTGAACCAAACAAAAAACACTAATTCCAAAAATGACAAAAAAACTGTATTGTTGCTTTTATACAACAGTTCATAGAGTAGCATTTATAATTTACCTAATATAACTGTATGGAAATATTGTGCATGATTTAGCGACAATGAGAAAAAACGAGTGATTTGTCTGCACTGCTTTGTGTCTGTTGGCACAACTCTTAGCAACACCGACTTATTTGACAAACTTTCGGTAGATAATTAATTAAATATAGATAAATTCCTACGTTTGGTTATATAATTAATTTTCGACTTCTAAATATTGCAATATGATCTTTTTCTAGTCTCGTTTAGCTCTACTCAACACACACAATACATGTACCTTAAAAAATAATTCATGTCAATTGGTTATTATGTACTTTATTAAGTAAAATGATGTGCTTAAGATGGGGTAACCTTCATTAAGACGGGGTAACCTTCGTTTTAGCAGTGATTATTTTCACATAGAGGAATCACAATAAGCAACATAAATTAAGGCAAAGTGATGACAACGACAGGCTAGGCTACTTCGAGAGGCTTAATGGGACATATCTATGGCATAGCTCATCTCGCATTACTGGATGAGTCCGTCAAACCTAAGATTTATTTCTAAGATTTATTTGCTTTGCAGTTGTGTCACAGTGACATTCAGGGAGGGGGCAGAAGTAGCTATACAGTAAGTGCTGGGTTATAAAGTTTCAATTAATCTACGGGCTGGAGATCAGCCGTAAACATTTCAACTACAGTTGTCTCAGGGACCCCAAGCTCGTGAGTGACTCACTCGGAAAGAAAATTTAATTCCAAAATCTGGTGGTAAATTTGGTCACAAAGGAACGAAATTATCAGCTAATGAACATTCATTAACTTGCTTAGTTGCTTATTTATTGCTTTCACTTTCATTTATGCAGCTTATTTCACTGTAACAATTTGCAGTGATACTGCATTTATGTTAAAATATACTGTATTGACTTATTGTACATGTTTTGTTTGAAAAGAAAAAATATTATGTAAAATTTTTTTTAGAAATATATATAATCTGCTCATATTAAATTAATTTATACATTATACATTACTTTCTAATTCCTATCTTGTTATTTCAGATTAGTAGTCATATTTCTTAAAACACAATTGTGTTTTTTTTTTTGCTGAAGCAGCCCTAAAGTTTCATATTTTCTCACTTACAGTTATAGGCATGTGACGTCAAGAGGCTTTCACCTATAGGAAGAAATGGATGGTAAGTCAGTTATCACTCTGGTCTTCCTGCTGTTCTGCCTGGTCCAGCTGTGTGGTCCATTCCACAATATCAGATGCTCCCACTCATTATGACCACATCCTGCTGACAGGCTTGATCTTAGCACATTGTTATGAGTCATCAATCAAAGAGACACATCTATTACATTCAGGGTAACTGTTATCATGTTTCTCTCCCATAGCATTTATTTCAAGAAGAATTGTGCTGTTGGGAAAAACAGGATCTGGGAAGAGCGGAGCAGGAAATGTTATCCTGGGGGAAGAGAGGTTTAAAGTTTCCACTCATCCTAACAGTGTAACAAAGGATTGTCAAACAGAAGAGGGAACCGCATATGGCTGGAACATTACAGTGACTGACACACCAGGGATCTTTGACCGTGGGAGGTCTGATGAGGACCTGAAGTATTCCATAATACCCTGTCTCATTCACTGTGCTCCTGGTCCACACGCCTTCATCTTAGTGCTGAAAGTGGGAAGATACACTGAAGAGGAGGAAGAGTCAGTGAAGATGATACTGCAGTACTTTGGGAATGAAGCCCTGAAGCACACAGTTGTCCTCTTCACACATGGTGATGAGCTTGAGAAAAACCAGACCATTAAAAAGTTTGTGGAGGAGAACAAGGATCTGAAGGAACTTGTTGATAAGTGTGGAGGCCGAGTCCATGTCATTGACTCTAAGTACTGGAACAAAACAGAAGAGGAACCGGGCCAAGGGTCAGGAATACCTATCAGCACTGGTAGACACGCATATGAATCAGAGTACAGGAGCAACAACTTTCAGATTAAAGAGCTGCTGACAACTATAGAAAACATGGTGAAAGACAGTAGAGGCTCTTATTACACCAATGAATCACTCATGAAAATAGCAGAAGATATAGAAATTGAGATGAAAAAGATAATAGAAGAGATGGAGGAGAGAGGAGAGAAAGCAGAGGAATCTGAGATCAGGAGACAAGCAAGAGAGAGAGTGAAGAGAAAAACTCTTAAATTACTGGCATTTGAAATCGGGAAGAGATTGCTCGCTGGAGCAGGAGTGTTTGCAATTGGACTTCTGATGAGGGCAGGACCCACAGGATCCATAGGAATTATAGGAGCTATCATAGCTCGATTCTTAGCTGCATTTAGAATTTAGTGGTCAGGGGGCAGGGGTGGCATGGTGGTGCAGTGGTCAGCACTGTTGCCTCACACCTCTGGGACCCGGGTTTGAGTCTCCGCATGGGTCCCATCTGTGTGGAGTTTGCATGTTCTCC
This sequence comes from Brienomyrus brachyistius, assembly GCF_023856365.1. NCBI lineage: Eukaryota > Metazoa > Chordata > Actinopteri > Osteoglossiformes > Mormyridae > Brienomyrus > Brienomyrus brachyistius. Next base: position 1,945,885 of record NW_026042309.1, read on the forward strand.
CCATGTCGTCGTGGGGTTTCCTCCGGGTTCTCCGGTTTCCCCCCACAGTCCAAAAACATGCTGAGGCTAATTGGACTTGCAAAATTGCCCATAGGAATGCATGTGAGAGTGAATGGTGTGTGAGTGTGCCCTGCGATGGGCTGGCCCCCCATCCTGGGTTGTTCCCTGCCTCGTGCCCATTGCTTCCGGGATAGGCTCCGGACCCCCCGCGACCCAGTAGGATAAATGGTTTGGAAAATGGATGGATGGTCAGGGGTCAACTAATTCAGCACCCAGGGAGCAGTGCTTGGGGGTGGTACCTTGCTCAGGGTACCTCAGTGGTGCCTTGCTGGTCAGGGATTCGAACCTGCAATCTTTCAATTACAAATGTGCATCCCAAACCATTAAGACAGCACTGCCCCTTACAGGTCACACAAAAAACAGCAATAGATTATTTGGAAAGAAGATGTATTTAATCACTGAAGCAACAAGACAATAGTCTTTGATTTTTAGCCGAAGCTGTGGAAGGACATTTAGTGTGCTAGGGCATCATTAAGGACAGGGGCAGGTGAAGAAACAGAGGCAGAAACTGGGGCATATAGGGCTTTTCACTGCGAGAACAAGGCTAATAATTAGTGTATTGGAGGACTCTAGAGTGCAGACAACAGCAGGGGGTGGTAGATAAACAGCAGTGAATATTAATGCCAAGCTACAGCAGCAGTAGGAGTAGCTGAAAGGGCAGTAGGGGCAGTACTGGGCACATCCATAGCTGAGGTTAGGATAGCTGGGGCTGCAAGAGGAGCAGGAACATTAGCAGGAGTTGGACTGGGAGCAGCTGCATGAGTTTATGCCATAGCAGCAGCAGTAAGAGGCAGAATAGCAGGAGCCAAAGCTGGAGAAACATGCATCAATACCAACTGTGTAGCAAAGGAATCTGCTAAAGCTGTAGGACAGGCAGGACTATCCACAGTGATGGAAGCGTGAAATACCACACAAAAACCAGGCAGACCTGGAGAATCACCTTACAAAAGCTTCAGTAGTGACTCTACAATGGTCTGGTGTCTCTTCACAGCATAAACATGACCTAATATGATCAAGTGTTGCATGTGAAATGGGGGTTTTGATGATGAAGATTCAAGAGTAATTATGAAGCATCAGTGAGCTCTGCTGGACTGTAACCCCTGAGAAGAACAAGACATGGTCAACATCATTACTCCTGTCCTCTGTTGTCTGCCCAAACCCCTTAGGAAAGTGTGTCAAATTAATGAATGACGATGGTAAAAATAACAATGATATTCTTTGTTACTGTTTTGATAGTTTTCTCTTGCTTGGTTGTTTTTCTTACTTTCTGTGATGCTCTGTGATGATCTGCTTGATGCTCCTCAGATCAAAGATTAAATCCTGATGCATTTGAGGACTGACAGCTGTCACACCTTATTCAGTATCATCTCATGGAATGAACATGAGTATCCAGCAGATCCTCTCTTTAAAAAGCAAATTTGTTTCTCTCCAATCTTCTTAATATTAAAATGTCAAAAATTTTTGAAGGATTTTAGTCACTCAATGATAAGTACCTGGGTATTATACCTTAATAGTGCTTAAAAAAATATAAAATACTAAATGTTTCATTTTTCGATGATTCTTTGTGCTAGTAAATTAGCCTTCAAAATGAGTGCAAAACAGCTTTACATCTGATATTAATAAACATAAAGGTTGCTTGTCGAGCTCCACTTGGCCAGATAGTTTTCCTGGCTGGTTTTTTAAGTGTCAGCAGTGATATGTATGAGGGGCATAACATCCCCGTCGTGTGGTCAGTGGAATCGATGTGGGCCGACTCCAAATTACACAGATAGCATTTTATTTTTCACTACAGAGCATTCTTGTAACATTTGGGACAGGTGCAAACTCTAATCCTCACATTTCCCAAAAGAAATGTTTTTTGAGTGAATCCCACAACTGAACTCCCATCTTCCTTTTAAAGTGAATGTTCTTATTTACACTGTATACATGGGATTAGCTACAATAAACAAAAAAGTAAGGAAGTAAGTAAAATGTATCTATATGACACCTTTCACAGACTAGTGTCGCAAAGTGCTGTACAGGGAGGAAAAACTATATGATAAAATGCAAAAATCATATTTCAGTGCCTGGCCGGTGGTGTAATACTAGCGGTTTCAGATGTACTGAGGAGCCTGACCTTGCTGGGCTCTGAGTACCAGGATTCTAAATTGGATTCTAAATTCAATCAGCATGTTATCAGTACTCAGTTCAAAAGCCAGCATCTCTGATGGTGTGGGGGTGCATTAGTACATATGGCAGGGGCAGCCTGCATATCTGGAAAGGTACCATCAATGCTGAAAGGTATATCCAGGTTCTAGAGCAACAGATGCTCCCATCCAGATGACGTCTCTTTCAGTGAAGACCTTGCATTTTCCCACATGACAATGAAAACCACACACTGCATCAATTACAACATGATGGATTCGTAGAAGAAGGGTCCGGGTACTGAACTGGCCTGCCAGCGGTCCAGATCTTTCAGGCATTGAAAACATTTGATGAATCATAAAACGAAAAATATGACACAGAATATCTAGGACAGTTGAACCACTAGAATCCTGTATCAGACAAGAATGGGACAACATTCCTCTTCCAAAACTCAAACAACTGATCTCCTCAGTCCCCAGACATTTACAGACTGTTGTTAAAAGAAGAGGAGATGCCACACAGTGGTAAACATGGCCTTGTCCCAACTTTTTTGAGATGTATTGTTGCTGTGACATTTAAAATTTTTCCTTACAATGATGCATTTTCTTAGTTTAAACACTTGATATGTTTTCTGTGTTCTGTTATGAATAAAATATAAGTTTATCAGATTTCCAATCCGCCAATCAGCTTATTGCCCAAATCCCTGCCCCCCCACTTCAGTACCAGCTGGTCCCCGGGCCCCCACTAGCTGGGGCGATGTTGCTGCCTAAATATGAGGAAACATTAAACGTGTCATCATCATGCACCTGTTCGCCATCCCTGTGGACATAATGTGCATGATGTCATCAGCGTGCGCCACTCCCTCTGGAATGTCCTACTGCAGGGAGCCCAGCCCAACCTTTTTTTAACTCAAGATCTACTTTACAAGTGGCCAGTGTGCTGAGATCTACCAGTTCAATAGGGAGCCACAGCTATTACTCTTTTACTCTATTATTACTCTAGCTATTGCCTTTCTGCATAGTTAACATGCACACAGCAAATCCAGCTGGTAAAAACTGACTGCTGTGCCGCTGACTGACTTTTTAGTTCTCGCACTTTTCGGCTGCGTGTGGCTGTTTTAGCAGGAAACTCGGTCTCGTAGCTTTAGTGCATCGTTTTGAAATGCCGCTCCAAACTGCCCTTCTTCGATAAAATCACACTCGCATTATATAAGACATATGGACTTTCAATTTGAGTAAACAAAAAATACCCTCTTCCCACTCTGAATGAAAATGATATGTTATGATCTTTTGGCTTCTGACATGTTTGCGTGTTAAATGTTTACCGTACACAGGCGACTGGTGCTACTGTATTACAGAATACTAACCGCTTCAGGGGTCACCTTTTGTCTGTCAGCCAGCAGCAGTGAGGGAAGCTGTGCATGCAGGGCAGACAGACTGAGAGCTGACAGGGCGTGGCAGGGCAGAGTCTGGCAGAGGAACACACCTGACCTCTTATCTGCAGCCGCATAACTGGCCCAGCTGTGCATACAGGGCAGGCAGCCTGAGAGATGACAGGGCCTGGCAGGGCAGAGTCTGGCAGAGGAACACACCTGACCTCTTATCTGCAGCCGTGTAACTGGCCCAGCTGCGCATGCAGGGCAGACAGCCTGAGAGCTGACAGGGCCTGGCAGGGCAGAGTCTGGCAGAGGAACACACCTGACCTCTTATCTGCAGCCGCATAACTGGCCCAGCTGCGCATGCAGGGCAGGCAGCCTGAGAGCTGACAGGGCCTGGCAGGGCAGAGTCTGGCAGAGGAACACACCTGACCTCTTATCTGCAGCCGCATAACTGGCCCAGCTGCGCATGCAGGACAGGCAGCCTGTAGTAGTAGATTAGTCTAGCTGGATCCATCAGAGATGGAAAAGCCCATATACATCGAGTCTACAAACCTTGATCGGCAAGTCTCTCATTGGCTTCCGCAAAACATCAATGAACAGGGCGCAATTTTCCATGCAATCCGAGGAGGACCTTTTATTAGAGGGTATGATGAATTCATATTAAATATTAATCTAAATATAAAGGAATCACATCAAAAGCAATCTAAACCAGCAAAGATGGCTGGCAAAAAGTGTCCGACAAATTAAACATGTAAGTAGTTTTTAGTTTATTTAAAACTTATCTACTATTTATCACTTGAATGTAGTGTTACGTTTCCAATGTTTCATTATTCTTTTATTATCAAAATTACAGATTAAATACAATCAAGTTAAAGTGCAAACATGACATTTCATTCATATATATCCATCCATTTTCTAAACCGCTTATCCCACTGGGTCGCGGGGGGTCCGGAGCCTATCCCGGAAGCAATGGGCACGAGGCTGGGAACAACCCAGGATGGGGGGCCAGCCCATCACAGGGCACACTCACACACCATTCACTCAAACATGCACTCCTATGGGCAATTTTGCAAGTCCAATTAGCCTCAGCATGTCTTTGGTCTGTGGGGGGAAACCGGAGTACCCGGAGGAAACCTCACGACGACATGGGGAGAACATGCAAACTCCACACACGTATGTACACATGCATGTATGTGTTTATGAGTTTGTTGATTTTATGTATACGAATGGCGAGGCCATGACTGAATGGATTTCCATGCACGGACACTGATTAAGTTTGTGATCTAATCCTTGTTTACGAAGAACAAACCTGCTCTGAGCAGGTTTGAGGATTTGGATGTGCTCTTATGACAACACATCCAGTCAGAGTTTCGAAATACCGTGGTAAGTGCCCCAGGCGGCCAGCGTGTACCAACTACCCCAGGCAGGGGTGAGGGTGTCCGGTTTGGTGACCTCAGGATCAGGTCTCTGCGTTTTGCAGAAGATGTGGTTCTGTTGGCCTCATCAGACCGTGACCTTTGGGTCTCACTGGAGCAGTTTGCAGCTGAGTGTGAAGCAGATGGGATGAAAATCAGCACCTCCAAATCTGAGACCATTGTCCTTAGCCAGAAAAGGGTGGAGTGCTCTCTCTGGGTCGGGGGGGGGGGGGAGTCCTTCCCCAAGTGGAGGAGTTTAAGTATCTCGAAGTCTTGTTCACAAGCGTGGGAAGGATGGAGCGAGAGATCGACAGGCGGATTGGTGCAACATCAGCAGTGATGCGGGCGCTGCATCAGTCTGTCATGGTAAAGAAGGAGCTGAGCCAAAAGATAAAGCTCTTGATTTACCAGTCGATCTACGTTCCTACCATCACCTATGGTCATGAGCTGTGGGTAATGATCAAAAGAATGAGGTCGCGAGTGCAAGCGGCCGAAATGGATTTCCTCTGCAGGGTGGCTGGGCTCTCCCTTAGAGACAGGGTGAGGAGCTCGGTCATTTGGGAGGGACTCAGAGTAGAGCTGCTGCTCCTCTGCATGGTGTCTGGGCTCTCCCTTAGAGATAGGGTGAGGATCTCGGTCATTCGGGAGGGACTCAGAGTAGAGCTTCTGCTTCTCCGCAGGGTGGCTGGGCTCTCCCTTAGAGATAGGGTGAGGAGCTCGGTCATTTGGGAGGGACTCAGAGTAGAGCCGCTGCTCCTCTGCATCAAGAGGAGCCAGATGAGGTGGCTCGGGCATCTGGATGGTGGACCAGAATCTCCTCGAAGCCGTCCAGAAGTCGTTCTCCATGGCCTCGCCAAACTCCTCCCACACCCGAGGTTTTGCCTCAGCGACCGCCAAAGCCGTGTTCCGCTTGGCCCGCCGGTACCTGTCAGTTGCCTCCGGAGTCCCACAGGCCAAAAAGGCTCGATAGGACTCCTTCTTCAGCTTGACGGCATCCCTCACCGCCGGTGTCTACCAGCGGGTTCGGGGATTGCCGCGGTGACAGGCACCGGCTACCTTACGGCCACAGCTCCGGTCAGCCTCTTCAACATTGCCCATTCGGACTCAATGTCCCCCACCTCCCCCGGGACATGGGTGAAGTTCTGCCAGAGGTTGGAGTTGAAGCTCCTCCTGACACTATACGTTTGGGTCTGCCAGGTCTGACCGTTTTTCTCCCCCACCAGTGGAGCCAACCCACTCCCAGGTGGTGATCAGTTGACAGCTCCGCCTCTCTCCTCACCCGAGTGTCCAATACATGCGGCCACAAGTCCGATGACACGACCACAAAGTCGATCATCGAACTGTGGCCTAGGGTGTCCTGGTGCCAAGTGCACATATGGACACCCTTATGCTTGAACATGGTGTTCATTATGGATAATCCGTGACGAGCACAGAAGTCCAATAACAAAACACCACTCGGGTTCAGATTGGGGGGGGGCGTTCCTCCCAATCACGCCCCTCCAGGTCTCACTGTCATTGACCACGTGAGCATTGAAGTCCCCCAGTAGAACAAGAGAGTCCCCGGGAGGGGCACTCTCCAACACTACTTCCAAAGATTCCAAAAAGGGTGGGTATTCTGAACTGCTGTTTGGTGCATAAGCGCAAACAACACTCAGGACCCGTCCCCCCACCCGAAGGCGGAGGGAGGCTACCCTCTCATCCACTGCGGTAAACCCCAATGTACAGGCACCCAGCCAAGGGGCAATAACCCAGCCCGTGAGCAACTCCAGAGTGGAAGAGGGTCCAACCCCCTTCGAGAAGACTGGTTCCAGAGCCTAAGCTGTGCGTCGAGGTGAGTCCGACTATATCTAGTCAGAACCTTACAGCCTCGTGCGCCAGCTCAGGTTCCTTCCCCATCAGAGAGGTCACATTCCATGTCCCTAGAGCTAGCTTCTGCAGCTGAGGATCGGACCGCCAAGATCCCTGCCTTCGGCCACCGCCCAACTCACACTGCACCCGACCCCTATTGCCCCTCCTACAGGTGGTGAGCCCATTGGAGGGGGGACCCACATGCCTTCTTCGGGCTGCGCCCGACCAGGCCCCATGGGTGCAGGCCTGGCCACCAGGCGCTCGCCATCGAGCCCCATCCCCAGGTCTGGCTCCAGGAGGGAGCCCCGGTGACCCGCGTCCGGGCGAGGGAATACATGTATCCATGTTTTTGTACATCATAAGGGGTCTTTTGAGCCGCACTTTGTCTGGTTCCTCACCCAGGACCTGGTTCCCTTGGGTGACCCTACCAGGGACATAAAGCCCCAGGCAACGTAGCTCCTGGGATCACTGGAACACGCAAACCCCTCCACCACGATAAGGTGTCGGCTCCAGGAGGGGGGAGGATAAAATGGTAAATTTAATGATGCAAATACATAAACCCAGTAAACATTTGCAAAGGTAACTGCAAAACATGTGAATGATATTGCATTTTACGCCATCCACAGATAAACTGAATAAATACGATTAATATCACAGCTCCAAAAAATGAGAGAAAAACCCAACCCCACTTCTGCCTGTGCACTGCCATGAGAAAGTTTAATGTCTACACAGGTACAAGCTCTGGACATTGGAATCAACATTTTTAATAAAACAAATTCAGAGGGAAATGATTAAAATCTGCAAAATATGATTCAAATAGATTTAAAAATGTGTCATAGCATTAAAACTGATGAGAATCTAATGTTGAGCTGGCAGACGTAGTTATATATTGTATGATGACAGTGTACAGCTGTGCATCTTTCATTTTGTTTGCTTTGAATTGTAAGGAACAAAACTCACGCATTTCAGTTCCACTGGTAGTTACAGATACTCCTGAACTGCCTGCCAATGAGTCTCTTTTATTTTCACCTACACACTGGGTGTCATAGCAGCAAACTGTGTGAGTTTGTTAGAGTTGTGTGTATGTTTGTGTGTGTGGTTCTATGGAAGGTGGATGAAGCTGAAGCAGTGGTTACCTCACTGTAGGCGAAGATGTTGCTATAAATAAATGAGCTTAGCTGTAAACTACTGTGTAGAAAATTGCTGTTTCGTGAAGGCATGTTGGCAGGGGATGATGGGAAATGTAGTCCATGCAAATGTAATGCGCTACCATTCATATGCCACCATTACCACCCGACAAACACAGTACCAAACACATTCACATTAAGACATCACAGGCAAATTAAAAAGTGGCTCCTTCACTTTTTACAGCGTATTGTAATTTATTTTGATAGCATGCCTCCCTAAAAAGCACATAAACATTTAGGGTAGTAAGGAGAATCGGGGGGATAACCATAAGAATCGAAAAAAGAGGCTTTCCCCCCTTTGGGCCCCAAAATGATCCCGATCCAGTATTCACCATCTCTATTTCGGTTTGCATGTTTGCGACCAGAAAAGTGGGCATTCTCTCTGTGCAGCTGGGTAATAAATCGCTTAACACCTTACAGATTAACAAAATAACTCAGATAATGTCAAATATTATGACAGGTGAGGACACATAATTCAACAGATTACATAACATGAGTATTAACATCACGGAATTTCAGGACTCTGTTCCCAGACGTTGAACTTTCTTTGAGACACCGCTTAACTAAGCGAGACAGTTAACCTGGTCCGGAACAGACTTGTTCACAGGTGTAAACTACCATGGTAACTCAGCAAGGATTCATTTAATACACGTTGACGGAATGGAACTCTCACTTAAATAAGACAGACTTATCGAAATAAGCAAGACTTTCCCTTAACCCTGCTTTGTGGAATCTTTGAGTTACTTGACGTAATCCCTGGTTCTTTGATAACAGAGTGAGGTGTTTCACTATGGGAATCGCTTTGCGCGTGACCAACTACGGAAGCTCCAATGACACCACGTCCATCTGTGATGGACAGGTCAACCTGCGACTGGGCTCCGCCCCTGTCCTACCAATGCGGTCGACCTCCCCGATGGCTCATTCTAAAAGGATTTCTTCCTGTGCCTGCGCAAGATGGGAAGTGATGGTGAAACACCGCAATCTCCCGAGACTGCAAACTATAAAAACGTGCAGAAAACCGATTTCTCAGACCAGACCTGCAGCATTAGCCTCCAGCACTGCATGTGCCACGGAAGGTCCTGAGACATCCAGCCTGTAGAACCGCACAAACATGTGTGGTGTAGCCCAGCTTGCCGCATGACAAATATCCTGGACTGACACCCCCTTGAACAAGGCCCAAGATGTGGCCCTGCTTCTGGTAGAATGGGCCCTCAAGCCCTCAGGAGGCTGAGAACCCCTACAAAAATAAGCTAAAGAAGTAGCCTGTACAATCCAGTGAGAAGCCTCTGGCGGGACACTGGCTCGCCCCTCCAGGGCGGAGCCCAGGACACAAACATCTGATCATGCTTCCTGAAGCCTGCTGTCCTGTTTATATACACATGCAGGGCCTGAACTGGGCACAATGTGTTTAGCTTCTGTTCCTCAGCAGAGGAAAAATGAGGGGGGTGGAAGGCTGTCAGCTCCACCGTAGAGCACCTGTAGGTCGAGTCCACAACCTTAGGCACAGAAGCAGGATTAGGACGCAGGCAGACTTTGGTAAGTCCTGGACCAAACTGCAGACAAGAAGAGCGGACAGACAGGGCCTGCAAATCGCTCACTCGCTTTGCTGTTGTCAAAGCTAAAAGCAGCGCTGTCTTAAGGGAGAGATATTTCAACCCCACCCCGTCCAGAGGCTCAAAAGGGTGATGAGCCAAGGCATCTAACACCATAGACTGATCCCGCAATGGGACTGATAGCTTAGAAACTGGCCGTTTCCGGCGGGCAGCCTTCATGAAACGACAGATGAGGGGGTGCTGTCCAGCCGGCTTCTCACCAAACCCCACATGACAGGCTGAAATCGCAGCCAGATACACTTTAATTGTGGAATTGCTTTCCCTTTTTCCAACAAATCCTGCAGAAAACAGAGGATTTCCACCACCGAACACTGAGAAGGAACAGTCGGTCTCTGTATGAGTATAACTCTTGAGGACACCCCCCTTAAAGGGATGCCCGACTCGAGAGCTACCCTGGTATACCACTGGTGAAGCACCTTCACCGGCCAGCTGAGATGACGGCGAGGGCAAAGACCTAATTGCGCCACCCAGCGCTGAAAGTCCCTCATCATGAGGAGACCTAGATGCATCACAGATATCACTGACGCCATTAGCCCCAGCAGACGCAGGCAGAGTCTATACCAAACCACTTTCCCTAACTGAAAGCGGGCGAGACATTGCATAAAAGACATTATCCTCCTCTATGCTAACGTAACCCGAAACAAAAGGGAGTCTATACGGAGGCCCCGTGAGCTGCGAGGGGGTCAGATGGTTCTTGATCCTGAAACCCAGATTCTTTGAACGGGAGCATATTAAATAGTCGTCTACAGTATGTAGGACAATATCCTGACGCCGTTGTTTCTCAATGGCGCCAGAGCCTCCACACACTTGCTGAACACCCTTGGGGCTCGCGACAATCCGAATGGGATCGACTGACATTCGTAGGCTGTGCCTCGGTATGTGAACCTGAGGAACTTCCTGTGTGCGGGATAGATGTCTATGTGAAAATAGGTATCTGACAGATCGATCGTCATGAACCAATTGTCTGGACGAATCGACTGACAGAGGATTTTGTGTGTCAGCATCCTGAAAGTGTTCAGCACACGGAGGTCCAATATAAGGTGAAGGGAAGAGCTCTCATTTTTTTGGAATGAAAAACTAACGGGAATAAAAACCCTGCCGGCTTTCCCTTTCTGGGACAACTCTGATCGCTCGCTTGCGTAGCATGGACGAAATCTCGTCCTCTAGGACCTGAGCTGCATCGCCGTCAGCTACAGAGACTAACACACCGCTGAACCTGGGTGGCCTCATAGCAAACTGTAGCCTGTGACCTTGAGAAATTGTGAACAAAACCCATGGGTGCAGCACACACAAGCGCCACTTCATTACCTGAGTAGACAGCGGTCCCTTGAAAAGTTCTGCATCTGCGGCGCCTGGTGATGATGTCACCACCACCCCGGGGGAAAGAGAGACTCCAGACTGAGGAGCCAGAGCTCCCCCTGGTGATGGAGTTCGGGAAAGATTTTTTACATCTTTTTTTCTGAAGAGTGGGGAGCAAGTTGCCCTCGGCTTCCGGCCTGGCTGCGACAATGCACACTTTATTTTTGTTTCCCCCGAACTGAAAAGTGCTTGGAGACACAAAAACAGTGCTTGGTGACACCTAGCCACAGAACACTCGGTTAGCCGCCCTTGGCTGCTGAGCCGCCTGCTGTCCACCAGGAGCTGGACACTGGACTCTGGCTCCGCCTGCCTCCCTCTAGCCATAGCTGCTGCTGCTGCAAAGCTGGATCTGGCTGCCTGAGGGGGGTGAGGTGGCTGTTTGCCAGGTAGACAGAGGTTAAAGGCCTCATCCTCCTGCTTCCTGAGGGAGCTGGTTTCCCTCATTTTATCCAGGGCTGGGCCAAAAAGACCTTTGGTGGGGTCATAGGCTGCATCCCCCAAGGCAGAGAGGTTCAACCAGAGGGCCCTCTCACCTGACACAGCCAAGCCCATCACCCGGCCACAGCCTTGTACTGCTCCCCGGGAGGAGCGCGGCAGAAGGTCATTCACCACACAGATCTCACCCCAAAGGACCGGGTTTGGCACCCCCGAGTCCAGCTGCTGGCCCATCTCCTCCAAGATCTCAGCCCGATATGCAGATAGCAATGTAACTGCATTCAGAGAACACACTGACTGTGCAGCATATGTGTACATCCTCTGGAAGGTGGACGCAGTCATGTGGTCCATCTTACTGGGCAGAGAAATGAGGGATGAAGCAGAGATAGAGTGGCGGTTTGGGTGGAGGTGGTAGGCCACTGAAGGCTCCACCGCTGGGGGTTTAGCCAGCCCCAGCTCCTCCATCCATTTCCAGCTTAAAGTAAATGGTAAATGGACTGCATTTATATAGTGCTTTTCTACTCCTACGAGTACTCAAAGTGCTTTACATTTCAGGCCTCACATTCACCCATCCACACACCCATTCACACACCGGGGGCGGAGGCTGCCATGCAAGGTGCCAACCTGCTCACCGGGAGCAATTTGGGGTTCAGTGTCTTGCTCAAGGACACTTTGATGGGGTCAGGAGGAACCAGGGCTCGAACCTGCAACCCTCCAGTTGCCGAACGAAAACACTACCTCCTGTGCCACCATCTTCCCCTTGGTGGCAAGCTTGCTCTTAAAAGGGCTGGACCAGTAGCGACTCATCTCCTTCATGCAAGCCGGAACTGCAGGAAGGAGTTGGCGCGCTGAGGGCTGCACAGGTGGGAGCCTTTTCCCATCGTACAGGTCCCTCTCTGCACCCCTGGCATCCTGAGCTGTAGGCCAGGGGATTCCCAGCTTAACTGCTGCCTGCTTGCAGACCTCATACAGGTTACAGTCTGCCTGGGAACCTGCATCTGTAGTGCTAGGGGGTCGAGACTGATGGCAGGGAAGGTGGAGTCATCTTCCTCCTCTTCCTCTATATCACCCATATTGAGGAGGTCAGAGTTGATGCGGTTGCCAATCCGGCAATGCTGATCGAACAGCGAGAAGAACTTTCTCAACGTGGAAATTACTCGGCACAATTCAGCACTAAAGCCAAAATCGCGTTCGTCGACGGACTCCAACGAAGGGCCGTCTGTGAACAGTTAAGCGAGATCAGCTTACTAGCCTGGCTGAGGGAGCTTGTAGTTCCTCACGGGAAGAAAGTGTGAATGAGCCGTCAGGGAGGTGGACCGCATTGGTAGGGGGCGGAGCCTGGTCACAGGTCGACCTGTCCATCACAGACGGACGTGGTGTCATTGGAGCTTCCATAGTTGGTCACGCCCAAAGCGATTCCCATAGTGAAACACCGAGCGAAGTTAGAAAAAGAAACCCCCCATTTTTTCCCTTTTGCCTGATCTGATTTAGAAACAAACATAATGTTAAAAACAGTGTTGTTGCATTTCCAGTTTGGTTTTGAAACTGATATTTCAAAGAATGAATGATACATGGATTTAATAATAATTTTATTAAATAATAAGTTATTAGTATTATTATTACCTTGATTACTGCTTTGATTTTATCACTGGAGTTTAAAAGCCCAAAGATAAGTGAATTCTGTAATACATTTTCAGAAATTTTAATGTGGAGTTTTAAATTCCAAAAACTTCACCAAAAAATTTTTTAATTACAAGCTGGAATTCAGCGTTAATTTTATTTTCAGAAACAGAAATAATTATGTTTAGTAAGTAATGGACAAACGTTCATTCACTGACACCTAATTACACTAAGCGATGCACACAGATTTCTCTAATCCTTTGATCACACACACTGCTCTATTCACAGACAAAGGAACTGTACAGAACTAATACCCCCCTACTCAGACTGGCTGTGTTTCATGTGTGGGACAGCAGGACCAACCTGAGCTTGGAAATGGTGAGGGAGAACTCATAAAAGAGGAAAACTATCATTTGTCAATTATACAGCTTTGAACTGAACTGATTTCTGAGGCCTAGATTTAGGATGAAAGCAGAATCATAGTTTAAAATTACATCTGATCTATTTCTCTTATTATGAATGATTCTGAACTGAACTTCTTTCTTCTAAACTGTGTAACTAAACTGGACATGATACAAATACAAAATCAATGCAGTTTGACTTGTGAACTTAAGAGCTGAAATGGTTTTATGTTTTATCTCAGGGTGGGCAAAGGACAAGTTGGGATGAGGTTGCAGCGGAAATGTACTGGTGTGAATCATGTGATAATCAGGTTTCAAATGTCAGGTTTAAAGTTCAGGTTTATTGTTTTATATCTGGCAATAATAACTCTATAGCAACTGGACTTTGATGTTAAAAATGTTCACCATTCGTCTGAGGTGATGAGCTGATGAGCTCATTTCATGTTGCGAAGGCTTTGCCGCAGCCTCAGTATATTCCGAGTGCTGCTTTGCTGTCATTTTGTGCTTTGGGCTGGCTAACTGGTTTCCAGATATCATACCTGCATGTCTTCAGACTGAACCACAGCAGTAGATTAAACAAACCATGGACTTGGCTGGTAATTCACACTTCCAGATTGTGAATTATATTTTAACTCAGTCTATCTTCTCCTATTTTAACTTACCCTATCTTATCATATTTCATCATAGCCTCTTATCCTATCTTATCCGATCCTATCTTATCTTAACCTATCTTATATCTATAATAATACTTAAACAGTATCTCTATTATCCCTCCGTCCCCGGCCATAACCCACAAGTCCGTCAGGAACAATGTCTCTGTCAGTCCTCCGTTTCCGGCCATAACCCATAAGTCCGTAAATCCGCTGCAGGAGTTGCTGCTCCGCCGATCGCTGACGCTGCCCCTGGCCTCTCTCTGCTCGCAGGGCGCAGGAGCCGTTGCTGTCTGTCCGATGGAGGAACTTCAGCTGGGGCCTCTTCCTGGTCGCTCCTGCTTCCTCCGGCGTGGGTAGCCTGTCCCTCCCGCTCCATGGACGACTCCTCTGGCCCCGGTGATTTTCTTCGGTTCCAGTCTGGGACAACCGATCGTTAAGACAAGGAAAGAGGATTGATATAACACATTTTATGCTCTAATTAAAGTGTTCTAATAAGGTCTCTTAAGCCAGTGCTTTACCTTCGGCATGTCAGACACCCTCCGTGTCGATCGGGGCTTGTCTGTGTCATCTGTCTTAATGACACCTTCTTTCGTTGTTATTTTTACTTTAATTGTAATTTTAATTTTAATCTTAACTATGTTTATTTCTTTGTTCTCCATTTTTTAGATGGCAAGACTCTTCAAAATACAACCAGTCGTTCAGATGCTTGAAAGAAGATAAGTACATGTGATTCAAAAGTAACCAAGCTGTTGTCACGGACGCCTATTCGTACCATAACAGACGATGCGATCCTCTGCAGCTCGTCGGTGACTTTCAGCCGCGTTCGGCTCCGACTGACCGGTCGTAGGTCCGATTCGGCCGTAAGCAGGTTGCCAACTCTGACGCATCTGGCGCGAGACTCGGGCTTTCAGACTCAAACGCTCACAGCAAGAAATCTTACGGCGAATCTCTATTAATCCATTTTAAACCCAAAATTAGCTACATGAAATGTGCGCTCCTGATCATATTGTATATTGTACAATAAATGCTATAGCATTTAAGTCGTATTGTTGGGTCTTTTTTAATCATAATTTTATTTGTTCATTCCTGCCGACAGTTGGGGCAGAGCCTGCAGTGAAGACACATAACTACATGGTCACATGATCCGAATGTGTCACATGATCAGGTCTGAGGGACTCTTACCTTCTTTTTCTCCACATAGGGCAAATGCAGAACAAAAATGCCATCGCTTAGGGAGCTGATGGAGATGCCAATGGAGGCAAACCCATCAGCCTGGCCTGTGTGGTCCCACCCCTCACTGCTGATCTCTGCTGTCTGGTTATGGCCGGATCAGTGTGGCCCCGCCCCTCACTGCTGATCTCTGCTGTCTGGTTATGGCCGGATCAGTGTGGCCCCGCCCCTCACTGCTGATCTCTGCTGTCTGGTTATGGCCGGATCAGTGTGGCCCCGCCCCTCACTGCTGAGCTCTGCTGTCTGGCTGTGGCCGGATCAGTGTGGCTCCAGGGCCAAGCAAGAGCTGGTGTTGGCGTGGACGGTAGCCTCTCCGGTCATACTTGGTCACAGCCACGCCATACTGCAGGCCACGGGGGACAGGAGGGGATGACACACACTGACAGGCTCACAAAGTGCATGGACACACTCTTGTTTTGTTTAATGTTCTGTCTGTAAAATATTACCTGTACTTGTTGAGCACTGGAAATAGAAAAGTGTGATTCAAGTGTTTATTTTGACATTATCTTTGCTGCACCAGTTAATATATTTTTATGAAATTATAAAATTACACAGTTTTGTCTTTGACCCCCCCAATAGCTTGGATCCCCCTATTGCTAAATTTATCAAATCGCCACTGCTAATGATTTAAGTGTTACTGCCGTACCGCTTTTTACATGCACGATCATCCTGAATGTGTGATATAACCGAATTATGGTTATTGTTACTAATTATTAAGTCACATAGATAATATCCCCCCAAAACCCTACGATATGCCGCTTGTCATGTTTCGCGAGTAGCGACGGGCAGGTAAGTGGGCAGGAGGCAGGGAAAGACGAGGCAGAAAACTGGATTTATTAAGGGAAGAAGGCTACCGGCAGGACAGATCAACGATACTAATATCTAACATCAATAACGGACAAAAGGCAGGGCAAGACGTGAACTGAAACAGAACAAAGACATGGCGAAACACGGTACAGCTGGTTATGATTGGGGAAGCACGCGTGCATAATCAGGGGGCGTGGCACACACGAGGATCTTACGAGCAGGGCATGACTCCGCTGAGTCCGTGTGCATTTTTTGCATGAAACGGTGCTGATCATTTCTTGCCTGTAAACGAAAGTGAAATGAAGTGTCGGGATTTTAAAGGCAGAGTCGCCATTTTATAAAGATTCTGGAATAATGTAAAGATATTCTATGTTTCAAGGTAAGATTATATTAATAAAATTAATATGTTTAACACAGCTTACATTTATAGCAGGATTTAAAATTTTCCATGTAATTAAACATTAAATATACGTCCGTACAGCACAGTAGGTTACTGTACGTGTATCAGAAGAGTTTTCGAATTAACATCAATAATATTTAATTACTTACGCTCAGCCATGAGTTCGCCTAATATACTGTGCTGCGTAAACATGGACCAGGGCGTAGGCTGTAATATTTTGAAGGTATATTAAGTTTTTCTTTTTTTTAAGTGTTGGGGAGTAATGTTAGTGTGCCGAAAAATCCGGGTTAAACTCAAGGCTTAACATTTTATTAAATCAAAGGTTTTACCACGGATCTGTTCTGTGTTCTCCAATCTGAAATTGTATTCATACTTTGCAGTCGTATTTAAACTGTTTAAAGCAAATAGTACGTAAGTCTGATTTTAATAATCGGTAAACAATAAGTCAAACTCAACCCACAGCACAGCTGAATAACAGAAGGTGGTGTTTTAATTATATATATATAATCAATCTTAAGATTATAAGTATATAAAGTTTTTAGGAAAAAAGGTTATCTGTGCACAAACCTGTAGTTTCTGAGAAAACTGGGTCTAAATTAGATTTTTTTAAAATGCTAATTTGGGGTCTACAGCATCTGCTTGTGGATCCCAAAGTATCAGCTCTAGACATGAATTAAGATTATTTCCATAATGACACCTTTGTCAGATGGAGTGTGACAGTAAGTGATTCCTCAGATCTTTTGTTTGCATTAATATATCATGCAATGTGCACAGCGGAGGTGTCCAGGTCCGGTCCTGCAGAGATACTGTCCAGTAGCTTTCTGTCCTTCTTGGCTGATTTTTTTTATTTTGTTTTGCAAGCAGAATAAAGTACAAAAAAGAAGAGAAGAACCAAACCCACCCAGGTGTCGCTTTGAGGGAAAAAAAGCATTTAAACAATTAGTGTCTGTGGATTCTAAACAAGCAGAGGACCGAATTCTAGCGAAACTGCCCGGCATGATTAAGATCATAACTCCTCTAATGGATGAAGAACTGATGGCTGATTTAGCCACATATCCTTGGCAGGCACTTTCAGAGAAGAACATTAAAGCAGAATCATTATTTTACAAGGAAAAACTAAATGTAAAGCAAGGACTTTGTGTCGCATCAAGAATCTCGGGTCTCATCCAGACCATTCAGTAAATACACTTTGGAGACAAATTAAATTGATTTCCAGTCATAGACTGAATAACAATGTGCAGATCTTTGCAGAATTTCTGTAATTAACAGAAGACCAGAATACATGTAAAGTACCCATGTGCCCCTTACAGTATGTTTGGGACAGAGGTTAGTGACATTAGGAGGCATTTTCTGAGCAGAACCGGTGTGAGAGAGACACTGTGCAAGATTTTAAAATTCTGTTCATGTATGTCAAGAGAAATACATTTAGAAAAAATGTCAGTACAGACAGACGACGGTACATCCTGCTCCAATGTTTCTTCTAAGTCACGTTCCTAGACTAATTTCAAGGCTTCCCAATAAGAAGGGACCTTATTGGACAGTAGGGCATATAACTCTGACATTTTCCCTTTAGAGTGGAGCAGTTTAATAGCTGCTCCTCTATTTCACACAGCACAAGGCTTCCCAAGAAGGAGGGACCTTATTGGACAGTAGGGCATATAACTCTGACATTTTCCCTTAAGACTGCTGCAGTTTAATAGCTGCTCCTCTATTACACACAGTGCAAGGCTTCCCAAGAAGGAGGGACCTTATTGGACAGTAGGGCATATAACTCTGACATTTTCCCTTAAGAGTGGTGCAGTTTAATAGCTGCTCCTCTATTTCACACAGCACAAGGCTTCCCAAGAAGGAGGGACCTTATTGGACAGTAGGGCATATAACTCTGACATCTTCCCTTAAGAGTGGAGCAGTTTAATAGCTGCTCCTCTATTTCACACAGCGCAAGGCTTCCCAAGAAGGAGGGACCTTATTGGACAGTAGGGCATATAACTCTGACATCTTCCCTTAAGAGTGCTGCAGTTTAATAGCTGCTCCTCTATTTCACACAGCGCAAGCCTAATTTTATTCTCCCATAATGAAGTTTCCAGGAAATGTCTGACCTGTAGAAATGTAAAGAATTCTCTGTTTGAAAGACCATATGATAAGGAAATTTCTTCAAAAGATTTCAGGTTTTTGAACAAACAAATGTGAGAAATTAATGAGACCCTTAGACATCCAGCCTGTCAGCCAATGACCTCTAACATGAGAGGGGGGATCTGGGTTCAGCAATCGGAGACATAATGAGGCAGAATGTGACATTTTATACGTTTCTTTATGTCTCTCCAAACCAACAGTGTGTTATAGATAACTGGGTTGTTAGAAACTGACCTAATGCGATTGAAATTGTCAATGAAGGAAATAGATTTACGTAACCTTGGTATTATGGCTGAGGCCTCCTGATCGAGTCATAGAGAGGTTTGTCTGTCCATGAAGCAGCTTATCATGTTTATATCTCAGCTGACAGTGATAAAACAGCAGATTTGGCAAAGAGACAAAGCCACGGTTTGTCGGTCTGCTGAGAACAGAATACTTAACCCTTGGCTTCTTATCATTCCAAATGTAATGAGAAATTTGAGTGTTCAAAGTCTTAAAAAAGGAGGGAGCAAGATAACGCGGCAAATTTTGAAATAAAGTAAGCGAGGAAGAATGTTCACTTTAACAACATTAAATCTACCAAACAAAGAAGTAGGCAAGGCTGAACATTTCTTCATGTCCTCTGAGAGTCTCTTAGTCAAAGGGGAATAAATAATATGACACAAATTATCAAAATCTGAAGTAACAAAAGCACCCAAGTACAGTATTTGAAAGCGGTATAAGATATATGGAATGTAAACTGTGATATAATGTCTGGTGGATCGTTCAGAGGCAAAGCCAGAGATTTATCATAATTAATCTTATAACCTGAGAGGCTGCCGAATGCAGCGATAGACTCCAGAGCAGCAGGCACAGAATGTTCAGGGTGTCGTAAATGTAAAAGAACATCATTAGCATGTACAGAAATGCAGTGAGAGACATTAGTGAGGGTAAAGGCTTGAATGTCCTGATGACATCGATCTGATTCGCAAGGTGTCCAATAAATAAAGAAAGAGCCCAGGAGATAAGGGGCAGCCCTGTCGGCAGCCTGCTCACTGACAGTATTACAGACAGTAACCGTCTGTACTGACAGCTGCCATAGAATCTGCATACAGAGATTTTATAATATTAATAACATGTGATCCCAGGAGATAAGGGGCAGCCCTGCCGGCAGCCTGCTCACTGACAGTATTACAGACAGTAACCGTCTGTACTGACAACTGCCATAGAATCTGCATACAGAGATTTTATAATATTAATAACATGTGATCCCAGGAGATAAGTGGCAGCCCTGCTGGCAGCCTGCTCACTGACAGTATTACAGACAGTAACCGTCTGTACTGACAACTGCCATAGAATCTGCATACAGAGATTTTATAATATTAATAACATGTGATCCCAGGAGATAAGGGGCAGCCCTGCCGGCAGCCTGCTCACTGACAGTATTAGAGACAGTAACCGTCTGTACTGACAACTGCCATAGAACCTGCATACAGAGATTTTATAATATTAATAACATATGATCCCAGGAGATAAGGGGCAGCCCTGCCGGCAGCCTGCACACTGACAGTATTACAGACAGTGAACCGTCTGTATGGACAACTGCCATAGAATCTGCATACAGAGATTTTATAATATTAATAACATGTGATCCCAGGAGATAAGGGGCAGCCCTGCCGGCAGCCTGCACACTGACAGTATTACAGACAGTGAACCGTCTGTATGGACAACTGCCATAGAATCTGCATACAGAGATTTTATAATATTAATAACATATGATCCCAGGAGATAAGGGGCAGCCCTGCCGGCAGCCTGCACACTGACAGTATTACAGACAGTGAACCGTCTGTATGGACAACTGCCATAGAACCTGCATACAGAGATTTTATAATATTAATAACATGTGATCCCAGGAGATAAGGGGCAGCCCTGCCGGCAGCCTGCTCACTGACAGTATTACAGACAGTAACCGTCTGTATGGACAACTGCCATAGAATCTGCATACAGGGATTTTATAATATTAATAACATGTGATCCCAGGAGATAAGGGGCAGCCCTGCCGGCAGCCTGCTCACTGACAGTATTACAGACAGTAACCGTCTGTACTGACAACTGCCATAGAATCTGCATACAGAGATTTTATAATATTAATAACATGTGATCCCAAGAGATAAGGGGCAGCCCTGCCGGCAGCCTGCTCACTGACAGTATTACAGACAGTAACCGTCTGTACTGACAACTGCCATAGAATCTGCATACAGAGATTTTATAATATTAATAACATGTGATCCCAGGAGATAAGGGGCAGCCCTGCCAGCAGCCTGCTCACTGACAGTATTACAGACAGTAACCGTCTGTATTGACATAGAACCTGCATACAGAGATTTTATAATATTAATAACATGTGATCCCAGGAGATAAGGGGCAGCCCTGCCGGCAGCCTGCACACTGACAGTATTACAGACAGTAACCGTCTGTATGGACAACTGCCATAGAATCTGCATACAGAGATTTTATAATATTAATAACATATGATCCCAGGAGATAAGGGGCAGCCCTGCCGGCAGCCTGCTCACTGACAGTATTACAGACAGTAACCGTCTGTACTGACAGCTGCCATAGAATCTGCATACAGAGATTTTATAATATTAATAACATGTGATCCCAGGAGATAAGGGGCAGCTCTGCCGGCAGCCTGCTCACTGACAGCATTACAGACAGTAACCGTCTGTATAGACAACTGGACCTTGAGAGAGACAGGTCCTGGATGGAGGGCAGGGGGCACCGATGATCTTTTCTGCTGTCCCTACGGTCCGCTGCAGTCTCTTCCTGTCCTGTTTGGTGGCTGCTCCATACCAGACTGTGATGGAGGAGCAGAGGACAGATTCAGTGACTGCAGTGTAGAACTGGATCAGCAGCTCCTGTGGAAGACTGTACTTCCTCAGTTTTCTCAGGAAGTACATCCTCTGCTGGGCCTTTTTGAGGATGGAGGAGATGTTGGTCTCCCACTTCAGGTCCTGGGAGATGGTGGTACCCAGGAACTTGAAGAACTCCACAGTAGACACCGGGCTGTCTGATATGCTGAGGGGGAGCAGTGATGACGGACGTCTCCTGAAGTCCACTGTCATCTCTACAGTCTTGTGCGTGTTCAGCTCCAGGTTGTGCTGACTGCACCAGAGTACCAGCCGCTCCACTTCCTGCCGGTATGCAGACTCATCACCATCCTGAATGAGTCCAATGATGGTGTCGTCCACAAACAGGATCCTGGCATAAGTTCCTGGACGGTTGAGATGTTGCAGTATATAATGCAGCCCCATATTCACTTAATCATCCACCGACCTGTCCTGTAATGTCCTTCAGATGGGCTAAAACCAGACGTTCAAAGGATTTCATGACCACAGACGTCAAGGCGACAGGTCTGTAGTCATTCAGTCCTGTGATGGTGGGTTTCTTGGGGACCGGGATGATGGTGGAGCGTTTGAAGCAGGAGGGAACTTCACACAGCTCCAGGGATCTATTGACGATGCGGGTGAAGATGGGAGCCAGCTGATCAGCACAGGTTCTGAGGCAGGAGGGGGAGACACCGTCTGGTCTGGGGGCTTCTTGGATTTCTGTTTCTGGAACAGCCGGCTCACATCCACTTCGTGTATTCTGAGGTCCAGGGGGGAGGGTAGGGGGGTGATTGGTGTGATGGAGGTCGTGGTTTTTGTACTGTACTGTGTAGATGTACTTTGTTTAAGTACATCTGCCCTCCCCTGGTCTGCTGGAATATCACTGCTGTATACATGCACCCACTGCAGTCACCGATCCGCCTGTCGATCTCCCGCTCCATCCTTCCCTCACTCGTGAACAAGACCCCGAGATACTTAAATTCCTCCACTTGGGGAAGGACCCCCTCCCCGACCCGGAGAGAGCACTCCACCCTTTTCCGGCTGAGGACCATGGTCTCGGATTTGGAGGTGCTGATTCTCATCTCAGCCGCCTCACACTCGGCTGCGAACTGCTCCAGTGAGAGCCGAAGGTCACGGTCCGATGAGGCCAACAGAACCACATCATGTGCAAAAAGCAGAGACCCAATCCTGAGGCCACCAAACCGGACACCCTCAACACCCTGGCTGTGCCTAGAAATTCCATCCATAAAAGTCTAGTGACCCGCGTCCAGGGGAAGGAGAACGTGAATCCATGTTTTTACTCCTCATAAGAGGTCTAATGACCCGCAGTTCGTCTGGTTCCTCACCCAGGACCTGTTTGCCTTGGGTGACCCTACCAGGGGCATAAAGCCCCGGGCAGCTTAGCTCCTGGGATCACTGGAACACGCAAACCACTCCACCACCATAAGGTGTCGGCTCCAGGAGAGGATGTTGATACATATATTTATAAAAAAATGTGGCATTGAAATTTTGCACTGAACCTCTTTACTATGTGTAATTATACACATGGAATATAATACAATGGAATCTCTGAGTCCAGTTCATGAGTTTGATGTAAAAATGCTGAGTACTCGATATTGTGTATTTATCTATGTATCTACTTACCCTTCATGTTCACAGAGGCCCCAGCAGGAATCATCTGGTCTGGATCAGCATAGAAATGGATGGATCTGCTTCTGAAATGCGCCCCCCTGTGGGATGTAACAGAAAGAGCCCTGAGAGGTAACAGTGTTACAGCCCACTAGCATGCATGTCTCTCAGGGTCTATAGTCAGGCCATAACATGAAAGTAAACTGGGCTCCTAGCTAGGGCTGGTCAGTGGGCATCACTTTAATATGTGTAGCTTAATAAAAAGACCTCGCCATCTTCTGTCTTCACCGTCTTCTTCCACAATCAGCCAGTTCTTTTATACTAGAGGGGAGCAACAGACCATCCCTCCTATACAAAATGGCCACATAACAAAACTAAACAAACAAACAAAAACATATATAAACAGGTAAAAAGGAACATCAGTCAAGTCTAGTTGTGGAGGTTTTTGACAGTAATACTAAAAGTTTCATATAATATCTAAATTTTAGATGAGACAATTTCCTTAACAGCCGACTGTAAATAAGTCTGTTTACATCAAGATCTTCACAGCATATCAAAGTACATGAAGGCAGAGCAGAAGGCTAAACAGCAGTGTGATGTCGTCCCCATTGTATGAATTATATTTATACCATGAGGGTTTGTTTCCTCTTGCTGCCCACAGTGTCCTGATGGAGAGAGCAGACTCCCCTGTACCCAGCTGTGTTTCCATGAAGAGTGACGCGTCAATGGGAGAACCACTCACCTTCAGAGAGGGACCTTTTCCTACAGATCAAAGGTAAATGTGCATTTAAACAAACACTGTTAGGGACATTCAGACTCTCAGTCAAATGGCACAGAGACACATACAAGCTATGAGGAAATAACATATTTATAATGGATGCACCAATTTTTACCTTTAACAGATTCCATCACCTTGAGAATTTAAAAGTTTTGTCTGTATTCTATATAAATATCATCTGAGGTAAATGGATGAGGATTACTGTAAAACCTGACTTCCTGTGAGCTGGAATAGGAAGTTATTTAATCACAAAGTGGATTTTAAATTTCAATCCTCAGCACAGAGCTAGAAAAAACTGGTTTGCCTGTTCCCCCCCCCCCCCCGCATGTCCATTAAAGAATGACTCGACAATAGATTGTCAACATGCGAGACAGATGCTTCTGTGTTAATAAATATTTTCACTCATGAATCCATTAGATTATGCTCAGACTAAGGCTTTAGTTTAACATGTTTAATGGAACAATGTGGCTTAATAATGAGGCAGGATCATCAAAAAAAAAGAGAAAAACTATTGGTTTGTTTGCCAAAGGTGACAATTAAATTTTGCTGATTTAGTGCAAAAATAAGTAAACATTTTTAGAAGTGAATGAAATTTCTGTAGGATAACAAATTTAAAAAGTACACAGAACACATAGAAAAAATCCTGAAAATACCATATAGTTCAGTAAATAAATATAGATAAAAAATTTTAAATGGTTAAAAATGGGACGTTAAGGCTGGCTGTGGGGGCTGCACATCGACAGCAGGCATTGTGGTGTCTAACGGCAGCAGGGAGGAAAGATCCCCAGTAGCGCTTCTTAGCTGACGGTGGGGGAATGAACCGGTGGCTGAAGGTGCTCCAAGATAGCGCCCCCTGGAGCCTCGGCTGGGTTATGGACCGGACCAGTGGGGCCAGTGCCCTGGGGCCTCAGGATATTAGTGGCTGTGAGTGGCAACATTTACAGTGTAAGCCATGAAATGCGCCCCCCTGTGGGGTGTAAGAGAAAGAGCCCTGAGAGGTAACAGTGTTACAGCCCACTAGCATGCATGTCTCTCTGGGTCTATAGTCAGGCCATAGGGTGCTTGGCACACGCCAGCCGCCTGGGGCACTTGGCACGGTTTTTCAAAAGTCTTGCTGAATGTGTTGTCATAGCAGCACATCCAAATCAGAGCAGGTTTGTTCTGCGTAAACAAGGATTAGCTCACACACTTAATAGTGTCCGTGCGTGGAAATGGGTTCAGTCATGGCCTCGCCATTCATATACGTAAAATCAACAAACACATACATACACACACAGACTCATACATGCAAACATATATATATATATATGAATGAAATGCTGTGTTTGTACTTCACTTTAACTTGTTCCCATGTCCTGCATGATTGTGCGTGTATTTTGTCTGTAATTATGACAATAAAACAATGATGAAACACTGGAACCATAATACTACATTCAAGTGATAAATACAATAACTAAAAATGACATTTAATTTGTCGGACACTTTTTGCCAGCCGTCTTTTCTGGTTTGGGTCGCTTTTGATGTGTTTCCTTTAGTAGATACTAAATCTTTGAATCCATCATACTCCTCTGTAGCATTCCCCTCGGATTGATGGCCGAAAGACTTGACTGATGGTTCACGATTTATTTAAAATAAATTAATTACCAAAAAAAAACGTAGCCAACGTAAGAGCTTGTGCCTTTACCGGGGGGGTTTAAACCATTTACAAAATATCATAAAGCAAAAGACAAACACGTTCTTCGCTTAGCTTAGCTTAACGATGTTCTGGTAACCGAAAAAAACGGAAGTCCCTCAAAAAAAGGGGTCCCACTAAATAAAACTACATAAGCATAAATGAATGTATACAAATGAATACAGAATACAAACGTATATTAAAAATATGCAATATGCACCTCAATATGTTTTGTAACATTAATTAGTCTCATGTCAAACCTTGGGGTTATTTACACTCCCACCAAAATTATGTGTGTTCCAAGCAATACCCACAAACACAAATAATTTTCAAATCTGTATCATTTGGAAAATAAAGCATAAACATCAGTGAAATGTACTTAAGTAGCTTCTAATAACAAGACTAACCTCTGCACTGGACGTTCTAGCACTGACAGCTTACCAAGGCGTTCCCCTTTCTCGCTAAGTCTCCTATCTCCTATACATATTTTACCCTTTCTTACCAGTCCATCTTCATCAGTGACAGTCTCTAAAATCCGTCCCAGTTTCCATTCACATCTGGGTAACAAGTCATCCACAAGCATCACTGTATCTCCCGCTTGTACATTTCTCTTCGGTGTGTGCCAACGCTGTCTTGCAATAATAATGTGGAGATGCTCCCTTTCCAGTGACTCCAAAATTGTTCCGCCAGTTACTGTACTCTGCGCCATCTCCTTTGTCCATAAAGGTCCTCCCTAACAAACTTCCCTGGTGGAGGTAGAGCCATGTTGGACTTCATTGTAAGTAGATGATTGGCTGTGAGTGGTTCCATACTATCAGGGTTGCACAGGTTGTCCACAGTAAGTGGTGTTGAGTATAGCCATGACTTCATAAAACAACGTTCGCAGAGAAGTACCGTTGAGTCTGCAAGAGGCCAATGATAATGTGGAGTTCAACACACTCCTTATGGTCCTTATCTGGCTCTCCCACACACCTCCGGCGTGACAGGAGTGAGGTGCGTTGAAAACAAAATCACAATGGTTTTCGGATAGAAAGGTGGTGAGTCTGGGAGTGTCAAGTTCTTGTAAAGCTTTGTTCTATTCGTTCTTTGCCCCCACAAAGTTGGTGCCTTGATCACATTGGATTTGTCGAACAGCACCACGAACTGCAATGAAACATCTCAGACCATTTATAAAGGCACCAGTGGACACATCCTCTAACATTTCACTATGGATCGCTCATGAGCAGAAACAAGTGAAAAGCAAACCATATCTTTTATGCTGCTTTCTTCCCTCTCTAGCGGTAAAGGGACCAAACAGTCCATGCCACACTATGAGAAAGGTGGGGAGGGCTCTACACCTTCCTTTGGAAGGTCACTCATCCTTTGACCTTCTGGAGGTCTTCTGAGTCTCTGGCAAGTGACACACTGCCGGATAAAAGATGCAACTGCTCTGCTTATTCCAGGAGTCCAATAGCCATTGGATCTGATTTCATTGATGGTAAAGCCCTCGCCTTGATGTTTTACTCTTTCATGATAATGACTAATTATCAGCTTAGTCAGATGATGGTTTTTTGATAAGATCACTGGGTGTCTGAGTAAGTTGGAGAAGGATGATCGACTGAGCCTTCCTCCCACCCTGATTCTGCCATCTGCATCTAAAAAGGCTTCTACTGTAGGTGCTGCACCTTGGGATGATCTGGCAGCCGACCTCCCTTTTTCAGTAACGTTATTTCTTGCTTGTACACCTGCCTTTGGAGGTGTTTGACCATGACACGCCCTGCACTTTCCAATGCACTTACATTAGCGGGGCCATTTATTTTTCCTTTAACTCGTCGCAAAAGGCATGAAATGGCCTTAGTAGCCTGCAACCATGATGAGAACTCGGACAAGCGGTCAGCAGCACTACACCCCTGTATGCAGTGTTCCAGTTCTTCTCACCTCTGGATCACCTATTAGAGGTTCCAATACTACATCTGTTATTATCAATATTTCCTGTTTCCAGAGGAACACAGAACCACCAAACCAATTTGAGGAAAACAACTCATTTATGGTTTTCCCTCTAGATTCTTTTCCGTTGAGACATGACGTCAAGTTGCGCAGTTGGACGGGCGAGCAGGAAGAGGGGAAAGACGAGGCAGGCAGGGAATTCAGGGTTTATTAGGGAACGGGAGAGACAGGGCAGACGGCAACAAACTCAGAGTAACTAACATTAACTAACATTAATGACAAGTCTGGGGAAGAAGGACTCAGACGTGGACTAAATACACAAGACAAGCTGAAAATAACAGGAAACAGCTGGGCACGATCGGGGAAGCACATGTGGATGATGAGGGGGTGTGGCACACACGAGGATCGGATGAACTGGGCGTGACACATAAAGCCATTGTTGAGGATTTGTATTGTGGCGAAATGTCTGAACCTTATTGGCTACGAACATGTGAAAGCAGTGGCGGACTGGGACAATAATTCAGGCCGGGAATTTGACTCCACTCCTAGGCCACCTCTGCTGCTGCAGTCACATTTACCAATAACTTTCACTACATCAATCACACGTTCCAAGGCCATGCCTTCTCTTTCTAACCTGGTCTCGATGGACGGTCATTTGCTTATCAGTCAGAAGGGTATGGATATCTGCTTTGTTGACTCTAAGAAAAAAGGTTTCAGCACTTTCTCTATGGATACTGCTTCTCTCATGTTCTTGTACTCTCTGATGGGTATGTTTCCAGGCCTGCATACCTCCTTTGACAAATGCACTGTCACTGCCTAAAGGTTTTGCAAATGCAAGACATACTGAGTAGAATAGGGAGTGATTACTTTCATTGTATGTCAGCCATTTTCTGTTTGTGCCACCTTTTGAATGTAATACATCAGGAATGGCTCTTTCAGATGTTTGAATTGGGTGATACTTAAAAAAAAATCTAAATCCTTAGACTGTGGACGGGCAAAATAATCAAAAGAGATATCAAGGCTTTCACTGTCTCCTTCACCTTTCCCTGAATCATTCTCTCTCTCACTCTGCACATCTAGTTGCTCTGCAATATGAAATAAGCGGGTTCAATAATCTGTATTTATAATTGTGCAGCCATCAGTTGTATGTCCCCAAAATCACAGTCCTACTACTGATCTTGTAAATCATAAAAAGCACATGTTGTTTAAAAAGTATAGCCTGCTGCCTGCATGTTTAGTTTTGCTTATCTTAAACTTTACCTGAAGGTTCCTGCTCTGACTCAAACGCTGAACTGTCCACCACCTCTAGCTCAACAGCAGGAGCATTTGCAGCACTAGTGCTACTGACGCTTCCTTCGTCACCTTTTCAAAATAAATAAATAAACAAACAAACATTGTAGGCTACATATTGTAGACTAGAAATGAAAAATCAAAATAACTAATACTGTATTCTTTTCCATACCATCTACTTGGTTTATTTATTATTTAAAACAATTTGACCCACTAACACTATTCTGTCTACTTTTTATTCATTTTTATTTATTATATAAAAAATATGCTACATGTAGACGAAACGAAACTTGACACAGCACAGCAGCACTTACATATTGTTGCTCGTTTGCTGGTTTAATTTTATCTATTGTGATTATCTAAGTGATTTGGATGAAAGTGTTCGTCTGCCAAATTATTATAAATATAATGTAAATGTAATCTTGACCAACCTGTTCCCTTACTGGCGAACATGGCTGGGATTTTGCAGCAGCTTGCTGCGTCTGCGGCCAGTGCTTTTTTCTTTTTTATACGCTCCCTCTCTGCTCCTCCTCTGCGTTTACGCTCCATTTTTTGAACGATTTAGTCAGATTTACCCTGTCTCTGGATATAGCCAGATATTAGGCAGTGCGTCACTGACGTTGGGTCATGTGGGAGTATAATTTTCCCTCCGCCATTGCCTGATTCGTAGATTGAGAGATCCGTCAATTAATTCGTAGTTGCACACCAGCCTATCACATGCCAGGCTGATCGACTGCACAGCGGCAGCCGGCAGGCCAGAACGACCGTCAGGCCACCGGGAAATGTCCCGGTGCTCCCGATGGCCAGTCCGCCCCTGTGTGAAAGCATCGTGCATCATTATCTATGTAGCCCAGAACTACTTTGTAGTCAGTCCAGAAGAACTCCTCCACATTCGAATAACTAAGCTCTTCTCTAAGCATATTGCTGACTGTAATTGAGACTACTGCCGCTGATAATTCTAGCCTTGGTATGGTGGCCACCTTTGAGGGAGCTACACGGGACTTTCCTTTGATGAGAGCACAATGGACCTTTCCTTTCTCATTCTTGACTCTTGGATAGGAGCACTGACCATACCCTAAGGTGCTTGCATCAGAGAAGTGGTGTATACCTCTCCTCATAACCCTTCCAAAATTGAGAGGTAAGCAGTATCTATCTATGTTCATAGTCTTTAACTTGACAAGGTCCCTTTGCCAGCTCTCCAGCTCCTCTGGCAGTGGGTCGTCCCAGCCAGTACCTTGGTGGCACATTTCCTGGAGGATCCTTTCCCTTTAAGGAAATATGGAACAAGGAACCCAAGAGGATCGAATATAGAAGCAAGGGTAGACAATATTCCCCATCGTGTCATTGGTGGTTCCTTTAGAGTGATGTTAAACTTAAAGCAATCACTTTCTGTGTTCCACTGAATCCCCAGCGCTCGTTCCAGGGGGCTGTCATTGAAAGTGATTTCCTTTGCCTTACCATCTGCAGCACGCTCTGATGAGGGTGTGCTCTGTGAAACAGCATGGGTGTTTCACACAAACTTGTGAAGACGAAGGCCACCCTTTGCACATACCTCTCTTGCCTCCTGTGCTAACTGAATGGCCTTCTCCACTGTTTCCATGCTTGTGACTCCATCATCCACGCAGAAATCTCTATCAATAAAGTGGGACCCTAATGGATGAGTGTCTGCTCTCATTAGCTAAACGTTTAAGTCCATAGTTTGCACAGCCAGGAGACGATACTGCTCCAAAAAGATGTTCCTTCATTCGGTATTCTTTTGGCTGTGGACGCATGTCTCCATCTTTCCACCACAGGAAGCGCAGATAGTTGCAGTCGTTCTCCTTGACATGGAACTGATGAAACATTTTCTCTGTGTCACATGTCAGAGCAATGTGATGCTGCCGGAACCTAAACGTCAGTTAGATTATTAATCATGTCTGAACCTGGAAGTAGATGTTCGTTTAGGCTGGTACCATTGTCCTTTGCAGAGCAGTCGAACACAACACACAACTTATCTGGCTTTTTTGGATGGTAGACACCATGGTAGGGAATGTAATCTTGTTTATATTTCTCATCCTTGCAGAATTTACGCCCTAAATGTCTGAGCCTGACTTCAGCAAGCTGCCTGTTATCAGGTAAATGTGGCCGTTGTATAAAAGGAAGTGGCATTTCATAACGTCCTTGGTAGTTTTTCTTTATACCTTCCTTGAGCCTGTCCAGGATAATTAGATCCTCTTGAGAGTTTGCCTTAAACTCTCCTCTGACATCCTTGAAATCCAGCTCCAGGACTTGAAGTATATCTGTTGGTGTTATTAGACGCAGCTCCTGTACCGCAGCTCGGTGACTAAGGCGAATTCTGCGGTTGTATCAAGCTAAGATGTTGGGCAGCCAACGACACTCCATCCTAAGTCTGTCAGCACAGCATATGGTTCATTGTCTCCACCTAGTATCACCTGTCTAGGCGCCAGCGATCCTGAACAGTTGTACCCAATTAAGAGTCAAACATCACAGCTGAGGAGGGGTGGTATCTTATCAGTTATTGCAGCAAGGTGAGTCCAGCGTTTAGCAGTTTCGTGCGTTGGAATGTGATCACGATTGAGAGGTATGCAGTCTTTGGTGTATGCAGGAGGGAGATCAACGTGCACCGATGAATTGTAACCCCTTACATAGAGTCCTGATACTCTCTCACTCTTCATCACCATATTCTCTCCCAACATGGTGGTGAGTTTCAGCTGCACTGGGTAAGTGTCCATTTGTAATTCATTGCTCACCTCTTTGTCAGTGAAAGTGCTGTCACTGTGCGTGTCTGATAAAGCATGTGCAAGTTGTTCCTTTGCTGGATCTTTGACACAGGATACCCACACAGGTACAATCATGGAGGTGCTATGTGACTGTTCTTGACTGGTGGCATTAAGTGACATAGCAGCTGTAGTTTCCTTACATTGCTTGTAGCTGTGATTATATCAGGCACCGGTTGGTCTTCCATTCTTCTCATAGCTGTAATCATGAAGACTAGTGGGGCGCCTTCTCCTGCATACCTCACAGCTATGGCGACGACGGCATTCCTTTGCACAGTGACCTGGTTTTAAACAAGCATAGCACAGCTTATTGTCCTTTACATATGAACTTCGGTTCTCAGGAGACATTTTCATAAGACTAGGACATCTGTGGAGCTGATGCTTGTTACACTGGCATCAGATGCATGGAGTCCATACTCTGTCGTTAGTTGATGTCTCTTTATCCCTGCCAACAGTGGCTTGAGTGCTGAGAACATTAACCCTGTTTCTTTTAGGTTCCCTTGTGATTATTTTATCCTGGTATGAATCCACTGAGTGAAGTGCATGTAGGCAGGTGACAGGATTGCATGCAATTTCTGCCTCAATTGATATGAATCTGGCAAAGTCTTGGAGAGATGGGAATTCGCCACCTTCCATGAGGGCTACCGTAACCCGACGATTCCAGCGCAATGCTAACTAGTCAGGTAGCTTCTGAATTAATGTTTGATTTTCCCCACAGTCACTCAGTATGTCTAGGCCCTTTGCATGAGGCATAGTTTGCAAACAGGCATTTAAAAATCAGAAAATGTCTGTAACCCTTCGGCATCTTTGGACCGTATTTGTGGCCATTTTGAGAGCCTCTCCGGAAATGCCCTTTGGATGATGAATGGCTGACCGTGTGGCTGACCGTATGGCTGACCGTATCACTGACCGTATGGCTGACTGTATCGCTGACCGTATCACTGACCATATGGCTGACCGTATCGCTGACCATATGGCTGACTGTATGGCTGACCCTATGGCTGACCGTATGGCTGACCGCATCACTGACCGTATGGCTGACTGTATGGCTGACCGTATCACTGACCGTATGGCTGACCGTATCGCTGACCGTATGGCTGACCGTATCACTGACCGTATGGCTGACCGTATCGCTGACCCTATGGCTGACCGTATGGCTGACCGCATCGCTGACCATCTCGCTGACCATATTGCTGACCGTATCACTGACCGTATGGCTGACCGTATCACTGACCGTATCACTGACCGTATGGATGACCGTATGGCTGACCATATCACTGACCGTATGGCTGACCATATGGCTGACCGTAACGCTGACCGTATCACTTACCGTATTCCTGACCGTATGGCTGACCGTATCGCTGACCGTATGGCTGACTGTATGGCTGACCGTATGGCTGACCGTATCACTGACCATATCGCTGACCATATCACTGACCGTATCACTGACCGTATGGCGGACCGTATGGCTGACCGTATCACTGACCGTATGGATGACCGTATGGCTGACCGTATCGCTGACCGTATCGATGACCATATGGCTGACCGTATCACTGACCGTATCACTGACCGTATCACTGATCGTATCGCTGACCGTATCGCTGACCGTATCACTGATCGTATCGCTGACCGTATCACTGACCATATCGCTGACCGTATCGCTGACCATATCGCTGACCGTATCACTGACCGTATCACTGACCATATCGCTGACCGTATCACTGACTGTATGGCTGACCGCATCGCTGACCATATGGCTGACCGTATGGCTGACCGTATCACTGACCATATCGCTGACCGTATCACTGACCGTATCACTGACCAAGCTTATTCCAAGCATCTTTGCATGCCTCATCATCACTTTGGTAGAACGTGCCCTCAAGACATTTATGAGCAGGACCACTGATATATTTCTTAAGGTAATACAGCTTATCTGCTGAAGAGATACCTGTTCTCTGAATGAGTACATAAAGGATGCCTTCCATTCAATAAAATGAATTGGATCCCCATTAAACACAGCAGGCTCTGGCATTGGGAGCCTGTTAACGGCTTTGCTGTTCTGAATAGCTTGAGCCAGGTAAGACACATCAGTGAGGGATGGTGTTGTGACATCATGTGAAGGCTGATGTCTGTCATAGGTGCTTTGTAGTCAAACTTAAAGGTCTGGCCATCCATCCATCCATCCATCCATCCATTTTCCAAACCGCTTATCCTACTGGGTGGTGGGGGGTCCGGAGCCTGTCCCGGAAACAATGGGCACGAGGCAGGGAACAACCCAGGATGGGGGGCCACCCCATCGCAGGGCACTCTCACACACCATTGACTCTCACACGCACACCTACAGGCAATTTAGCAAGTCCAATTAGCCTCAGCATGTTTTTGGACTGTGGGGGAAACCGGAGTACCCGGAGGAAACCCCACGACGACATGGGGAGAACATGCAAACTCCACACACATGTGACCCAGGCGGAGACTGCATGCGCAACTTCCTTCACTGCTGTGATCCCTGAAGCGGTTAGTATTCTGTAATAAAGTAGGACATTCCAGAGGGAGTGGCGCACGCTGATGACATCATGCACATTATGTCTACTGGGATGGAGAACAGGTGCAGGATGATGACATGTTTAATGTTTCGTCATATTTAGGCAACAGTATCGCCCCAGCTAGTGGGGACCCGGGGACCAGCTGGTACAGAAGCGGGGGGGCAGGGATGTGGTAAACAAGCTGATAGGCGCCCCCCCCCCTCCCCCCGTCTGACGCTCCCTGCTCACCCACGAGTCCCTCCCTTGCCTGCGCTGGGGCTTGGTCGGCGCCTGCGGGTCCTCGCCCTCCGGGTTGGCTGTTGCCTGCGGGTCTCCCTCCTCAGCCTCGTCGCCCTGTCTTGCTCCCTGCTCCGGTGCCTCGTTGGTCGCCTGCGGACTCCCCTGCTGCAGCTCCTCAGTTGCCTGCGGTTCCCTCCACTCCGGCGCGTCGGAGGACGTCGCCGCCTGCTGCGGCTCCCCCCCTCTCCTTGCCCTCGCCTAGGTCCCCTCCAGCTCCTTCGTCCCCTTCCCTGGGTCTCCCTCCACCTCCCTCCTCGGCCCCTCCGTCAGTGCCTCGCCCTGCCTCCTCTGCTGCTCTGAGGTCCCCTTCGGCTCCGGCTTCCTGCGGCCCCTCTTACGGCCACCCCTCGCCCGCTGGGGCTCCCTCGGACTCCCCTTGGTTCCCCCTCCTTCTCTCCCTACTCCCCTGCCTGTCTCCCTCCTTCGTTTGCTCCTCCTCCCGGCTTTGTCTCTCCTGTCTCCCTTCCTCGTCCCTTTGTTCCTCCTCCGTTCACTCCTGGTCCTTTTGTCCAGCCTGTTCCCGCTGTGTCTCCTTTCCTAGTCTGTCTGCCCTCCCTGTCCTTTGTCAGGTTTTGTCCTACTTCTTGTCTCTGTGCCTGTTCTGTGTCTCGGTCATGTTTCCGGTGTCCCTTGAATGGTTTTGTTCTTCTTTTCCAGGTCCCGTTTCCCTCGTCTCGTCCGTCGCCTCCTCTGAGGGGGGGGGTCTGTCATACCCGGCTCGTACGATCCTCGTGTGTGCCACGCCCCCCTGATTATCCTCGTGTGTGCCACGCCCCCCTGATTATCCTCGTGTGTGCCACGCCCCCCTGATTATCCTCGTGTGTGCCACGCCCCCCTGATTATCCACGTGTGCTTCCCGGATCGTACCCACCTGTGTCCGATTATTTTCAATCAGTCCTGTCTATTTGAGTCCATGTCTTGCCCTGGTTCCTGGTCTGTCATTGATGTTAGTTGGCGTCTGATGTTTCCTGCCCTTAGTCCTGTGATTAAACCCCGTTTCCCCCTTATTGTACCGGCCTGCCTGATCCTTGCCTGCCTGCCTGTCCGTGCACCTTCCCCGTTCACCGGCGATCTTAACATTGGGATTTTGTACCACTAACTTTTCCAGCCTTCTATTGCCCCCATCCCAACTTTTTTGGGATACGTTGCTGTCATGAAATTCAAAATGAGCCAATATTTTTCATGAAATAGCAAAATGTCTCAGTTTAAACATCTGATATGTTTTCTATACTTTGTTATGAATATAATACAGGTTTATGAGATTTCCATATCATTACATTCTGTTTTTATTTACAATTTGCACAATGTCCAACTTTTTGGAATTGGTGTTGTAATATACCACAGTGTTATTCTTTATCTGCAGTAACAGCAATTTTAATGGGGAACTTTTCAGCCTTTCTGTTACATTTGTGTAGATGAATTGAGGTCTTTATGTTTCTGCCTAATTCACAGAGACCAAATGGAAGATTGCAGTTCAGATCTACATGATAAATCGGGTTTATCATCCATATTGAAGGTTTGTATTTATTGCTGATATATATTTTCTTGGCTGTTATGTGAATTAGCTTATATTTTATACAGCTGCATAATAATAAATTCATCATCTTAAAGAAAATATGTTTTAAACTATGATTCACAAGTGAAACTCTGAAAAGGTTTGGTGTAAGTAGCAATAATTAACTCTGACTGTTTATTTTAGTCGCTAGAGGAAAAAACCATGACGTTTGTGAGGCACCTACATCAGAATTACCCAGAATGCTCTGAGCCTCAGCTGGAGGAGGACAATGCCCTGGACTGTGATGGTCAGATGCAGAAGACCAGTGTTAGAGAGGTAGCTCTGAAGATCACAGTGTACATCCTGAGGATCATGAAACATAATGATCTTGCTGACCTGCTGGACAAGAGTAAGAACTTTATAATATTATGTACATGTACAATATTGTGTAAAGGTCTTAGGCAGTCAAAGAAAAGGATGTTTAAATGGTCTTTATGTTGGTGTAGAACTACTATAATATGTATGTCAAAGTGTGTTTGCCATTTCAGAACCTCTCCCAAAATCAACCTAATATTTACAGAAATCGTGCAGTATATCCCTGTATTTTTTTACTTGACCACTAACACACCTCATGTGGCTGATCAATATCTCATTGAGTTTTAAACTTATTTAA
The DNA here is from genome assembly GCF_023856365.1 of Brienomyrus brachyistius. Taxonomy (NCBI): domain Eukaryota; kingdom Metazoa; phylum Chordata; class Actinopteri; order Osteoglossiformes; family Mormyridae; genus Brienomyrus; species Brienomyrus brachyistius. Next base: position 1,982,480 of record NW_026042309.1, read on the forward strand.
TTAATGAATGAAGTGAGCTGGTGGTGAAATTTAACAAATACATGGACTGGCTGTGGTGCCCCTGAGGAGAGGTTTGGGAAATGAAAAGGGGTTTTGTGTTTTTTTTGGTTCTGAGCAGATATACACTTACTACCCAGATAAATGGCTTTAAACATTTCCTTTGGCTGCCTAAGGCTTATTCACGGTCCTGTATGCGGTGTTCCAGTAAAATACGCATGATAAAACTTTCAGTTTCACATTCACAGTCACAGGGAAATATCAGGATATGTATGTGCAAAAAAGTGTGTTTTTGGAAAATATTCTTCCTCTCATATTGGTCAGGATCACGGTGAGAATTAGTGCATTTTTCTCTCCTTTCTTTTCAGGACAGCTCATGCTGCAACATCAACAGGAAATGAAATGTAAACTTAAGAAGCAATTTGAGTGTGTATTTGAAGGGAAAGCTAAGGAAGGACAGCCAACACTTCTCAGTGAGATTTACACAGAACTCTACATAACTGAAGGTGGGACTGGAGCAGTCAATGATGAACATGAAGTGAGACAGATTGAAACAGCATCCAAGAAAAGGCGAACAGAAGATACTACAGTCAAGTGCAATGATATATTTAAACCCTTATGTGGGCGTGAGACACCTATCAGAACTGTACTCACTAAAGGGGTGGCAGGTATCGGGAAAACAGTCTCTGTGCAGAAATTTATTCTCGACTGGGCAGAAGGAAAAGCAAACCAGGATGTTCACTTCATATTTGCTCTTCCTTTCCGGGACCTGAATTTGATTAAGGGTGAATACAGTCTGATTGAACTGCTTCACCACTTTGTCCCAGAACTGAAATCTCTTGAATCCACTGAGCTGTTTAGGTACAAAGTCTTGTTCATCTTTGATGGTCTGGATGAGTGTCGCCTTCCTCTCAATTTTCAGAACAATGAGAGCTGGTTTGATGTAACAAAGAAAACGTCACTGGATGTGCTGTTGACTAACCTTATTAAGGGGAATCTGCTCCCATCCGCTCTCCTCTGGATAACCTCCCGGCCAGCAGCAGCCAATCAGATACCTCCTGAGTGTGTCCACCAGGTGACAGAGATACGAGGGTTCAGTGATGCCCAGAAGGAGGAGTATTTCAAGAAGAGATTTAATGATCAGAGCCTGGCCAGCAGGATTATCACACATGTGAAATCATCAAGGAGCCTCTTCATCATGTGCCACATACCTGTGTTCTGCTGGATTTCAGCCACTGTGCTTAAGAGGCTTTTTAGTGAGACTGACAGGGGAGAAATTCCAAAGACTCTGACTGAAATGTACACACACTTCCTGATCTTTCAGATAAGTTTAAAAAATGACAAGTATATGAAAACCCATGAAACTAAGCTTAAGGAATACAGCAAGGAATTTCTTTTGACACTTGGTAAACTTGCTTTTGACAACCTTGAGAAAGGCAATCTCATATTTTATGAGCAAGATCTGACAGAGAATGACATTGATGTCAGTGAAGCTTCAGTTTACTCTGGAGTGTGCACAGAAGTCTTTAAAGAGGAGTATGGGTTTTACCAGGAGAAGGTGTACTGCTTTGTGCATCTGAGCATCCAGGAGTATCTCGCTGCTTTATATGTGTTTCTGTCAAACTCATCAGCTGACCTGCTGAAGACTGCAGTGAATCAGGCATTAGAGAGCAAGAATGGACACTTGGACCTCTACCTCCGCTTCCTCCTGGGCCTCTCAACAGACTCCAGTAATACTCTGTTACAAAGGCTACTGGGGCCAACAGAAACCTGCTCACAAAACATTAAGGAAACAACCCAATACATCAAGGAGAAAATACAGGAGAATTTATCTCCAGAAAGGACCATCAACCTGTTCCACTGTCTGACTGAACTGGGTGACAATTCTCTAGTAGAGGAAGTACAAAGATACCTGAATTCAGGAAACATTTCAGTAGATGACCTCTCACCTGCACAGTACTCAGCTCTGGCCTTTGTGATGCTGATGTCAGACGAGGAGCTGGATGTATTTGATCTGAAAAAATACATCAGACGAGATAAACAGCACTGCAGGCTGCTGCCTGTGGTCAAGAACTCCAGGACGGCTCTGTAAGTGACGTGGGGATGGGAAATCATGTCTGGTCTGGCAGTAATACATGGATATTGTTTGAAATGTGTAATATATATTATATATTTCTCCACATGGATTAATAAGTGGGTTTTATTTTGATAATCACAGCTATAGCTGTTTGTATAGCAGTAGCTAATCTTGACCACAGACTTTATAATGACTGAAGGTAGTGATGTCACTTTTTGTTTGTTGCTACGTTTCCATTCCCATCCAGTCGGCCTTCTGATCACAGCACAGCATCCTAACCTGCTATAGAAACAGTGAGGGCTCTTTATCCACAGGGTGTATAAGTGGTATGTGAGTGTTATTGTCAGCAGGCGTGTTCATGTGATGGAGCCCAGAGCTGGGAGCTTCCGTATGACTGCTGTCTCTGGCTGCTCACTGGCGCCCTCTGCTGGCCTCAGCTGCACCTGGCTGAGGATGTGACGACACATCTAGTCCGGCAGAAATAGATAAACATTGTCTAAAATATTAAATTTATATATATATAAATATATATAATATATATATATTTTTATATATATTATATATATATAAAATTTATTTCCCCTCTTTTAACAACAAGGTTCCTTTTTAATCTAGTTTATATTAACTGAAGGTAGTGATGTAGTAAAAACAAAAAAGACAAGATTTCCACGACCATCCTTATTTGTGTAACAAATAACCAAAGATACAGCATCATACAGAATGGTCCAGTTTTCATTAATAGTGGGAAAACCACTCATATTCGTTTCAGTTCTGGATGCTGTAGGAAGCATTTCTGTAAATACTGGGTGTGGTGCGTGACTCTTTGGGTTTGACCTCTGTGTCCATGAGCGGAAGGTTGCTGGTTCAGATCTCATTTTGAGTCCCCCCCCCCCCACCAAACACTGAACTCAATTTCAGTTCAGTTCAGTTTTATTTGTATAGTGTGTTTTCACAATATTACATCATCTCAAAGCACTTTACAGCATCCCTGCCCAAAACCCCCAGTGAGCAAGTCAGAGGGGACTGTGGCAAGGAAAAACTCCCTAGAAGGAAGAATCCTTGGGAGGAACCAGACTCAAAGGGGGAGCCCATCCTCCAGGGGGCAGCAGAGGAAGCCCTAACCCTAACCAGACTGAAAGGGGGAGCCCATCCTCCAGGGGGCAGCAGAGGAAGTCAAATGATCTAGATGGCAAAGTCCTAATTCACATTATCCCAATTTTAACATTTCAGTCACAAAGCGGGGGGCAGGGAGGTGATGACAGGCAAGTGCTGGAGCTGCTTCAGATGGGGGGGCGAACAGTAGTACGGCAGCAGGGTAAACAGGGAAGATGTCACAGGCAGAAGGGTGAGCAGGCCGGAAGGACTCACAGGTAGTGGAGACCTGCAGCAGGGTAGACAGGATATCTTAAAAATGTGGGGTCTCCAGGCAGCACAGCCAGGGGGAGTAGGAGAAATAAAATGTGCAGTTAGCCAAAGTAGGGGAGACTAGAGGCAGTGCAAACAGTTAGGTGAGTGCAGTATGTAAGCTCCGGCAGATATGGCAATGGCAGCATAAGTAGGAGGGAGAGGCAGGTGGGAACGCAGGCATGGGGAGTCCCTGAATGTCAGCACTCAAATTCCACAAGGGGGTGTGAAGCTTCTTTAATCTGCACCGCTTCTGTTTATCAAGCTCGTCCAAAGTAAATTTCCTCATCGCCATCGTACATGAAGGTAAAACAGTTTCCAATCAGGGACATAGCACTCTATCTTAGGTTTTCTCTGGCCTTTAGTGCTGTCCAGAAAGAAACAGATCTGCTCAAGAGAGTAAACCTTGGTCCTACCTACAGGGGTGCTGGAGTCCATGGAGGCCTGTGAGTCTTCCAAGTCATCAGCCAAACTCTCTACGTCCTCATGATCTTTATCAGAATCCAGTAAGTGCAGGTCCAGCTCAGGCTCGGGATGTTCTGCTGCGGTGTGTCTACAGGTGGGTCAGTGCCGGGCTCAGCAGGTGCGGAGTCACTCACCGCGCCGCCCCCAGCAGGCCCTGCTGTGTCCGGGCCGGGCTCCTCTGTCAGCCCGCTGTCTCAGCGGGAGCGGAGTCACTCACGCGCCGCCGCCAGCAGGCCCTGCTGCGTCCGGGCCGGGCTCCTCTGCCAGCCCGCCGTCTCAGCGGGAGTGGAGTCACTCACCGCGCCGCAGCCAGCAGGCCCTGCTGCGTCCGGGCCGGGCTCCTCTGTCAGCCTGCTGTCTCAGCGGGAGCGGAGTCAGTCACCGCGCTGCCACCAGCAGGCCCTGCTGCGTCCGGGCCGGGCTCCTCTGTCAGCCGGCCATCCCGGCGTGGCTCGGGAGCGGGGGTGGGGGCAGTGACTACGGGCAGGGGGGGCTCGTCCTCCCGGTCCCCACGGTCTGAGTCCAAGTCAGTTACTACAGTATCGGCGCCCCCGCGGTGCTCCTCGCGCTCCCCCCCGGGGGGGGCTCCCCTCGTGGGCAGGTCTGCCGCACATGCCCAAAACCACCGGCCGTGAGCAGACAGTCCTCCACTGAGACGGCGGGTCAGGGACACACTTAAAGCCGTGCCTGAGACTCAGACACGAAAAAGTGACTTGGGAAGCTCAAAATTCCCACCAGAAAGCTGCACTTGAATGACTGACATTCTGGCTGCTGACTCAGAGATAGAAGTTGGTGATGTGACAATACTGAACTTACAAGAATGGCGAACGCATGGTTACTGCAAGGGACAATGCTTGTGAAATTCTGCGCAATGTTTCTTTTTAACTGCTTCAGAATCTTTGGCTAGAAAGCTGAACTGAAAGCAAATCATGAATCCTTCTGTTATCTTGCTTTGTATGTAGCCTAAGCACGTTTCCCCAGCAAAGACGATAATCTTAGTGACGTTAGTCACTGTCAGATATCGGCACCGGGATACTTGTCTGATTACGCTCATTACCGATAATATCGTCATGTCACCCAGACGTAATTGGTGATTTGACATGTTCCCAGGTATAACAATACAGGGAGAAAAAGGATTTTACTCATGGGATCAGGAATCCAAGTGCCAGTTGCTGCTGCATTAGCTGCTGGGAATGTTCACATCTCCTCCTTTCAGTGATACGTGTCGAGTGTAGGGACACCTGGCAGAAAGATGGCTAAGGACTGCACTGGAAGCACTGGTCTGACTGTTATGGGAGGTTCACGTCCATCTTGCTGTTGTGTTCCTATATATTCCTGTATATTCTGTGATTTTTGGCTGTAGCTTCTACTTAGTGTTTTTACCTCTAGTTTTGAGCAAAGATGCACTGACTCACAATTAGTGATCATATGACTGCAGCAGATTGTCAGGACGCACAGAACACTCTGCAGACTATAATTCATTTTGAAGTGTAAGCTGTGCTGCTAACTATACTGAAAACAAATGCTTATTGTAATGTTTTGTATTTTACTAATGTGTAGGATGTGTATATGTCTGTGTCTTAAAGTGTTTTCTGTTTCAGGCTGAACAGCTGTGATCTCTTAGATAAACACTGTGAAGTGCTGTCTTCAGCTCTAAGATCAAACTCTTCCCCCCTGAGAGAGCTGGACCTGAGTGATAATAACCTGAAGGATTCAGGAGTGATGATGCTCTCTGCTGCACTGGGGGATTTACACTGTAAACTGGAGATATTGAGGTCAGTATTACTGGGTATTCTACACTCTAAACTAGAGATACTGAGGTCAGTACTACTAGATAGTCCACACTGTAAACTGGGGATACTGAGGCCAGTATTGTGCGGTGGCTGCTCTCTGCTGTACTGTAGGATCTCAGCTGTAAACTGGAGAAGCTGCAGTGAGTACAGAATATGCATTTTGCACAAAAGTAACTGGACAGCAAGAAAACCCACAATGCCTTTCAGCAGTTACATAATAAACAAACACAAACAGCTTCTGTTTTCTTCTCCTACTTCCTTATATCCCACAATCTTATCAGCCCTCGATCCATGCTAGAAATAATTAAGCAGTGAAGCAGGAAATATCCATTCAACCGTATAATCCATGCAAAACATTTGTGTTGGTTAGCAAAGTTAACGGCACTGTTACAGATAAACATGTTGACTTTAACGTGTTATGGACAAAAAAATAATGGACACCAAACAGAATCGGAATGATTGTTAAAATGATTTTTAATAATTTAATTGTTTTCTGAAAATCCATTATGTCATGGTCCCTATTCTCCTCATTTGAATACAGTGCTGCAGTGTAAAAAGTGGATTTAAAAGTGTTTCATTTTTTTAAGGGTGGGCTGGTGTGAACTCACAGAGAAATGCTGTGAGGCACTGGCTTCAGCTCTCAGATCAAACTCCTCACCCCTGAGAGAGCTGGACCTGAGTGACAATGACCTGCAGGACTCAGGAGTGAAGCTGCTTTCTGCTGGACTGGGGGACTTACACTGTAAACTGGAGATACTAAGGTCAGTCTGACTGGGTATTCCACACTGTAAACTGGAGTTACTGAGGTCAGTCTGACTGGGTATTCCACACTGTAAACTGGAGATACTGAGATCAGTCTGACTGGGTATTCCACACTGTAAACTGGAGATACTTGAGGTCAGTCTGACTGGGTATTCCACACTGTAAACTGGAGTTACTGAGGTCAGTCTGACTGGGTATTCCACACTGTAAACCGGAGATACTGAGGTCAGTCTGACTGGGTATTCCACACTGTAAACTGGAGATACTGAGGTCAGTCTGACTGGGTATTCCACACTGTAAACTGGAGTTACTGAGGTCAGTCTTACTGGGTATTCCACACTGTAAACTGGAGTTACTGAGGTCAGTCTTACTGGGTATTCCACACTGTAAACTGGAGTTACTGAGGTCAGTCTTACTGGGTATTCCATACTGTAAACTGTGGGTAGTGAGGTGAGTATTACTGGGTATTTCACACTGTATGCTGGAGATAATAAGGTGGAACATAGCTAGTGATTTCAAAATAAAGCAGGAGTATCAAAGTCTATAGGTTGACTTAAAAAATAACATTAGACTCGCTACAGTAAGTGGAATGTCGAAAGGAAGATTGCATTGGAGGTTAAGGATAACATTAAAAGTTTCTTTCAATATTTTAACTCCAAAAGAGCTGCAAAAGCTGAAATCACTCATCTGCAGGATAGTAAGGGCCTTATAATTGAAATTTAAAATTTATATAGTAAATGAGTTTAATGATTATTTTACACGGGTGTTGACAGTAGAGGACATGCTTAACTTACCACCATTTAGTACAAATACAGTGGCGTATATAAACAATATTCAGTCCCTCCACAATTATTGGCCCCTTGTAAAGATTTATAAAAAGGGTTAGAAAAAAATCCACCTTTTGGCGAAGCAGCTTCATCTCACACTGAAAAAAATTAGAAAAATCCAACCTTTCATTGAAATAAATTTATTCAAAGAAAAACAAATCCTTCATCAAGAAATAATTATTTTCAACAAACACACACGATTATTGGCAGCCCTGCTTTTAATACTCTGTACAGCCTCCCTTTGCCAGTATAACAGCACTGAGTCTCCTATAACATTTTATAAGGTTGGAGAATACAGAGCAGGGCATCTGAGACCATTCCTCTTTACAGAATCTCCCCAGATCACCCAGGGTCCTCGGCCCTCTCTTGTGCACTCTCCTCTTCAGCTCAGCCCACAGGTTTTCAGTGGGGTTCAGGTCAGGGGACTGAGATGGCCATGGCAGAAGCTTGATTCTGCGGTCAGCTGACCATTTTAATGTTTATTTGGACATGTGCTTAGGATCACCGTCCTGCTGGAAGATCCAATGAAGGCCCAGTTTTTGTTTCCTGGCAGCAGCAGCCAAATTTTGATATAAAATGTCTTGGTATCTCATGGACCCCATAGTGCCATGTACCCTAACGAGGTTTCCAGGGTTTTTGGAGGAAAATCAGCTCCACAACATCACAGAACCTCCACCATATCTTACAGTTGGGATAAGGTTCATTTCATTATAACCATCCTTCTTTTTACGCTAAATCCACCTTGAACGTTTATTGCCACAAAAGCATTTTTGTTTAATCAGGTAGTTGAATTTGATTCCAGTCAATGTTGTATAATGTTTTGAAAACTCCTGGCACTAACATTTTAAGTAACTGACAGAAAAAGCTTCTTTCTGTCATACCTTTCAAAACGTCCATACCTCAATCCCCTCATAAGTATGTCTGCTAGGTGGAGTCGAAGGTGCAGTATAATCCTGTTATAATGGACTCGCTTATAACGGAACATCGTCTATAACAGACGAGGACTGCCGGTTGTGCACCTTTAATTACATGCAGAAAAAGCATCGAATATAGCGGACTGGCAAATAATGGAGTGTGTGTGAGAGTGTCTGCGGCAGGGTACGCGTGTGTGAGAGTGTCTGCGGCAGGGTACGCGTGTGTGAGAGTGTCTGAGGCAGGGTACGCGTGTGTGAGAGTGTCTGTTGCAGGGTACGCGTTTGTGAGATTGTCTGCGGCAGGGTACGCGTGTGTGAGAGTGTCTGCGGCAGGGTACGCGTGTGTGAGAGTGTCTGCGGCAGGGTACGCGTGTGTGAGAGTGTCTGCGGCAGGGTACGCGTGTGTGAGAGTGTCTGCGGCAGGGTACGCGTGTGTGAGAGTGTCTGCGGCAGGGTACGCGTGTGTGAGAGTGTCTGCGGCAGGGTACGCGTGTGTGAGAGTGTCTGCGGCAGGGTACGCGTGTGTGAGAGTGTCTGCGGCAGGGTACGCGTGTGTGAGAGTGTCTGCGGCAGGGTACGCGTGTGTGAGAGTGTCTGAGGCAGGGTACGCGTGTGTGAGAGTGTCTGCGGCAGGGTACGCGTGTGTGAGAGTGTCTGCTGCAGGGTACGCGTGTGTGAGAGTGTCTGCGGCAGGGTACGCGTGTGTGAGAGTGTCTGTTGCAGGGTACGCGTGTGTGAGATTGTCTGTTGCAGGGTACGCGTGTGTGAGAGTGTCTGTTGCAGGGTACGCGTGTGTGAGAGTGTCTGCGGCAGGGTACGCGTGTGTGAGAGTGTCTGCGGCAGGGTACGCGTGTCTGAGAGTGTCTGCGGCAGGGTACGCGTGTCTGAGAGTGTCTGCGGCAGGGTACGCGTGTCTGAGAGTGTCTGTGGCAGGGTACGCGTGTGTGAGAGTGTCTGCGGCAGGGTACGCGTGTGTGAGAGTGTCTGCGGCAGGGTACGCGTGTGTGAGAGTGTCTGCGGCAGGGTACGCGTGTGTGAGAGTGTCTGCGGCAGGGTACGCGTGTGTGAGAGTGTCTGCGGCAGGGTACGCGTGTGTGAGAGTGTCTGCGGCAGGGTACGCGTGTGTGAGAGTGTCTGAGGCAGGGTACGCGTGTGTGAGAGTGTCTGAGGCAGGGTACGTGTGTGTGAGCGTGTCTGTGACAGGGTACGCGTGTGTGAGAGTGTCTGCGGCAGGGTACGCGTGTGTGAGAGTGTCTGCGGCAGGGTACGCGTGTGTGAGAGTGTCTGCTGCAGGGTACGCGTGTGTGAGAGTGTCTGCGGCAGGGTACGCGTGTGTGAGAGTGTCTGTTGCAGGGTACGCGTGTGTGAGATTGTCTGTTGCAGGGTACGCGTGTGTGAGAGTGTCTGTTGCAGGGTACGCGTGTGTGAGAGTGTCTGCGGCAGGGTACGCGTGTGTGAGAGTGTCTGCGGCAGGGTACGCGTGTGTGAGAGTGTCTGCTGCAGGGTACGCGTGTGTGAGAGTGTCTGCGGCAGGGTACGCGTGTGTGAGAGTGTCTGCGGCAGGGTACGCGTGTGTGAGATTGTCTGCGGCAGGGTACGCGTGTGTGAGATTGTCTGCTGCAGGGTACGCGTGTGTGAGAGTGTCTGCGGCAGGGTACACGTGTGTGAGAGTGTCTGCGGCATGGTACGCGTGTGTGAGAGTGTCTGCGGCAGGGTACGCGTGTGTGAGAGTGTCTGCGGCAGGGTACGCGTGTGTGAGAGTGTCTGCGGCAGGGTACGCGTGTGTGAGAGTGTCTGCGGCAGGGTACGCGTGTGTGAGAGTGTCTGCGGCAGGGTACGCGTGTGTGAGAGTGTCTGTTGCAGGGTACGCGTGTGTGAGAGTGTCTGCGGCAGGGTACGCGTGTGTGAGAGTGTCTGCGGCAGGGTACGCGTGTGTGAGAGTGTCTGCGGCAGAGTACGCGTGTGTGAGAGTGTCTGCGGCAGGGTACGCGTGTGTGAGAGTGTCTGCGACAGGGTACGCGTGTGTGAGATTGTCTGCTGCAGGGTACGCGTGTGTGAGAGTGTCTGCGGCAGGGTACGCGTGTGTGAGAGTGTCTGCGGCAGGGTACGCGTGTGTGAGAGTGTCTGCGGCAGGGTACGCGTGTGTGAGAGTGTCTGCGGCAGGGTACGCGTGTGTGAGAGTGTCTGCGGCAGGGTACGCGTGTGTGAGAGTGTCTGCGGCAGGGTACGCGTGTGTGAGAGTGTCTGCGGCAGGGTACGCGTGTGTGAGAGTGTCTGCGGCAGGGTACGCGTGTGTGAGAGTGTCTGCGGCAGGGTACGCGTGTGTGAGAGTGTCTGCGGCAGGGTACGCGTGTGTGAGAGTGTCTGCGGCAGGGTACGCGTGTGTGAGAGTGTCTGCGGCAGGGTACGCGTGTGTGAGAGTGTCTGCGGCAGGGTACACGTGTGTGAGAGTGTCTGCGGCAGGGTACACGTGTGTGAGAGTGTCTGTGGCAGAGTATGTGTGTGTGTGAGTGTCTGCGACACCCCACCCCCAGTGCATTAGGTGACCTGCCCCACCCAGAGGCACAGGGGAAAAGAACCACTCCCCCAAACTAGGGGCTAGTGGAAGTGCTGTGACTGGGGGGCGAGTGAAGTCAGTATTTAATGTGAGTCGTAGAGGGGAGAGGAAAATAAAAGGAGATAAATGCAAAGAAGGAAAAAAAACAAAGACAGGATTGTATTTATATATGATGGTTGTGGATGATAGGAGCCGTAATTGTCAAAAAAAAATTAGTGAATAAAAAATTATCACACATATACACTGCTCAAAAAAATTAAAGGAACACTGAAAACACATCAGATATCAATGGGGAAAATATATATATACTGAAGTAGACTGGTTAATGTGTTAGGAATGAAAGGATGCCACATCGTTTAATGGAAATGAAATTTCCATGAAAACCTACAGAGGGCTGAATTCAAAGACACCCCGAAAATCAAAGTGAAAAATGATGTGGCAGGCTACTCCATTTTGCTGAAATTTCATTACAGTAACAGTATCATACTCAGTAGTTTGTATGGCCCCCACATGGTTGTATGCATCCCTGACAATGTCGGGGCATGGTCCTAATGAGACCACGGATGGTGTCCTGGGGGATCTCCTCTCAGATCTGGACCAGGGTATCACTGAGCTTCCGGACAGTCTGAGGTGCAACCTGGTGGCATCGAATGGACGAAACATAATGTCCCAGAGGTGTTCTATTGGATTTAGGTCAGGCGAGCGTGGGGGGCAGTCAATGGTATCAATTCCTTCATCCTCCAGGAACTGCCTACATGCTCTTGCCACATGAGGCCGGGCATTGTCGTGCACCAGGAGGAACCCAGGACTCACTGCACCAGTATAGGGTCTGACAATGGGTTCAAGGTTTCATCCTGATACCTAATGGCAGTCAAGGTGCCGTTGTCTAGCCTGTAGAGGACTGTGCGTCCCTCCATGGATATGCCTCCCCAGACCATCACTGACCCACCACCAAACCGGTCATGCTGAACAATGATACAGGCAGCGTAACGTTCTCCATGGCTTCTCCAGACCCTTTCATGTCTGTCACATGTGCTCAGGGTGAACCTGCTCTCATCTGTGAAAAGCACAGGGTGCCAGTGGCCGACCTGCAAATTCTGGTATTCTATGGCAAATGCCAATCGAGCTCCATGGTGCTGGGCAGTGAGCACAGGGCCCACTAGAGGACATTGGGTCCTCAGGGCACCCTTATGAAGTCTGTTTCTGATTGTTTGCTGAGAGACATTCACACCAGTGGCCTGATGGAGGTCATTTTGTAGGGTCCAGCAGTGTTCATCCTGTTCCTCCTTGCACAAAGGAGCAGATACCGGTCCTGCTGATGGGTTAAGGACCTTCTATGGCCCTGTCCAGCTCTCCTTGAGTATCTGCCTGTCTCCTGGAATCTCCTCCATGCCCTTGAGACTGTGCTGGGAGACACAGCAAACCTTCTGGCAATGGCACGTATTGATGCGCCATCCTGGAGGTGTTGGACTACCTGTGCAACCTCTGTAGGGTCCAGGTATCGCCTCATGCTACCAGTAGTGACACTGACCGTCGCCAAATGCAAAACTAGTGAACAAACCATCAGAAAAGATGAGGAGGGAAAAATGTCAGTGGCCCCCACCTGTTAAACCATTCCTGGTTTGGGGGTCGTCTCATTGTTGCCCCTCTAGTTCACCTGTTGATAATTTCATTAACACTAAAGCGGCTGAAACTGATTAACAGCCCCCTCCGCTACTTAACTGACCTGATCAATATCCCAGAAGTTTGATAGACTTGATGCTATATTCTGATTAAAAAGTGTTCCTTCAATTTTTTTGAGCAGTGTATATTAATACATAGATACGAATGTCCATACATACACAGACACACTTTCATACATATCTGTAATGACTGAAACATACAATACATGAATCAAACAGTAATAATAATAATTAATAAAAATAACAGCAAAAAAGTAGGGGGGTGGTGGGCATTGAGGTAGCTTTTATTCACAAAATAGTTTGCTGCAAACATACATCCTTCCATCCATTTTCCAAACCGCTTATCCTACTGGGTCGCAGGGGGTCCGGAGCCTATCCCGGAAGCAATAGGCAGGGAACAACCCAGGATGGGGGGCCAACCCATCGCAGGGCACATTCACATACCAGTCGGGCAATTTAGCAACTCCAATTAGCCTCAGCATGTTTTTGGACTGTGGGGGAAACCGGAGTACCTGGAGGAAACCCCACGACGACATGGGGAGAACATGCAAACTCCACACACATGTGACCCAGGCGGAGACTCGAACCCGGGTCCCAGAGGTGTTAGGCAATAGTGCTAACTACTGCACCACCTTGCCACCTTGAATGAAATAACAAATAAAACACTTTCAAATCACATGAGCCTATATTTTATTCACAACAGAACATAGATGATATTACAAATGTTCAAAGGCCGAAGACCTGTATTGGATGCCCGTGGTCTTCAGGCCCTCAGACGACTCTGCATCACTCATCGGCATGATTGTGTCAATGACATTACTAAATGGGCCCAGGGATACTTCCAGAAAGCACAGTCGGTAAACACAATCCGCCGTGCCATCTGCAGATGCCAGCTAAAGCTCTATCATGCAAAAAGGAAGCCATATCTGAACACGGTCCAGAAGCTCCGTCGTGTCCTGTGGGCCAAGACTCATGTGAAATGGACTGTTTCAAAGTGGGAAAGGGATCTATGGTCAGACGAGTCCAAATGTGACATTCTTGTTGGAAATGAAGGGCGCCGTGTCCTCCGGGTTAAAGAGGAGGGAGACCTTCCAGCGTGTTATCAGCGTTCAGTTCAAAAGCCAGCATCTCTGATGGTATGGGGGTGCATAAGTGCATACGGTATGGGCAGCTTGCATGTTTTGGAAGGAACTATGAATGCTGAAAGGTATATAAAGGTTTTAGAATAACACATGCTCCCCTCCAGAGGACGTCTGTTTCAGGGAAGGCCTTGTGTATTTCAGCAGGACAATGCAAAACCACATACTGCAGCTATTACAACCACATGGCTTCGTCGGAGAAGAGCCCGGGTGCTGAATTGGCCTGTCTGCAGTCCAGATCTTTCACCTATAGAGAACATACAGTAATTATCTGTGACATCCATGGTGCACTGTGAGCAGGTATACAGGCCCACAGAGCATGCAGATAATTACCTGTGACACCCATGGTGCACTGTGAGCAGGTATACAGGCCCACAGAGCATGCAGATAATTATCTGTGACACCCATTGTACACTGTGAGCAGGTATACAGGCCAACAGAGCATGCAGATAATTACCTGTGACATCCATTGTACACTGTGAGCAGGTATACAGGCCCACAGAGCATGCAGATAATTATCTGTGACACCCATTGTACACTGTGAGCAGGTATACAGGCCAACAGAGCATGCAGATAATTATCTGTGACACCCCTTGTACACTGTGAGCAGGTATACAGGCCCACAGAGCATGCAGATAATTATCTGTGACACCCATTGTACATTGTGAGCAGGTATACAGGCCCACAGAGCATGCAGATAATTATCTGTGACACCCCTTGTACACTGTGAGCAGGTATACAGGCCCACAGAGCATGCAGATAATTATCTGTGACACCCATTGTACATTGTGAGCAGGTATACAGGCCTACAGAGCATGCAGATAATTATCTGTGACACCCCTTGTACACTGTGAGCAGGTATACAGGCCAACAGAGCATGCAGATAATTATCTGTGACACCCATTGTACACTGTGAGCAGGTATACAGGCCCACAGAGCATGCAGATCATTATCTGTGACACCCCTTGTACACTGTGAGCAGGTATCAGTACTGACTACTTTTTATATTGAGTGACATGTTTTATGTGAATTACTTTGTACTGAACTGAAGGCCAGTATTTGTCACTGTGAATATGTTGTTGCAGACGTCCATCCAGAAATCAGAGCTGGGGGAAAAGATAAGGTCCTTATTCCAGTTATTTTTTGGTACAAATATCAATGTGTCTGTCGCAGATGGAGGATTATATATTCTAGAGGTTTCTTTTTATTTTTAAGTTGCAGAATGTTGTCTCATCTGAGGAGGATTCAGTGTATTATGTGTGAGGTCCATTTTGGTTCTGATGCTAGATTCAGTTAGTAAATATTAGAAAAATTGCATATTCTCAACTCGCATTTATGGATTAAGTCTTTGAATGTCATGAAATGACTGTTACTGAAAAGGAGGTGGAGATGTGTAATCCCTTTCTGTCCCCGTGAGTGATAGTGAATGGTGATATTGTGAAGTAGGAAGTCCAGATTATTCCAGATTGGCGTGTATTTACAGGCTCTGAGAGTACAGTTAGTGATTTTAATGGCTTTCCACTGGGCTGTCAGTGCTGTGGAAATGGCAGCACTGTGTTGTTAAAGCAGTTTTGTTTTGCTAAGAAGTAATTAAGAAAAATGAGCTTGTAATCCACCTTGAGATTTACTTTTCTGTAATGTGGAATGTTTGCTTTTGTGTTTTTGTTTTTCCAGCAAAAATGTGACATTAATGAGTTTGAAAGAATTTTTCTGAAATTATTCTGGACGAGTAATTTTATTTTTATTGATTCAAGTGGGAGACTCATCTATTGTTTTGAATAAGGGGGTGTAGTTGAGGGTAACCAAGTCAGACAGCCTGTGGGAGATGTAGATACCTAAGTACCGGATATTTCCAGTGTGAAATGGACCATCCTGATCAGCTGAATCCCAGGCATCGTCCGACAGTGAGAATATTATGTGTTTTTTTCCAGTTTATTGTGTAGTTTGATATGTTTTGAAAAGGTATTAATAAAATTAAAATTTCATATATTGAGGGTTTCATAAAAACAGCAAGATATCATCTGCATAGAGACTAATTTTGTGTTGACTTATTAGTATGAATTCTATTTATTTCACTGTTCTGTCGTATTGCTGCCACAATTGTTTCTATGAAGATGGCAAACAGTGAAGGACAGAGTGGGCATGCAGGCCGTCTTCCCCGTCGGAGTGTGAATGCAGGTGATGTGATCCCATCTGTGACACTGTAGCTTTGGCTGAGATGTACAGTATTTTAACCCAGTGGGTGAACGATCCTCCGAAGCCAAATCTATGCAATGTATTAAAGAGGAATGTCCAACTG
Organism: Brienomyrus brachyistius; assembly: GCF_023856365.1. NCBI lineage: Eukaryota > Metazoa > Chordata > Actinopteri > Osteoglossiformes > Mormyridae > Brienomyrus > Brienomyrus brachyistius. Next base: position 1,998,396 of record NW_026042309.1, read on the forward strand.
ACTGTCAGATGCCTTTTCTGCATCTAATGATGTAATCATAGTTTTAGTGTGGGTATGCTGAGCAGTACTGACTAAATTAAATAATCTATGGATGTTGTCCGAGGCATGTCTTGTCTTGATGAAATCTGTCTGATCAGGATGGATTATAGTAGGAATGACTGTCTGTAACTGAGTGGTGAGAGCTTTTGTAATGATTTTCAAGTCTGTATTCATTAGTGAGAGTGGCGGGTAACTGGAGGGTTGTGTTGGGTCTGTAGGGAGCCGCCCCCTGGCCCAATGGCGGAATCCAATGGCGCAGCCGAAGGCTGTGAATGCGTGTCGGTCCTTCCAAGCGCTCCTGGGAATTACTTACCCTTTTTAATATACAAAATATTCTTTTAGACACACATCTGACTCCATTTTATTAATGACCTTATTTCAGTATATTGTAGTCATGACGTTTATGTTGTTCAGATTACTTCTGGACTGTGTTTTAGATTACCAACTCTAGTTTTACCCCTGACGAAGGAGTCCGCCAGATTCGCCTCGGCCGACAGGGCGATCCGTGGGCTTGTTCCACAGGGTTTGTCCTAAAGGTACAGAAATCGCCACCATTTAAGACAATGTCAGCCTCTGATTATTCGGGTCCCTCGACCTATATAATTCCCCAAAGGCTCAGTGTCTGCCAATTACTGAGCATGTGGGTGCCTCGGAGATTAAGCCGATGTTTACCCGAACCACACGTACGTCCACCTCAGAGGCTCAGCCGGGGGCAGCCCATATCATAACATGTGTCAACCTCAGCGGCTGTGAAGGTGCACCTTTTGTTGCGGTAGTTTGTACGAGGTTTACTTTTGGCTCGTCTCAGGGACTCCGCCGATGCCGCCCATTGTCTTACCATGTGAGCGTCTCAGGGACTATGCCCGGTGCCTAGGAACATAGTGTGTACGCCGGCCCGTAACTGAGCGTGTGTGAACTCCAGAGGTGTGGTTCTGGTATCCACCTAACTTAACTTGGGCAGTCGAGTTTGGGACCCGGATAAAGGGGATTTAACCCAGAGGCTACAAGATAGTATTTACCACTTTTGTCCTAATAAGGATAGAAGTCCAATCTGGAAAGTTTATAAAGAAGTTAGCAAATCAGACAGCCATAAAATAATCGAAACAACATTTATTAAACATACTACAATATACAATTATTGACATGTGGCCACATACTTGTAAATACAATTTGACAAATACAATATTAAACAATCACATTCCTCAGCTGATAGTGCACAAAGTTCTGCGGAAAGCATCTGACTACAGATGGACTTTCGCTCAGTTCTCTGTGGGAGCTCTGATTACAGAGTGACTCCCCGAATTCTTCTGAGGCCCTTCCTTAAGTATCCAAACCAGGTGATGGCATGTCTCTGAAGACTGACCAATTTCGGTCAATAGTTAATTTTAGGGGCATTGCTGGCCTTGGTTCTCAAGTACCCAGCCAATCAGATCACCTTAGGGGGCGGTTATAATTCCCTTGTTCTACCATATGGGAGGCTCTCTCATTTTTGTAGATTTAGCCAAATTATCTATATTTCCCTTGGGGAAAGTTATACTGCCTTAAATCTGAGAGTATAGTATTTGCCATCTCATGCCCATTCAAACGAGACCAAACATGTGTGTATTTGTCCCTAACATCTATGTGTGGTGAGTTATCCTGTTTATAGTGGAAAAGGTGTCAGTGTATGGAGACTGACAGCTGTTGTTGCTGTGAATTGACTATGGAACTCCGGTCACTCCAGGGGGTGAAAGGTCTTGCTTCTTCTGTGTTGCTCCAGTTATTCCTATCCAGTCTCTCAGGAGCCGGCAGGCCTTTGCCTTCCTTAAAAGGGGTGGTTTAAAGAGTTGAGTCCAGTCTTGCCTGGGTCAGCGGAGCTCTGAAATAGACTGATGCAGGCTGATCAGAGTTGGGGCCTGCAGGACCTATAAGTTTTATGTCCTTACAGGTCTTTATCAGGTCTCAATAACACTGTAATGGCCGGTAACTGGAGGGTTGTGTTGGGTGTTTATCAGGTCTCAATAACACTGTAATGGTCACTGCGCTCATGTTTGATGGGATTTGTGATGCATGTTTAATTTCTCTTACCAGTCTATTGAAGAGTGGAGAAAATATGTCCCAAAAATGTGTATAGATTTCTGCAGGGTAACCATCCGGTCTGGCGATTGGTTGTTAGGCATTTGGTTGAGGACCTTATGGAGTTCTTCTGATGTTAATGGTGCATCAAGCAGAGGTGGAGATTTCAGGTGTAGGGAGTACAAATCCAGACCAAGATTTTGTTTCAACAAACCAGTTGAGTCTCTGACTGTGACTCTTTATATTCAACTGGTTTGTTGAAACAAAATCTTGGTCTGGATTTGTATTCTCTGGACCTGAAATCTCCACCTCTGGCATCAAGGGCATCTGCTGTTTCATTGGTTAATATGGGTAAGTCTAGATTATTTTTAAATGATTCTATATCAACAGGGTCTGGCTCTTGTTCTGAGAAGTATAGGTTCTTATAAAATGTTCAAAAGATGTTTATTTTGCGTGATTATTGAAATATTTATTAGAGGAGTCACTTTTGCTTCAAAATAATGCTTGTAATGGTCAAGTGATCTTATTTACTGGGGAGTTTTTGTCTGTCTCTCTGCAGACTGTCAGGCTGTAGAGTCACAGAAGAAGGCTGTTCTTCCCTGGCTTCAGCTCTGAGGTCAAACCCCTCACACCTGAGAGAGCTGGACCTGAGCTACAATCACCCAGGAGACTCAGGAGTGAAGCTGCTCTCTGCTGTACTGGAGGATCCCAGCTGTAAACTGGAGAAGCTGAAGTGAGTACAGAGTGTGTGTCTGACACGCTACAGATACTTATGCATGTATGTGAAGAAGAGGCACCAATAAATAAATGGATACAGCAGTACTATGTCATTCTGCTTCTCCTATAGTGTGGATCACGGTGGAGAGTGCAGGACCAGACCAGGCTTACAGAAATGTAAGTGTCTTTGCATGTTTTTTATTAATAATACCATGCTATGTTATGGTTGTATTCACACAATTGTTGTGATGAGTGTGGCTTTTTGCACTGTGTGTAGATGGATTTCCATGTTTGAGTTTAGGTGAGTTTCATGTCATTTTAGACAAACATCCAAACGAGAAACAAAATATCAGAATCATCACCAAAAACACTATCAATTCATTTAATCGTTTTTAAAAATATTTTTTACAAATGCTTTATAGCTGCTTGTATTATCTTTGTTTTTGTGTGGGAGCGTAGGATGGTTAAAATATATTCTGAATTAGTTATACAAGTTTAATTTCACAAAAAAATAATCCTTTGCATTTGTTCTTTTTGCGGATGCCGTGAGTGTATGTGTTTTCTGTGTGAGATTTGTTAGTATTGTCCTAAGACGGCACCTGTAGGCAGTGAGTGAATTTGCATTTTTACAGGGTGGTTCTGTAACATTCATTAATATTCATGAGAAAATATTACTGATTGGTCACTGAATCCCTTAAACCAGAGGAGCCCAAATCCTGTCCTGCACATTTTTGGGTTTCCCCTCATTTAACACACCTAATTCATCTCCTTGTGCTAATAACCACACAGCTCTTGAGCTGAATTATTTCATAAATAATAATCAGCCAGGCAATCATGTAGGGCTTCGCTCATGAATATTAAAAAGTTCTCCTGATCCACGGCGCTAAAAGAATTTTGCACCCGGGACGTATTGGATGTGCGGCGGAAAATATCAAATTTCATTTCGGCGCCCATGTTAACAAATTAAAGCGGCCGCGTGCGTGCGCGAGATGCGGGGCTCACGCCTCGCGGCAACGGCGCAGCATCTACAGTCACGCGCGCGGTAAGCGGTTCTCTATGGAAGCATATTGCATTCATCTGGGAAAAATTAATTCTGTTTTTCCGAATTAATGAGATAATAATCCAGTTTTTCAGTGCAATTTTTTTCTGAATTAATGAGAACCTTCCTGTTTTTTATGATGCGCGCACGATCTGTGCCGGAATAATCGTTTATATCAGAATCCAGGTCCAAATGTTTATTAAATATCACTTTAAACATGTAATAATATTACTTAAATATTCTGTTATTGATGGCCATTTTCAAGCCGCACGCGCCGGAATTAGCGGTTAGAAGAAAAGACACTGACTTTAGTATTGATCTCTGGTGCCGTTTTGTGGTAAATATGCTTGTGATGAATATGTCTGATGAATGTCGCTGCTTTGTCATTTTTTAATTAAATTAATTAAGCTGTTAGTTTAGCTCGCACCACATTTTGGCGGCTCTTCCCGCCGCCGTCGCGCGCCCACTTTATGTTTCATAAACTTCAGTTCCCGCTTCGTTAGGGGAAGCTGTGCTGTTTTTATATCGTACAGAAACATAAAGTACAGGCGGCCTGATGGGATTAATAATTCTTCCTCCTGCCTACAGACTCCTGCCAGCTGACGCTGGACCCGAACACAGCAAACAGACGCCTGTCTCTGTCAGGGGGGAACAGGAAGGTGACACATGAGTGGGGGGCAGAGCAGCCATATCCTGATCATCCAGAGAGATTTGACAGCTGGAGCCAAGTTCTGTGCAGAGAGAGTCTGACTGGCCGCTGTTACTGGGAGGCTGAGTGGGATGGAGATGGAGCCCGGATAGGAGTGACTTATAAAGGGATCAGGAGGAAAGGAGGGAGGGACTGTGGGCTTGGAGACAATGACAAGTCATGGTGTCTGTGCTGTAATACTGACAGATACTCTGTCCGGCACAATAATAAACAGACTCTCATACCCATACGGCCCTCAGGCTCCCGCAGAGTAGGAGTGTATCTGGACTGGGGGGCTGGTGCTCTGTCCTTCTACAGAGTCTCCTCTGATGGACTGACCCCCCTGTACAGATTCACCTCCTCATTCACTGAGTCCCTCTATCCAGGGTTTGGGGTTTATAGAAACTCCTCAGTGTCACTGTGACGTGTTGCTGGTTCTCCTGCAAAAAGGTAAAATCTCTGCTTTTTAACCTTTATAATCCTTTTTACTCTGAAATGTACAGAACTGTGCAAAAGTCTGAGGCAGGGAAAGAAAATGATGTTTAGATTATCCTCCTGTTGGTGTAAAACTATGATATGATGCCTGTCAAAGTGTGTCAGCTTCGCCATTTCAGAACCTCTGCTAAAATCATCCCAGTATTTGCACGACCGTCCAGTGCAGCCATGCATTTTTGACTTGGCCACTAACAGACCTCATACAGCTAGTCAATCTCTCACTGACTTTTTAAACCAATATATTTAATTATTTAATTGGGCTGTTGGTGAAATTTAACAAAACCATGGAACGGCTGAGGTCCCCCTGAGGAGAAGATTGGGAACTGAAGCGGTGTTCATCTAGCCATCCAACTAGATATCAGTAACTTTTTAGGAAACAGAAGAAATTATTACTAGTTTTTATTGTGTTACTCTTAATTTGTTCTAATGTTAAATTGTGCTTTTTGTTCTAAGCCAAAGTACATTTGCTACCCAGATAAACAGCTTTAAACATTTCTTTGGACTGACTAAGACCTTTGCACAGGACTGTATGTTTGACAAAAATAAATGCCTGTATTCAGTGAGCTGAATAAACATGAAAAATATTGCTATATAAAATCTTTTATACGTTTTCTCTCTGACTAAAATGTAATTAAATGTAATCCTGATTGGGGGGGGGGCTATCCCCTTCTCCTGTATATGTACATTGTATATATTATATATTTATGTCCATTTACAGTATTTCCTCCCTGTACAATAACAATAAAGGCTTTCTGTTCTGTCCTATTAATGTCCTGCTTCAGCGTCACCCAAAGCATAACTGAGTAACATAATGAAACCACAGTCTGCTGGATTAAGTTAAATTCACTGTATTACTGCATCTGAACATTACTGACACAATGACTGTCAATCAGTGTATAAAATAATCATTTAACTAGAGACATAACAGACTGAAAAAAACTGGAAAATATAATTATGTCCTGATACTATCCTACTTCAGTGGATTAAAGTAAATAAAATTATTATTAATATATTTAAATAAATAAAGAAATTTGATTTGTTAAATAATTAACACCCTTCCCCCCCCCTCCACTGTAAAAGTTCTGGCTACTCCCCATCAGACAGAAAAGGTAGGTGCCCAGGGTCTCTTACCCCCCCCACCCCACTCTAAAAGGTCTGGTTGCTCCCCCGTCATACAGAATAGGCAGGTGCCCAGACAACCTTGCCACCCCCCACCACACTGTAAAAGGTCTGGTTACTCCCCCATCGGACAGAAGGGGCAGGTGCCCAGACACCCTTGCCACCCCCACCCCACTGTAAAAGGTCTGGTTATGCCCCCGTGAGACAGAAAAGGCATGTGCCCAGGCAACCTTGCCACCCCCACCCCACTGAAAAACATCTGGTTCTCCCCCGTTGGACAAAAAGGGCAGCTACCCAGACACCCTTGCCACCCCCACCCCACTGTGAAAGGTCTGGTTATGCCCCCGTCAGACAACGGGCAGGTGCCCAGGATCCCTTACCCCCCCCCCCCACCACACTGCAAAAGCTCTGGTTATGCCCCCGTCAGAGAGAACGGATAGGAGTCCAGGCAGCCTTAAAACCCCCCCACCACACTGTAAAAGTTCTTGGTGCTCCTCCGTCGGACAGAAGGGGCAGGTGCCCAGACACCCTTGCCACCCCCACCCCACTGTAAAAGGTCTAGTTACTCCCCGGTAGGATCGAAGGGGTTGGTGCCCCAGCAGCATTGCAACCCCCACCCCACTGTAAAAGGTCTGGTTATGCCCCCGTCTGACAGAACAGGCAGGTGTCCAGGATATCTTACCCCACCCCTCTGTAAAAGACCTTGTTATGCCCCCGCCAGTCAGAATGGACAGGTGCCCAGACGCCCTTGCCACCCCCACCCCATTGTAAAAGGACTGGTTTTGCCCCCGTCGGACAGAACGGGCAGGTCCCCTGACAACCTTACCCCCCCCACCCTACTGTAAAAGATCTGATTATGCCCCCTTTGGACAGAAGGGGCAGGTGCCCAGACACCCTTGCCACCCCCACCTCACTGTAATAGGTCTGCTTACTCCCCCGTAGGACAGAAGGGGCAGGTGCACAGGCACCCTTGCCACCCCCACCCCACTGAAAAAGGTCTGGTTACTCCTCCATAGGACAGAAGGGGCAGGTGCACAGGCACCCTTGCCACCCCCACCCCACTGTAAAAGGTCTGATTACTCCCCTGTAGTAGAGAAGTGGCAGGTGCCCAGGCAGCATTGCCACCCCCACCCCCCTGTAAAAGGTCTGGTTACTCCTCCATAGGACAGAAGGGGCAGGTGCACAGGCACCCTTGCCACCCCCACCCCACTGAAAAAGGTCTGGTTCTCCCTCGTCGGACAAAAAGGGCAGCTACCCAGACACCCTTGCCACCCCCACCACAATGTAAAAGGTCTGGTTATGCCCCCTTCAGACAGAACGGGCAGGTGCCCAGGCACCTTTGCCACCCCCACCCCACTGAAAAAGGTCTGGTTCTCCCCCGTCGGACAAAAAGGGCAGCTACCCAGACACCCTTGCCACCCCCACCCCACTGTAAAAGATCTGGTAATGCCCACGTCAGACAGAACGGGCAGGTGCCCAGGCACCCTTGCCACCCCCACCCCACTGTAAAAGGTCTGGTTATGCCCCCGTCAGACAGAACGGGCAGGTGCCCAGGCACCCTTGCCACCCCCACCCCACTGTAAAAGGTCTGGTTACTCCCCCATAGGGCAGAAGGGGCAGGTGCCCAGGCACCCTTGCCAGCCCCACCCCACTGTAAAAAGTCTGATTACTCCCCCGTAGGATAGAAGGGGCAGGTGCCCAGGCACCCTTGCCACCCCCACCCCACTGTAAAAGGTCTGGTTATGCCCCACTCATACGGAAAAGGCATGTCTCCAGGCACCTTAGCCAGCCCCCACCACACTGCAAAAGGTCTGGTTACTCCCCCATCGGACAGAAGGGGCAGGTACCCAGAGACCCTTGCCAGCCCCACCCCACTGAAAATGATCTGGTTGCTCCCCCGTCAGACAAAATGGGCAGATGACCAGGCAGCCTTGCCACCCCCACCCCACTGTAAATGGTCTGGTTTCTCCCCCGTCATACAGAATAGGCAGGTGCCCAGACAACCTTGCCACCCCCAACCCACTGTAAAAGGTCTGGTCATGCCACCGTCAGATAAAGGACAGATGCACAGACCCTCTTGCCACCCCCACCCCACTGTAAATGGTCTGGTTATGCCCCCCACAGACAGAAAAGGCATGTGCCCAGACACCCTTACCCCCCCCCCCCCACCCCACTGTAAAAGACCTGGTTATGCCCCCGCCAGTCAGAATGGACAGCTGCCCGGGCAGCCTTGCCACCCCCACCACACTGTAAATGTTCTGGGTGCTCCCCCGTCGGACAGAAGGGGCAGGTGCCCAGACACCCTTGCCACCCCCACCCCACTGTAAAAGGTCTGGTTATGCCCCTGTCAGACAACGGGCAGGTGCCCAGGATCCCTTACCCCCCCCCCCCCCCACCACACTGTAAAATATCTGGATACTCCCCGTTAGACAAAAAAGGCATGTGCCCAGGCACCCTTGCCATCCCCACCTCACTGTAATAGGTCTGCTTACTCCCCCGTAGGACAGAATTGGCTGGTGCCCAGGCAGCCTTTCCATCCCCACCCCACTGTAAAAGATCTGGTTATGCCCCCGTCAGACAGAACGGGCAGGTGCCCAGGCACACATACCCCCGCGACACGTATATCGAAAGACTGGAAACATATTGCTTAGCTAACAACATTGAAAATGAGAGAAAAGTGGCAGTCTTGCTGAGTGTTATGGGCGCAAACACATACAACTTACTGAGGAGTTTAACCGCGCCGCAATAACCTGCTCAGAAATCGTTCAAAGATATAATCAAACTGTTGCAGGAGCACTTTAATCCGAGGCCACTTGTTATTGCAGAGAGATTCAGGTTTCCTAACCGAAATCAGCAAAAGAACGAATCAATTCCCAACTACATGGCAGAGCTCAGGAAGCTCGCAGAACATTGTCAGTTTGGCGCACTCAGAGACAGGCTTGTGTGCGGTATGCATAATGAAAGCATACAAAGACGACTCCTAACCGAAAAAGACTTGACATTAGCCAAAGCATTAGAAATTGCAGTGGCAATGGAAACTGCCTCAAGGGATGCATCACAGTTACAAAAGAAAATTACAAGTGAGACTCGTAATGTTAACAAATTCTCAACCAAGCCAGTCAAGGCAGCTGTATGCTTCCGATGTGGGAAAAGTTCTCATGACCAAGCAGACTGCTGGTTTCGTGATAAGAACTGTAAACACTGTAATAAAAAGGGCCACATACAGAGAATGTGTAAAATGAAGCAAAATGAGGAAAAACAAAGATTCCAGAAAAGAGATAAAAGGGTGAATGAAATGAATGACACCGATACAAGTGGTTCAACCTCAGATGATACTGACACAGGGTTGGGGCATATAGCACTCCATTCAGTGTCAGGCAGTGATAAGAGGATGATATGGGTGACCCCAGAGATTGAAGGAAAGAAAGTAAAAATGGAACTAGACACTGGATCAGCACTTTCTCTTATATCGCTGAAAGATTACAAAGAGAAGTTTGCAAATATTAAATTGAAACGTACACCACTGTTACTGAAAACATATACAGGAGAAAAGGTGGCACCGGTGGGAAAAATTAAAGTCAAAGTGAAATATGAAGACAAAATGAAAACTTTGGATTTGTATGTGCTGCAATGCAGAAGTGTACCATTATTTGGACTGATTAAGCTCAATTGGCAGTCTATTAAGGTAATGCAGCCCATTTAGAATGAAAGCAGTAAAGCCACACAGGAAGAGCTGAAAATTTTACTTCAACGGACAGCATCAGTCTTCCAAGAGGGCATAGGAACTTTAAAACACATGAAAGCACACCTCACAGTGGATGAGCGTGCCTCAGCCAAGTTTTTGAAAGCTCGTCCTGTCCCCTATGCGTTGCGTCCAAGAGTAGAGACAGAACTAAAGCGACTAGAGGACCAGGGTATTTTGTCCAAAGTTGAATGGTCAGACTGGGCAACACCAATCGTACCAGTTGTGAAGAAAAATGGCGCGATAAGGCTATGCGGCGACTTTAAGGTAACAATCAACCCAGTTCTCCATGCAGATCAATACCCGTTACCACGTATAGAAGACATTTTTGCTTCATTAGCTGAAGGGCAACATTTTTCAAAGATTGATTTGGCTCAAGCATATTTACAAATGGAAATGGATGCTGAATCAAAAAAGTACCTAACAATTAATACCCACAAAGGCCTCTTTCGGTACAATCGGCTAGTGTTTGGTATTGCATCCGCACCTGCGGTGTGGCAGCGTGCTATCGATCAAGTGCTACAGGGCATTCCAGGCACCCAGTGCTACTTAGATGACATTATTGTGACAGGTCATGACGACAGCTCCCACTTGGCTAATCTAGAGGCTGTCCTAATGAGGCTAGCTGAGTGTGGACTTAGAGCCAATAAGGACAAATGTGAGTTCTTTAAAGACTCCATTGAGTTCTGTGGGCACAGAATAGACAGAGAGGGTCTCCACAAATCACGAGACAAAATTGATGCCGTCCTGAAGGCTCCAAAACCCACCAATGTTTCCCAGCTTCGCTCATTTTTGGGACTGGTCAATTACTATCACAAATTCCTGCCAAATCTTGCAACTGTGCTTCATCCATTGAACAGCCTCCTACAAGCAAAAGTGACCTGAAAATGGAAAAAAAGTTGTGACCTGGCATTCCAGACTGCGAAAGAACTTATCACATCCGAAAAAGTCTTGACTCACTGTAACCCAGATTTACCTCTTCGCTTGGCTTGTGATGCCTCACCATATGTCACAGGTGCTGTCCTTTCACACAAAATGCCGGACGGCTCTGAACGCCCTATTGCCTTTGCATCCAGATCTTTATGTGCTGCTGAAAAGAACTATGCACAAATTGACAGAGAAGGGCTTAGCCTTGTTTGGGGTGTCAAGAAATTCAACCAATACCTATATGGCAAATGTTTCACATTAATTACAGATCACCAACCCCTAGTGGCCATTTCTAACCATAGGAAATCTATTCCGGCTATGACCGCAGAACGTTTACAAAGATGGGCATTGTTTTTAGGTGGACACAGATACGTGATTGAGTACAAAGGCACAACACGGCATGGTAATGCTGATGGACTCTCGTTTACCATGTGAATCTGAAGTCAATGCCACTGCAGACCCAGCTGAGATATTCCATACAACCCTTCTGGAGAACCTACCTGTCACAAGCGCACAGGTCAAACAGGAAACATCCAGAGATCCAACTATGGCAAAGGTCTTGGAGTTAACTGTGAAGGGGTGGCCTGCCAAAAACACAGTGGCCTTGCCTGAATACTTCAGTCGACGCGAGCAGTTATCCGTGTGTCATGGGTGCATCATGTGGGGTACAAGAGTTGTTGTGCCACCCAAGCTGCGATCCCGAGTCCTGGGAGCACTTCATGATGGACACCTGGGTGTGGTAAAAATGAAAAGTCTTGCAAGAAGCTATATATGGTGGCCAGGCATTGATCAACAGATAGAGGAAATGGCCAAATTATGTCCTGAATGTCAGCAGACGCAAAAACAGCCTCCATCCGCCCCTGTCCACAGCTGGGAGTGGCCAACTGCCCCTTGGCAATGGATCCACGTGGACTATGCTGGGCCTTTCCTAGATCGTATGTTTCTTGTGGTGATTGATGCATATTCAAAGTGGCCAGAGGTCTTCATAGTGAAAAATGCCACAAGCACAAAAACAGTGGAACTACTCCGCACACTGTTTGCAAGAACAGGATTGCCTGAACGACTTGTCAGTGACAACGGCAGTCAATTCACATCCGAGGAATTTCAGTCCTTCCTCCAGAGAAATGGCATCAAACACACCACAGCTGTACCTTACCACCCCGCCACGAACGGGCTAGCTGAACGATTTGTTCAATCATTTAAACAGTCAATGAAAACAATGGCTAATGCTCAAGTGTCACTACAAGAGAAGATGGCAAATTTCTTACTTGCATACAGAAATGCTGACCATACTACCACAGGTCAAGCTCCTGCCGTATTGTTCATGGGAAGAAGACTGAGGTCACGTCTTGATTTACTAAAGCCTGACCTGCGTAGAGATGTCATGCAAAAACAATCCATCAAAGCAAAGACTGGTCATGTTAGAAACTTTGTGATTGGACAACAAGTTCTGGCAAGAGACTACCGTCAGTCTAAGCAGAAATGGCAGCATGGTGAAATACTGTCCAAGACAGGCCCTCTAACATACACTGTGAGAGTTGGGGAAAGTGTTATCTGGCGTCGACACGTCGATCAATTGCTGGAAGCAACCGCTCAACGTTCAGCCAATAAGAGCACAGAGGATGACCTTCATAACCCTGAGGACTCTGATGAGCTCGTGTGCACAGCCTCAGAGCCGCCGCCTCCTGATCATGGAAATGCTGCACTGGTTAATGCGGGTATTCCTGAGGTTCCTGTTCAGGACTCTGACCCTCACGAGAGACGCTATCCTGAAAGAGCTCATCATCCTCCCCAAAGACTGGACCTATAGAAATGCATTGTGTTGTTTTTGCCATGTTTAATGAGTGTTAGGTGTGTTAAGTGTTCAGCACGAATGTCGAAGTGTTCAGGACTATTTGGTTGTAATTGTAAAGTTGTAATTGCCAGTACTGCAGTTGTGGGGTATATTATTGTTTCGTTTTCCTTTTATATGAGATAGACATCAATGCTGTAAGGGAGGAAATGTTATGTTCACATTAATTATATAGGAACTACTTTTCTGGTATGTACCACAATAATTAACATACAGACCGGCTAGCGTAGGAATACGCAGAGTTAGAGAACTATATAGTCCTACACTGAGAAGTGACATGCGATGCAGTACAATTCCTAGTAAAGACATTGCTAACTTTACTTTGGTGTCTGTTGGATGTATGTTGTGAAAGTGAGAAACACAACAATGTACATTCAGAGCTTCCCGATGTCACAGTGGAAGGTGTACATGATGTTGCTCCCGGCTGTGTAGCAATACCATGTAACGCAGCGCGAACACCTGCCAAAACTGCATGTTCTATGGCCTCTAAGTGAGCAGAATTCGCCATGTTGTCCCGCATCAGCCCTAACCTGCGCTCTCATTGGTACCGCCCATTTTACACAAATGGGCGTGGCTAATTTGCATACGTTCTCAACATTTAGTCTACATTTACATTTAACATTTATATTTAAGTTTTATATTTAAAATTTATATTTACATTTATATTTACATTTACATTTATATTTAACATTTATATTCACATTTACATTTAACATTTACATTTAATATTTATATTTAACATTTACATTTAATATTTATATATAGACAAACCATTTATATTTACATATGATAAACAATTTTGAACATAATTTACACAGCAAAAAAACCTGATAATCCACAACACCATTGACTTCTAGCTAAATGTCAGAAAATTGCACTAAATGTTGAAAAAGTGGCAAGTACAAAAATGTTTGCTACCTTTACAAACAGCGCCCCATACCAACTAATTCCAATAACCGCTTATCCAGTACAGGGTTATGGGACACACACATCACAGGAAGCACAGGGCACAAGGCAGAGGCACCCTGGATGGGATGCCAGTCCATCACAGGGCAAACACTCACTCACATGCTGAGGACAATTTAGTGACACTAATTCACCAAACTGCATGATCTTGGACAGCAGGAGGAAACCTGAGGAAACTCACAGGAACACGGGGAGAACATGCAAGCTGTACATGCAGAACCAGGAGTGGGAACCACACCCACAAGCCTGGAGGCGTGAAGTGAGAGCAGCTGGTCTGAAGTCCTGAAGGGAGCTGGAGCGCCATTTCTTTGGAACAGTGTGGAGCCGTCCTGCATTACTGCTTATCCTGTATGGGGGGTGGGGAGCCTGGAGCCTGTCCCAGGTGGCACAGGGCAGGGGACACAATGGACAGGATACTAGTTTATAGCAGAGCACAAACTCACACATACAGACTCACACTAAGGGCAGCTTAGAGATCCCAATCGGCTGATCGCAGTTTCATGTTCTCCAAAGTAGGAGGAGAAAGCCCACATTGGAAGAACATGCAGACTTCACACGTACAGCAGGAGGGACAGGAAACAAGCCAAGAGACAGAGGTTACACCCCGAGACCCCACACCCCCCCACAATCACACATACTGTTAGGATTTATTTAAAAGTTACATTTTAATGCTACAAAATTATGACTGACTATGAACTTCATATTCCAGAACTGTGTTGGAATCTATGCTTTAAGAATGTTACCTTACAGGATTTACCCGTTTCTGTGCCCTGTACCTACAGTAAGGAGCTGGGATCTCTGCTCCTTCAAAGCAGACATACTCACTCACATATGATTACAGTTCTAGTACATAGCAGATACTGTTGCTGAAAGTGGTGAACAAGTGAGGCAAATATAACAATGCAAACATGCCGCTGTCAGGGTGCTGCCTGGGCACTAGTGCAGCTAGGCTGGTATTTCTGGGCTCCACAGACATCACTGGTGGTTGGTGTCGTGGTCACCGGGATGAAAGACTCGTGCAGCAGGTGTTTCTCAGACAACAAACAGGGACTTACTGGGATCAGGATGGGAGGCTATGGAACCGGCAACACGTAAGGCACAACATCAGTGATCGAACTGGGGAACACAGGACCAGGAAGCACTTAAATGCAGGACTAATGATGGAAGAGACTGGAGACAGCTGGGAGTGTTTAACACGAGGGCTGGAACGAGACGTGAGACCAACAAGCAGCAAACATGGCCTGTTAGAGCCACGTCAGGGAGGAGGCGGGACATTTAATTTCATTTTTATATAGTGCCTCACAGAGTCGTCCCAAGGCACTTTACATAGATGTGTAGTCATACATTACAACATCATTAAAGAGAGTGATACACAAGGGGAAAAAGGAAAGAAAGATATTAAATAAAGAAAGCCAGATGACAAAGGAGGAGAGGAACCAAAACCCCCAAGTAAGTAGATAAAAAAGACCTCTGGGGGTCCATGGACAACTGGCTGCCCAACCCCCCCGGCAGACTAATATTGCTGAGAACAGAAAAGAGTGGAGCTGCTTGCTAAAGACCAGGTGTGAGGTGTGATTAAAGTCTGTCAATAAGCCTGTTCTCCACGCTGGCCTGTGTAGGGTGACACTCAAGGCTGCACCCAGGATGACACAGTTAGCAGGTCCAATTCGCAGTGTCACCCCTCCATGGGACAGAACCAGGACTCCAGCTGAGATGGTGCCCCCCCCGGGCAGCACCTGGAAATGTGGGGAGGCAGAGAGCATGGATGGTCAGAACATGCATCGACACATAAATGGACAAGCATATTGGATAAGAATGGCATTGCTTAATGTGACAGTACCACCCCCCCCCCCCAACCCACCAAAAGCATGCGCTCCGGCCATGAAGTCCAAGGGGGTTAGACAACAGGGATGGAACCAGACTAGACTCTGGACTAGACAGGGGATGACAGAACAGATGGTAGACAGGACAAGACCAGACAAGACTAGACAGAACACTAGACAGACAGCAACACCAGACATAAGAGCAGTTGCAGGACATCACTAAGGACATGGAGCGGATAAAGGAAAAGCTAGGAACCACAGGTACAGCAGTCCTGTCAGACCCCAAAACAGGACGGACAGGTGGAGGGTCAACAAGAACAGGGGCACAGGATGCAGAAGACAAGGAGAGATACAGGTGGGACAGAGCAACAAGACAAACACTGAGGCACAAAAAGGAATAACATGGGGCATCCAGGGAAGCCAGGTGAAGATTTGGGGCTGGGGACCCTCCTAGGCCCCTTTCCAGGTGAGGCTGAACTCTGCCGAATCACAGGACCAGAGGGTCTGGGAGGGCCAGCAGGGCAGGAGGACGTGAGGGGTTGGCGGGCGATGAGAGAACCGCAGAGCAGTAGGGCAGCAAGGAGACAACAGGACAGGAACAGGAAGATGGCAAGGGACATACAGGGCAAGAGCAGAGACTGGCAAACCCTCTCTGGGAGACAGACATTCTGCCTGCCGCTTTCTTGGACTCCTGTTGATACTGGTGACCACCCCAGAAACTGGGACCAGAGTAATCGGAGTCTGGGGATGAAGGAAGGACCCACGTAGCAGGACCCAGGGCACTCCAGCAGGACATCCTCTGGATCCATCTTCTCTGGGCTGGGTTTAACATGAGGGATGGAACGAGACGCGAGACCAACGAGCAGCAGGCATGGCTTATTAGAGCCACGTCAGGGAGGTGGCAGGACATGACGTTTGGGGCTATGGTTAGGGTTAGGATTAGGCTTAGGTTTAGGTTTAGGGTAAAGTGTTTGTGGCAGAGAGCGGTCAGTAGTACAAGGACACGACTACACCACCTGGGGAATTTCACCACAGGAAAAATTACTCTAAATTAAGAACACACAAATTCATTTACCGAATGGAGCTGGACGTGTTTGTACTATTGACAGTTTGTTGAAAATATAAAACCAAGAAACAAGACAAGCGCTTTAGCATCAACGACCTTAAAAAATTAACCAGCAACCAGCCTTTGGCCACTGGCTGACTAAACCCAAGCAAGAAACAGGTGTCCGGTGAAGTTGATCAAAAAGGGGAATGGAGTCCCCTAAACACACACACACACACACACACACACACCTGTGCCCCACCACACTGATCCCCACACAAATATACTGCACACGGTGAAAGTGTGAACACCACCACCCCAGACCAATCAAATCTTAGTCAGCCAGATCAATAGAGGCAGCCACTGGTATACAAATAAACGGAAAACAAAAAGAAAATACCCCAATCTAACCAAGAATCTGAGTGTTGAAATCTATGAAGAGTGCAAACAATGAGTAGCAGAATACAAGCCGTCATTCTGCAGCAGTTCCAAACAGAAAGAAAGGGCGGCCTAAAGTCTGCTAAGTCGCAAAATTAGGGAATGAAACAGCTCCAAATGCAGGAAAAGGTGCGGCGATCCTTGTCCAAGGTTGCAGTGTTGATGTGCTGCCACCTTCTGGGAAAACGATGAACTGATTTTGAGATTAAGAACATGTATGGTTTTATGGTGGGTGGCATGGTGGTGCAGTGATTAGCACTGTTGCCTCACACCTCTGGGACCCAGGTTCGAGTCACCGCACACACACACAAATAGATTATATGTTATATATTAGATAAGTGGCAGAAAAATCGATGGATGGATGGAACTGTATGAAAAATAATGCTGCTTATGAAAGTAGGCAAGTAAGAATTTCAGGTTAGAATTTCATTGTACCTTGTACGCATGACACTGCTTTCTTAGAATCTTATACTGCCATTAAATTTTGAAGACACTGTACAAAGAAGGACACAATAGTGTTCGGAATATTTTTTTTCTTGTCTGTGAAAATATACAGCTCTTCTGGACACTCATTCTTAAAAAAATCAGATGCTACTTTAATACTATCTGTACCGTTAGTAAAGACAATGTTCCGTGACAAAACGTGACCATACTGCCACGCCAATTTCTGGTGGCACTGCACGTTGCGCATGCGTCTTGTTATCCTCATGTAAGTGCGCAGACGAAGCCGGAATCAACACAGAAAACACGTGGCGGCCAGACTGGTACCTCTCCGGGCACGTATAAGCGGACGTGTTTGTATAGACTTTTATGATGCATTTTACTCCTCCGCGGACGGCCGCCTGCCGCACTCCAAATTTGTCTTTAAACGCCAACATAGATGATTTTGATGAGGATTGGGGTAGTTTGCAAACCCTACAGCCAATTTTCAAGGTAATAGAACTGCTGCATACATATAAATGCATATGCATATGTGTGCAGACTTGTCCCAAATTGAAAATCTCACGCCAGCCAGTTGATCAAAGTTGGCAGCCCCGTGAACTGCCACTCTGAATTTGTAAAACGTAGGGAAACATACACAGACCTCGCGGCTGTGGTACGTGTGCAGGGAATATCAGAATTACTACTAATAATACTTAAATAGGGCACGTGCGCATGTGTAAAGTACACAGCTTGACCAGAGAAATATGAACGTTTCCATGTACGCATACGCGGTGTAATACGCGAGTGCTGCGCTTTGCGGAGAACCAGCCTAGATGCGTCTGCGTTGGGAGCGTCGCGTCGGCGCGCTGCTGGAGAGAGGTGTGTGTCCAAAGTGGATTAAAAGACGTTCATATTGTGACCTAAAGACAAACTCACTTTTAGTGGTAATCTTTGTTGTGTAATTTTATGGTTAATATGTTTGATGAATGCTGTTTGTTGTCATGCCTGGCTCGTCCGCTCCTCGTGTGTGCCACGCCCCCTGCCTTCCCACGTGTATTTCCCTGATTGTGCCCCGCTGTATCTGATTACTTTGATTAGTCTTGTCTGGTTTTAAGTCCTGGTCTTATCTGTTAGCATTGTCTGTCATTGATGTTGTCGATGCCCATGTCCTGTCCTGCCTTGCCCTTATTAAATCCCCGTCTACCCCGTACTCTGTTTGTCTTGCCTGCTCCTTGCCCGCACGATCGCCCGTCTGCTGCACCCCGATCGTGACAGTTTGTAATTTTATTTACCTGTAATTAAGCCTATTAGTTTAACACGCGCGTCATTTCGGCGCGTCTTCCCGCCGGCGTCGCGCGGGCGACCAACATTTCCTGAGGTAATTCACATATTTGATTTTTTATATTTTATGTATCGTACGGAATAATAGAGCGCAGGCTAAAGTGCAGTTCGGCCCCAGCGAGTCTCTCAGCGCGGCGTGTCTCACAGCGCAGGGGGCAGCCGGAGCGCCGCAGACTCGGGCGGCTACATGAGTATATTGGGAATAAAATGTGTGTATTGGAGCGAGTTCTGTGTGAGTGAGTGTGTGAGGTGTGACAGTGATAATGATGGAGATGCTGGGCTTCGTCATGGGATCAATCGCTCTTCCTCTTGCCTACAGACTCCTGCCAGCTGACGCTGGACCCCAACACTGCAAACAGAGAAGTGTCTCTGTCGGGGGGGGACAGGAAGGTGACATGGGAGGGGGCAAACTCCCCCGTGTCGCTGTGCATGCTGGGATAGCTCACTGTGTGCTGGAGGAATCATTTTTACCGTATCAGAGTCTCACATGTCGCTGCTTCTCCGTGGCAAAAAGGTAAAATCTCTGCTTTATAACCAGTATAACCCTTTTTACTCTGTCTGAAGTGTGATGTATGTTAATAAAACAAGTAATTGGGTTCTGTAAGCTGAACAAACATACCAAATGACTGTTTTTCTCTGACGTATGTTCTATGTTGGCTGTTAATGCACCAAAACTGCCTAAACAAATTCATAGTACATGCAGTTGTACCAATGGAGTGAATTCTGATTCTGAATAAAATAAAATGTAATGAAATCTAAGCCTGATGAGTGGGGGGAGCTTTTCCCCTCCCCTCTATATGTATATTTTATATTTCTGTCTATATATTGTATTTGCTACCTGTACACTGACAATAAAAGCTTCCTATTCTATCCCATTAATGTCCCGGTTCCGCGCTGCCCAGAACGTAACTGAGTAACAGACTTAATCCGCGCTCTCTGCTCACTGAGCGCAGCAGCCTGATATCGCAGCGGCGACGCTTTGGCCAGCAGGGGGCGGCAGACGGCAGACAGTTTATTAACTCAAAACCTACAGCGGTCCTGAGGTAACTTAGTAAAGATAATGATATAATCAAATTAATCATATATTAACTAAGTAAACATAAATAACATAAAATCTTAATAAGTCACGTTAGTACAACAACAACAGAAAGGCACCTGATCATCAATGAAGTAGTGTAGGTGATTACCAATTACCAGAAAAAAATCACATAAATCCTGTTTCATTAGGAATCCTGAGATATATACAGTACTGTGCAAAAGTCTTAGGGAGTCATAGGAAATGTTTAAAGCTATTTATCTGGGTAGCAAATTTATATTTTCTCAGTATTAAAAACAAATTTTAATATTAGAACATGTGCAAATTATGAGTAAAACAAAAAAAACTAAAAGGAATTTCTTATGTTCTCCAAAAAGTTACTGATATCTTGTTGGATGGCTAGATGAACACCAATATGGTTCCTAAACCTCTCCTCAGGTTCACCTCGGCCATTTCATGTATTTGTTAAATTTCACCACCAGCTCAATTAATTCATGAAACTAGTTTTGAAAAGTCACTGAGGTACTGATTAGCTATATGAGGTGAGCTAGTGGTCATGTCAAAAAATACATGAGTATATTGAAAATACTGCCAATACTGGGATGACTTTAGGAGAGATTTTGAAACGGTTAAGGGCAAACAGTTTGACACATAATATCATAGGTTTAAATCAACATGGAGATCATTTTAAAAGTTTATGTGACTGCCTAGTTCAGCAATATATATATCCATCCATCCATCCATCCATCCATTGTCCAAACCGCTTACTGGGTCGCGGGGGGTCCGGAGCCTATCCCGGAAGCAATGGGCACGAGGCAGGGAACAACCCAGGATGGGGGGCCAGCCCACAGCTGTTTCTGCTCCCATTGCATTAATATGGAAGCTATCTGCTTGTGTTGATGTTTCGCCTGATATTTCAGGTGATATTTCAGGATGCAGGCGGGTGGACTGGGTGGTGGTACTGTTATAGTGGGGTTTGCTGGATAGATGGACGATTCACAGTTTATATTCCATGAAAGTCCACATATATCATTCCATTCACCCTATTCATGTACACCATCGCAGTGGCCGGCGTCCAGGCAGGATGTTCACCAGCACTTTTCAATCTCTTAATGCATGTTACAGTGAGCAGCTGCCATTCTGCGAAAGTCTGGCTTCCCTCTTGGGGACATGATCAACAGAACAACGTGTGAAAGATGATGTGTTTTGGGGCAACTCTCAGGGGGGAGGGTGATTTATCACTATTTGCCCAATTGTGAGTCAAAGTCAGAAAACAAAAGCCTTTGTTCTGTTTTGGGCTCCTGCGCCCAGATGGGGTGACTGGCCCTGCAGGCTGTTTGACTTCACTGGCTTGTTGTCAGACAGTTTAGCTGTATCTGTAGCTCAGAACACGTGGGGACTTGTGGAGCCCATCAGCTGGGTCCAATAAATCTGACCGCCGTAGTCCCAGTTAGCATTAGCACAACTTCTCTATCCATGGCCTTCTCACTTCATAAGTCAAAGTCAACTTTACTGTCATTGTGTATGAGCACAACGAAACGGGGTAGTAGGGCCAATAAAGGCAGTAGAATAGAATAAATAACAATAAAGGCAGTGCGACAATTAGCGTCCTGAATATATATATATATATACATATATATATATATGACATTGCTAATGGCCACATTCGGATTCAGATATAAAGTCAAAGTAATTAAAAATCTGGGGCCGAGTGCCTGAAAGACTACAAGTCCTGCTACAGGTTGTCCTGTAACTAATAGTTGTCCTATGGACAGATTCCCCCACCTGAGCTGTAGATCTCTGCAGCTCGTCCAGAGTCACCATGGGCCTCTTGGCTGCATTTCTGATCAGCACTCTCCTTGTTCGGCCTGTGAGTTCAGGTGGACGGCCTTGTCTTGGTAGGTTTACAGTTGTGCCATACTCCTTCCATTTCTGAATGATCGCTTGAACAGTGCTCCGTGGGATGTTCAAGGCTTTGGAAATCTTTTTGTAGCCTAAGCCTGCTTTAAATTTCTCAATAACTTTATGCCTGACCTGTCTGGTGTGTTCTTTGGACTTCGTGGTGTTGTTGCTCCCAATATTCTCTTAGACAACCTCTGAGGCCGTCACAGAGCAGCTGTATTTGTACTGACATTAGATTACACACAGGTGCACTCTATTTAGTCATTAGCACTCATCAGGCAATGTCTATGGGCAACTGACTGCACTCAGACCAAAGGGGTCTGAATAATTACGCACACCCCACTTTGCAGTTATTTATTTGTAAAAAATGTTTGGAATCATGTATGATTTTCGTTCCACTTCTCACGTGTACACCACTTTGTATTGGTCTTTCACATGGAATTCCAATAAAATTGATTCATGTTTGTGGCTGTAATGTGACAAAATGTGGAAAAGTTCAAGGGGGCCGAATACTTTTGCAAGCCACTGTAAACCACAGGCATCACCCTAACGGTAAGAAGTGTGATCCGCTTACGACTGACACACAGTAGAGACAGGATCCGATCCAACGCAGGACCCACTATAGGCTCACACAGAAATAAAGGAGAAAAACACCAGCTGCCTTTTCCAAGCTGTTTACATTCCTGCGCTTCCTCATGGTGACAGTAACAGCCCGTGTCACATGACCACTGTCATGTCCTACCCATCACACCTGCCTGACCCTCCTGTCTCCTCACTAGCGTGACCCTCATGATTCATGCCTGTTGCTTGTTGCCCCTCGTTAGTCTTTGCATTTAAGTATCTATTTGTCTCGTCAGCCCCAGTCCGGTCATTGATGTTAAACCTTCCTGCTGCCTGTGACCTTCCCGGTTGCCAGTCCTCCCATTTGTGATCCCTCACGATCCTCTTTGTTTCCAGTCTCAGCCCATCTAGTTCAGCAAACCCCCTTTTTGTTTCGCTACCAAGGATACAGAGATGAGAGTCTTTTACCAAGCTTACAGTGTCCAGAGTGGATGAGCATTACCACAGTGAGAAGAGGATCTGATGGATGGAGGACCTAAGTACCATAATCTTAGTAACGCATGAGCAGAATTGGACCATAAGAGGAACGGGCAGGCTCCATCTCACACATGGTACGTGGGTGTAGAAGTTACTCAAAACCATATGGCTGAAATCCTCCACATGTGCATTTTGAATGTATTGGGCATGTTGTCCTGTTTTAACCATGAGAATCCAGTGAGGGGCGGCTCAGTGGGTAACAGGGCTGCCTTGCAGCTGCAGTGTCGAATGTTTCCATCCTTCTCCTATGCTGTCTGTGTGGCGTTTGTTTGCTCTCTTTATCCCACATGGGTTTCTTCCTGCAGCGACTCAGACAGGCATCTGTAAATTGTCCGGACTCCATAATTGTGAGTGTTCCTTGTGATTAAATGGCATTGTATCCATGGTGGACCCCACCTTTGTACCCTGCGTTTCCTGTAATTGGCTCTGGGATACCCTTGTGATAAGTGTTTGGAAGATGGATGCATCACATCTTGGTACTTGTGACGATCTGTCCCGTCTCCTCCCAATTGAGCCAGCAGAGGTCACTAATGGCCCTCCGTAACTCTCCTAACCCTCCCCAGCTGTATCCCATCGTTGACGTTCTCCACCCTGGTCTGTTATCCTCCTACACCCATCTCCTGTCGGTGATTACTGTGTATAAATGTTCCTGCTCTCATGGTTACTCAGCTCCGTCATCATTCTTCCAAGTGTTGTTTGCTGTATTCCCTTAATAAAGCCTGTGTCTTTCCCAGAGCTACTGCATCTGAGTCGTCCTTAACCCAGATTATATTACTCATCACATAGAATATCCATTTACATTTAACCCCATGGACACTAAGCTTTTCTCCCAGGGGTCTAAGGTAAGAGAGACCAATTGGACCAATTCGTCCAGATAAATACATTTGTAAAGAAATAGTAAATACATTTCCAATCAATTCCTATTACACATTGATGTTATAATCAGAAGCCACATTATGAAATGGAATATATCCAAACAGCATTTTAATCTGACCAGTAGGGCATGCTGTTGTACTACTTGTAGAAACACTTTTGCATTTACCAGACTTGTATACCCAAAGTGACTTACAGCAGTGGGAAGGATTATGTTTTATGCATATTCTTGGGGGATTTGAACCCATGACCAATGAATCATAAATGCAACACTCTATTTGTTCAGCTAGAGAATCTCTATGAAAAAAGTCCTAATGACTTGAAGTAATCAGCTCCTAATGCCAGGTAGCTGAAAACACAATGAGGTTCTTCCTCAATGTGATGCTGCCCAACCCAGCAGACGGGAATCTGATGAATCAGACATGCTTGCCAGTGTCCAGTTTAACCTTTGGGGTCCGTGGACTCGACGGCCAATCAGAGATGGCAGACAGCTGTCCACATGGCCCCGATTGAGCGGTACGTTTGCGTAACCTGCTGGCTGTAAAAGGAGACCATGTGTTTGAATGCTGCATCGCAGGCCTGACACATGAGAAAGACCAGATGCCAGCCACCTCAGACATGTGGATTTTATCTGTGTTCCACAGGCACTTTCATATAAGTGATTTACAGGAACAGCCAGTCTAGTGCAGGGCAGCGCAAACACCCTCATGCATATACTGGTTTTAGCACAGCTTCATTGTAAAGCATATCAGATGGCCTCAGAATCCTGCTCCCTGCTTAATACAAGGTGAATAGGGAGTAGGAACTGGGGGACTAAGGAGTAGTGGACTGTGGGATTAGGGGCCACAGGACTAGGAGACTATGGGACTAAGGGAATAGGGGACCAGGGGAAAAGTGGCTACAGTGTTAGGGACCATGGGACTAAGAAACAAGGAGACTAGGGACTTGTGGATCATGGAAGTGGGGCAAAGGGGAATTGGGCACCATGGACTATGAGACTAAGGTATAGAGGGACCACAAAATTTGAGCACTTAAGACTGGAGGACTGTGGGACTGCAATGCATCATCTCCGGAAACCTGTTTACTCCTGCTGGGCAGCTTTCATGTGGCACCCCCTGCTGGACAGTGGAGACACTACAGAGGCTGTGTATTGTGTTCAGTCACCTTTTACTGTAAATCACACATGGGTTCACGCTCATTTGTGTCTGCTCTGAATCCCCATGGGCCGAGGTGAAAACTCCATCCACTTTAGGTAATTCAGGGGCCTCTTGCCAAGTTATGTGAGCTTCGTGTTTGATTCTATGGGCTTCCGTACTGGAAGCAGTCCAGGGTAATTCTGGGAAAGTGTGGAGCTTAGACAAACCAAACTACAGCGTAACATGCAGCCAAGGGGGATTTTAAGATTTTGGTATATTGTGTGGGCATCTTTCTGTTCTTGATATTGATTGATGTATGTAATTATGTAGTATTTTTAATATACGGATAGCGCACTATTGTATACAAAGCGACAAGCCAAGCTTGCAGTTTTGCAGTGATCATGTGCTGCCACCTTCTGGGAAAACGAAGAACGGATTTTCAGATTAAGATCTAAAAAACTACACATTTACATTTTAGCCCATGTTACACTGGGCTTTTCTCCCAGGGCAGTAAGGTCAGAGAGACCTACCAGAGAGAAATCTACCATAGTTACTGTTGTATATACATTTATACTGACTTACATTGTACTTATTTATCAGAAGCTTTTATCAAAACGGCATATAAATGAGGAAGCAGATTGACACTGTACGGTGCTGGGCGTCGCCCCGGTATGCAAAGTGCTTGGAAAGATTAAAAGCGACAAAACATTGTATCAAAGATCGAGTGCAAGTGCATCAATTATTAAAAATAATACTTAAGAATATCAGTAACAGAGCTCAGCACCAGCATGTATGGGCCCTCAGGACCTGTGATGATGAGCCCAAAAACACCAACGCAAATCCCCAAACTGCACAATATTGTGTTTGGAGTGAAACCTCAATGAGTCTTTAGGTCCATGATACTGTAACAATTTCGAGGAACTTTGGCGCTACATGCAATTCCCAAAGCGCACCACTAGATGGCGGCTTCCTACCGTGAGCTGAAACAGCCGCTGTAGGGACGATGCGCGGCAAGTTTCCCCAGCCGCCAACCGGCGTGCACCGGGGCTGCGTCTGGGTCAGGCTTTTGCCTGCCGCTTTCCTCCAGCTTATTTTCTTGTGTAACTTGGTGCTGGGCTCCTCGCCATATCAACAAACTCAGCCTAGCAAACATTAAGAAATCTGGATACTATGAAAGGATCGTCTACCATACTCCCATATTCCACTCTGCTTTCATCCAGTTGTCTTTGGTTTGTGCTGCTGGGAACCATTATCACTGTCCTTTTATTTTGCTGCAAACGTAATCGTATGATCACATTATATCGCGACGTCCCTTGTCCCCACCAACGTTTTGTTGAAATTGCATGAAGGTCAGACCCACTTTTGTACCGTTTAAAACACATGTTGATCATTTTTTCTCCTGCAAAAAAGAGCATTTACTTTTATTTTGGAGATATTTTTTTGCAAAGCGACTTACAATTGAGAGAGCGGCGAGTTGAGCAGCAAACTTAGGGCGGTGTGACTAAGCAGGTTTGGACCCACGAAGCTCAAATTCCACAGTCAAACAATTTAAAAAATTTTCTTTGAGAAGGCAGATGCAGGCAGTCACTGGTGCGTTTGGGGTTAAGGGCCTTAGTCACACGAGCATAGTGATATAAGCCACTGAGCCAAACGCCAACCCACAGCACTGACCTCTGGCAGAATTCACCTTTACAAGCATGTTTGGCAAATGCCACTAAGTACAAAACTGATGCACTTTTACATAAATAATTGTACTTATCATCAGGGTTCAAGTGTCAGAAGTGCTTCTGCTACTCTTTAGTAAGGTTACAAATTCCATCTGTCCACCCATCCATCTTCTGTAGCCAGGTATACACACACGCACACACACAGGCGCACACATGCACGCTAACACGCACACACACAGAGGCGCACACATGCACGCTAACACGCGCACACACACACAGACGCACACACACAGAGGCGCACACATGCACGCTAACACGCGCACACACACACAGACGCACACACGCACGCTAACGCGCACACACACAGAGGTTTGTAATTATATCTTTGTGGGGACTCTCCATTTGTTTCGATCGTGAAATCTCTAATCCCAACAATGACAGTCTACCCAGCCCCAACCTCAACCATAAGTAAGCAAACAAAATACAAGATTTTAGGTATTTTCAGTTTTGTGATTCTATTCACAGATTTTTTTATGAAATTGAGGTTATGTTTCTGGGGTGTGGGGAGTGAAAATGTCCTTATATGGCACAAGGTTTTTATCAAATCGTGGGGGACGTTTGGTTCCCACAATGTAATACACTGTGTTCACAATTATTAGGCGAGTTGTATTTTTGGGATTAATTTTAATAATAAACAAATATAGTGTCATCAGTCAGTCCAAAATGTTAATGAACCTGAAGCCTGAATGTTATGCAAAGGAAATGTGAGTGTGAACATTATCAGGGGAAAACACGTGTGTGCACAACTATTACACAACTATTAGTGTGCACAATTATTACACAACTATTAGTGTGCACAATTATTACACTACTATTAGTGTGCACAATTATTACACAACTATTAGTGTGCAGAATTATTACACAACTATTAGTGTGCAGAATTATTACACAACTATTAGTGTGCACAATTATTATGCAACTAAATGAAAAACCTACATTTTCCCATCTCCCTTGTTTATTATCATCTTTCAAAGTGCGAATAATAAACAAACATCACATAATTTCCAAATAAACATTTCTGACATGAAATATCAATTAGTGAGCAATATAGCCACCTGTCATGCCCGGCTCGTCCGCTCCTCCTGTGTGCCACGCCCCCTGCTTACCCACGTGTGTTTCCCGGATCGTACCCAGCTGTGTCCGTTTGCTTTCAATCAGTCCTGTGCATTTAAGTCCTGGTCTCCCCAGTTTTCCTTGTCTGTCATTGATGTTACCTGATGTTTGTAAGCGTGAGCTGTTTCCCGGTCCCTGTTTCCCTAGTAAACTCCCGTTTTGCCCCGTATTCGCCTGTCTGCCTGCTCCTTACCCGCACGATCGCCGCTCTGTGACACCACCTCCTTACGGACGCAGCAGGAAGTGTGAGTGTCCTGCAGGCTGGAGAGAGAGCTGCTGATGACGCGCTCAGCGGTCCGGACCCTTCAGAAGACTGTGCAGACCGCTGAGTGCATCATCGGCAGCTCTCTCCCCAGCCTGCAGGACACTTACACTTCCCGCTGCATCCATAAGGGCACCAGCATTGTGACTGACCAGTACCATCCCACCCACCAACTGTCTACTACCCCTCTTCCATCCGGAAGAAGATTCTGCAGCATCAGGAGCAGGTCTGCACGACTGTGCAATAGCTTCTCCCCCCAAGCAGTCCGGCTGCTGAACAGCAATAAGTCCTCCATTCATGGAATCTGGTATTTTCTTGTTCTGTTGACGATTAACTTTTTGTGCAGCAGCAACCACAGCCTCCCAGACACTGTTCAGAGAGCTGTACTGCTTTCCTTCACTGTAAATCTCCCATATAAGCAGGGCCCACAAGTTCTCAATAGGGATTATGTCAGGTGATTATGTCATTATTCTGTCATCCTTAAGGCCTTTACTGGCTAGCCATGCAGTGGAGTACTTCAATGCATGCGATGGAGCATTGTCCTGCATAAAAATCATGGTCCTCCTGAAAGATGCTGACTTTATCCTGTACCGCTGCTTGAAGAAAGTGTCTTCTAAAAACTGACAGTAGGTTTGGGAGTTGAATTTGAATCCATCTTGGCATTTTCTGGGAAAGTAGAGTGTACCCTTGGGGAGGTGGGCTCCGGCTGGGCTTAAGATACGGTTTCATTAATGAGACTCACATGGTCAGAAGGTTTGAGGTAAACGAGTCTCACTGGCTGTTTCTGAAGGTGGGACCCTCCCCCAATAAAAATCTCACGTCTTCAAATTAAAATAATAATTGTAACTCTCCACTATGATTATTCATGTTACAAGGTCCAACTGACAGCACTACTTTGAGGAGAGTTCTTCATCTTCTACCTGTGTGTTGGTAGAATAGTGATTCAGAACATGGGCTTGTGATCTGAAGCAGGCAGGTGTTCGCCGTTGTACCTTTGAGGGAGGTTCCTCACTAAATTAGCCTAGTTGTGGGCATCTCCATCACTGCAGTTTGCGAGGGCTTGGTAACCTAGCCACTTGCAGTTGTTCCCGTTTTAAGGTTCCCTTTTAATACCGCTTGTAATCAGTCAGTGGATGGCGATTTGGTGGAGTGTCCCGGACCGGCGTGAGCCAGGCAGCCGGTGGGATACTGAGCCACTACAATTGCTGCTGTTTTCTGCTTTTGTTTCGTTTATTTTGTTTTCGGGTTTCCTGTTTAATTAGTATTAAGTATTTATGTGTTTTGTTTAGTTTGTTGTACGTAAACCGTGGGGCGCCGTTGGGGAGGCTTGGTGTTGGGTGGTGAGGATCTGGTTTGGGGGGGGGTAGGTCCTGGCGATATAGCGCTGTGTGGTCGCTCTGCCTTCTTAGCCCACCCCCCTGGTGTGTGTATCTACGCCATGTGATGTGGTGACCCTGTGGAGTACCTTCTGACAGTGTGTCCCCCCACCCCAAGGTAATAGCTGCCGGGTTTGGGTTTCTTTGTGTGATTGGAGTGTTATTCTAACATGATCTGATTTGTACCATTTGTGGGTAATTTTTAAAGTAATTGCTTTGCTGTTTGGTTTTTCCTTTGGAGTGTTAACTGAACGCAGAATAATAAAGGCAGTGTTCATGGTCTTCGTGTCCCCCGGGCGGTGATTATGAATTTGTGTGCTTTTATATCGGAGTGGGCGTAGTCGGCAGGATTTCACCAGTACATGGTGCAGATGTGACTCCCTGATCGCTCCCTGAGGAGGTTAGGTGAGATTTTTTTTTGGTTTTTAATTTTTTGGTGTTTAATTTGTCATAGTGGAAAGGCAAAGTAAAACAGCAGCATTAGTTTCCCAGGAGCCGCTACTATCTTGAGTAAATTTTGTTTGCCGGGCTTCGTTTGTGCCGTCTAGTTTTATTGTCCTATTGTCATTATGGACGACGAAGTGCAGCAGCTCAGGAATTTGTTGGGGCAGCTCCAGCCTGATAATGATCGTTTGCACCAGGAACGAGCAGAAGTTCCAGGTCCCTCTACTGCCACCCAATCCTCCCCCGCACCTCCACCTGTTTCGGTCGAGCCTCGTGTCTATACTGAACGTTTTACTTTTATTTCTAGAGACCGGAAGCGTCCAATGTTTGGGGGCAGGTCTGGTGTGAGCTTTGAGGAGTGGAAGGAAGAGGTGCGAGTTTGTATGCGGGCCCGGCTTCTGTCGTCTGCTGATCAAGCATTTTTTCTTTTTGACCATTTAGAAGCGGAAGCTAAGGAGGAGATTAAATATGGCCCTGCTGTTGAACGGGGTGACCCAAAAAGGAGATACTGGCACATGGAGAGTCACGTCTCCGGTTACAGGGTGGTCCCACACGCAACTACAACCGGATCTTATATACGCACGCTGGCCACAACAATTAATCTATCAATTCAACAAAATCACGATACCTGAAAAGATCGCACATGGAACTCATGTTTTTTTTCATTGGTACATGTCAGGGTCTTATGTTCACCAGAAATGGTTGTCAGTTCAACAAGACATGTATCAGGATGCACCAAGAGAGCTACAGAAAGTCAGTGATACCAGAGGGGCATGCAGGTACTATGCATGTAAAAATCTGATGGACAGACTGCCAGCTGTATTGCGTGTACTACATGAGATAGATGGAGAGAGCAGTGCGGAGAGATCAGTGGATGCACGGGGCCTGCTTTCACAAGTAGACCTTACCTTTATTGGAATTCTAGCAGTTCTTAGGAAGATTCTTGGGGAAGCCAAATATCTGTCAGACATGCTTCAAGCACCTTCCCTTGATCTAGCTAGAGCTGTGGACCTAATCCAGGCCCTAGAGGACACTTTATGGGAATACAGGGGTGAATCATGTTTTGATCAACCGTGACAAGATACTGTGTACAGCAAAAATGTATAATGTTGTAGTTGAGGCTGTTTTTTTTGTGATTATAATTTTATTGTCATTCCGTCAATTTATCAGAAGGCACATACAGGACAGAGATACCACAAGAATAAATGACAAAAAAGCAGCAAGAGAAAGGAGAAAAAAGAAAAGAAAAAAAGAAAAGGAAACACAGAACAACTTTTCACACTTGACATGTTGGCAGCAAACTCATATAAACTAGACCATTCAAAGAAGCTCTTTAAGAGCAGCAGCCATATTCCTCCAGGTATTTACAGTGATTGCTTTGCCTTGTTAATCTTTGCAGTGGTATACTCTAAATAGACAATGTAATGGAATGAGACAATCCAGAATTGCTTCAGGTTTGTATCAAGGTGTATCCATCGCTGTAGTGTGGTTTTCTTAGCAGCTGTAAAGCCTGCCTTTAACAGTTTTTTATCACGTAATGAGAACTGGTACATCAAGTCATCGTTAAGCAATAGTAAGCAAGGCTCCATGTCAAAGTATAGTCCAGTAAGATCACATTACACACGAGTGACAAGCTTCCATAAATGTTGGGTCACTGGACAGTCCCAGAACATGTAGAAACGTACCGGTAGTGTCAGTGTTGCAAATGCTGCAGTATGGATGGGGAGCAGGTTTGATGAGATACCGTTTGTAGGGTTACAATAGAAACGATGGATAGTTTTAAAGTGAATACGTACATGACTAAGGTTTTTGGAAGTAAGGCAAAGATTCGACCGCACTGTTTCCCAAACCGGGTGGAATCCTAACCTAGAAAGTTCTAAATCCCATTTTGGCAGAATCTTCAAAGGCTTATGAACGTTAAGGAGTAAATTGTTGTAAATGATTGTGACTGTGCCTTTAGATGCCTCGACAGGATCGATCCAGCTAAACATTGGGTGATCATCTAAGACAGAATTCCATGGCACAGCATAGGTCTTCATTGTGGATCGTAGCCTGAGGTCGAAGAAAAATGAGAAGCCAGGCAGACTGTATTCTTTTTGAATGTCCTGGAATGTGCGCACAACATTCGCATCAAACGTATTATAAAATGTGAAAACCCCCTTGGATGACCAGGGGGGACAAACAAAAGCTTTATAGTCTGACAGAAAGTGGAAATTGTTCCATAAAGGAGATTGTTGACCTATTTTCGGCGTTGTACCATGCAGCTAAGGTGGATGAAAAGATACAACCAAGTTTGTGTCGTGATTTACGAAGACCTACCCCTGGGAAAGGTAAGTCCTGGAGTCCGTGGGGATGCACTATAGCCGATTCAATACCTCTCCACGACACTACACGGCCTGCGTCTGTCCAAGTGCGCATAGCCCTAATTTGAAATGCCCAATGCTAGAGCTTAAAATCAGGGAGGGCGAGGCCACCGTCTGATTTGGTGCGCTGTAAAACTGAGAAGCCTTTCCTGGGTTGTCTGCCGTTCCAAATTAATTTGGATACAATGAAATTCAAATCTTCAAAATAATTTGGAGGTGGTACACATGGAATCATAAAAGACCAAAAGATAAGTGAGTAAAATATTCATTTTGATTGAACGGCATCTTCAGCTAGAGAAAGACGTGGAGACAAAAGGCTGGAGGAGATAAAGACAGCGCAGAAAGAAGATGACGTATGCAGACAAGTGACAAACCATTGTTTCACAGAATGGCCAGAGAGATGTAAGTTAGATCCAGACATTAAACCATACTGGCAGCGCAGAATGGATTTTCACCTTGTTCATGACCTCATGAAGGGAGAAGGACTTGTGATACCTCCCCCCTTGAGAGCGGATGTTCTTCAGCGTCTGCATGAAGGCTATCAGGGAATTACAAAATGCCGAGCCAGAGCTACACTGTCAGTATGGTGGCCCGGTATCACAGCACAGATTAGCCAGATGGTGGACAGCTGGGTCCTAAATGGCCAGATCTGCAAGTTTTTCGCAAGCAGGATGAGGAGAGAAGGCATCAGCAGGCAAAACACTACAACCGCAGACTCCGCTCCAGACCTCTCGCAGAACTGACATCTGGTCAGACAGTTTGGATTAGCACAGAAGGGACTGCTGGGAGTCGTCAGACCTGCAGATACTCCTAGACCATATGTTGTAGAGACTGTAAAGTTCATCTTTGGCCTACAGGGACTGTTACTAGGTCAAGTTGACTGGAAAACCACCTGACAGAATGGACTTGTGAACAAAGAGGGAAGTTCAGTAGAAGAGAGAGAGAGAAAGAGAGAAGGAGTTTGTTGATAGCAGTAATAGAAATTAATGTCAAAAGGTACACAGCACATTTGACTTAAGCTAAAAGAAGGAGGTGTAATAATAGGACTACTGTTCCCTTAATGCTCTATTCCCCACATTGCTTTTGTGCCTTGTATGCAGTATTCCGTTGTTGTATTAAACACGATCTAACCATATACTGACAGTCCCATCTGCTCATTATACAGTTTAGTCAGGGTGATGGACTAAATCCCAGCAACTGAGGGGACAGTTAAGTTACTTTGGTTAGTCTTTATTTATTTATTATTTTTTTATTTTGGGTTATTTCTGTATGTTTTTCCCTTTTTTTAAATTTTCTTTAATTACATTTGGTTGTTTGGAGCCTATTGACACTTGGTAGAGGGATTTAATGGACAATAAAGAATGTGCATCCTATCCTATCCTGTAAGGCCTTCAAGTTTGTCTGGTGGCCCACAGGCCAGCAAGTAAAGGCAGTTTAAAGTTTATAAAAGTTTAGATGAATGCAAGTATTTTCTGGCTGATCATGTACACGGGACTGATTGCTTCCTAATCGTATAGTTTTTATTGTTTATCGTTTTATATGTTTTATCCTGATTAATTTGCAAGGTATAATGACAGACAGACAATATGTAAAAGAATTGTATGTAAATCAATTTTGAAATTAGCCTAGGGCTAGGCAATATTGTACAATAGTAAAGTTTTTTTTCATATGAAATGATATTAATAATTATTACGATATAATTTTATTCCATATTTTTACTTAAAATTCACATAATTGCGTTTAAAAAGGCAACGTGAAAATTGAGAAACGTGGAAATTGAATTGACTGCAAACTGAAATCTAAATTTAATAAATCATATATATGATATTTGAAAATAGCCTTTGTAGAATTCTATGTGAAGACCCTCTGGGCCAGGCGCCCTGCCACTCTGCATTGTTTTATTTGCATTTACAACTTTGTACTCCATAATTTTAATATTTTATCACGAAGCCTGAAGAGCAATATGAACTGTATCATGCTTTAAGTAAATTGTCTCATCCTTTATTAGATTTAAACACAGACACAATCCACAGCAAACTGCACTTACAGCCTTCATCCTGCTCTTCAGTCTCTGAGGTGCTGCATCTAAATGGGGACTCGTCAAAAAGCCAAGTGGAGCTGTCATGAATGAAGGCCTTGTTCAAGCTTCCCCTGCCTGACAGCAGGTTAGTCTCTCATTTGACTAAAGTATATTTAACTTCTACAGAACTTTGTAGGCTCATCTAGGATGGAGAATTTCTGCTGCTGAGCGCGTTAGAAAAGATTCTCAGAGGGAGATACTGTCATGCCCTGCTCGTCGGCTCCTCGTGTGTGCCACGCCCCCGGATTACCCACGTGTTCTTTCCCGATTGTACCCAGCTGTGTCTGATTATTTTCAATCAGTCCTGTGTATTTCAGTCCGTGTCTTACCTGAGTCCTTCGTCCGTCATTGATGTCTGTTGCCGTCCTGTGTTCCCTGCCCCTGATTTCCTGAAAATAAACCCCGTTCGTCCCGAATCCAGCCTGCCTGCTTCCTGATTCCCCGCTTGCCCTCACGATCGCCGCTCTGCCCGCGATCTCCCGTGACTGATACGAGTCCTAGGTGCCTGCTGGGTACATATTCAAGACAGAGTTAGGACCGACGCCAATAATTCTGCACCAGATTAGAGGAAAAAATTGTATCTTACTGAAAATTTCATTCATAGAATTTTACCTTAGACTTGGTCAGCAGCCATGTGGATAAATTTCAGAACTACAGACGGTCTGTGGGTTGGGGGGGACAGGCAGGTTGGCAGGTGGGGGCACGCAGAATGCTCCTGGGGGTGTGGTGGGTGTGCTTATATGATTTACAGGAGCCGAGGCTAACAAAGGCACTAAACTGCTCAAACAGCCTCCTGTACGAAGTTTTACATGAAAAGAGGCCATGGGCTTGTTGGCGCTATGTTTCTCAGCAGACTGACTAATACAGCCAACTGGACCATCTACCTCTTCAAAAACATCCATGCAGAGTTTCCTGCCTGTTTCTGACAGCTTTCACTGTTATTCTTTTGCTCCAGTCCTTTGCACTTTTCCAGGTTTTAGTACCTTGACCTTTGCAATCTGGAGGATTGCTACCCTCCAACTAGCTGTTTTGGGTCAAAATGGCCCCATCTGTGTTAATTTGCATCATTAATTACAACATAAATTGATACATTCCAGATGAATTTTTAAGGTAATTTCAACAAAAGCCTGTAATATCATTTTCGACCACCATGTGACACCACAAGCCATTGGAAAACCACTAAGATGTCAATATGAGATTTGGCAGAACTGAAAATATGATGTTAAATATATCACAGTGCAATAGTTTTAAAAATAAATCACTGACTTTGCACGACTATTTTATGTGTTTTGTCAAATAAAAAACCTGAAGTATTTGAACTTGAACTGATACTGAGCAAAATATTACCTCTTACTTACATGAAGGTTCGCATTATCTATGATGTAGAATAAAAGACACAAGTAAACAATCCATTTCTTTGTTTTAACAATACAAATGTTAAAGTAAGAAAACAAGATGATACAACAATTCAAATTACATATTAGAACAGCAAAATCAGATTGTAATCTGGTAAAACTGCAAAATACAAACATCAGTAAATCAAACAATAATCAAATAACACAAAAATCCAACTATGAATGAACACTGAACAATAACCAATCAAAAACATTGCAAATGCTCTGCACTAGTGTTGTACATGTACATGTGTGTGGTTTGCTGACATAACATATACAAGTAGCACAAAGCCTGGTCGTCTCGCAGACCTTTGTACAGTAATGGCATCTCAGCCTTTTCTCAGGTCGGGGCTTTTGTTCCGGAGCCTGTGCAGCCAAGCTGCCACCAGGACTGGAGGGCTCTGTACCAGGGACCTTGGGAGGCAGCAAGATAAGAGATGAGCTAACGAAAAACATCTGGTGATCCTGTGCAGGGACGTCACTCGCAGAAAATGGATGCTGATTTGTAAGTGGGGGCTTTTCTCCTCTGTATGCGGGGAACCCCTGTTCAAACAAGAGCAATTAACAGGAAACGTCTTCTAACTTAAGTGGTGAACTGCTTCATCTGAGAAAACTAGACTTAGGAAACAGGGAGCATCAGCGACACATCAATAGAGCAGCAAATGTTCCACTGAGGATTAATATATACAGCAGTAAACTGACTGACATCTCATACAGCCATATTGTATCAAATACACAGATACTGAGGATACAACATGAAACGGTCTGGGGGAGGGGAAACATTTCCGCATGTAGGGGGTTGGAGGCATTTAATTATTTACAGAAAATTCCACAGAGCCAATGTAGGAACCTGAGGCCAGTTTAACACAGGTCACTGTCCGTGGTGCTGAAACCTCTGCTTGATGGGCTGGTGCTGAACGAATAGGACGACTGACCAAAGTATCTCACTGTCTGATTCCACTGACTGACACCTTCTCAAGTCAGAGCGGCTGTGTGAGAGAGACCCAATACGGGTTTAACTCTTGTTTCACTGACCTCTTCACGATACTCATATATATAGAATCTTACATGTATGTTTGCAATGCAGGTGTAGTAACAGCATTAGAATCGGTGCTTATGAAAAAGGGCAAATAGGCCTAATCTTTGAAATTTCCATAAGAGATACTGACTTTTATTCTCTGGAATGATTGTTATCTTCTGTCAAATTAAGATGAAGGGCATTAAGACAGGACAGCTGTCCAACGTATCTCAGTATGTGTTTCCACTGACTGACACCTTCACATGTAATGTGACTGTTAACAATGAGGAAAATTTTACAAGTTACTACAGGAAGCAATATTTACATGCCTGTAGCTTTCATTTCTCACCACAGAAAACCCAAAAAAAAGAAATAAGAAATACATTCATGTTATATCCAATATATCACTTCCTCATTTAAAATCATAAAACATATCTGACTGTTAATCTCTATGTTTTAATAATTTCAATAGCATTGCGTGATTTGCTTATTTTTTTCAAAAGCCACTGTGGAAGCGAAATTTAAAGAAGTTTGGTCCGCTTATAACAGCATTGGGTAAGAGAGCCGAGGGCTGCTGGGATTGTTCTCAATGTCTTGTTGGTGCCGTGTGGGTTGTGCTGCACAAACAGCTTCAAGTTATGAGATAACATGAGCAGATGCCATTACGTCATTAGTGCTACACAAGATATTGTCATGACCTGGCTCAAGGCCATAAGAAAAAGTGGACCAGTGTTAAATCACTGTGCCCTCAGACCTCTTCAGATTGCAAGCCCATTTAAATGGCACAGAGGTACACAATGGGTGGCCTGTATCTGCTTCACTTAATGTGCACCAAAGACCTCATATGAGGACCACAAGAGCCACCCCAGATTTACTCACCATCATGAGAAAGACTAAGATCAACATGGATCAAATGGCCTATTTGGGTGTACAACCACCCCCAGACCACTCTGACTGGCTTTGGGTTTTTGAGACAATATGAGAAGGGCAGGTGCCCTTTTGCGTGGAATTTTTCCTTCTTCCTCTTTTTGTTTTCTTCAAGTGCCAACAAGAGAAATTAATGACAATGCCAAAGCATCTGTAATTGCAACAATTTTCTAGGAGAAGGGGTGTGTTTTTGACACAAGTGCAGGGGTGCCAATATTTTTGGCCTTGACTGTAATAGTTATTTGTGATTTGTAATAATTATTTAATTTTATCGATCCATCTACTTACCTACACTAAAAAATATACTGTTGGATGTAATTAATTTTAAGACTAGTAGTTACATGAAATTACTTTCTAAGAGCATTTTATTTTGTAATTCAAATTTTTCTTATTTTTCAAACCAAAAAGTTACAGCACTTCAGCCATTCACATTTATAAAACAATATGACCAATCACTAGTTCAACCTCCCAGCCATTTATCCTTCAAAAACATGGCCCTAGAAACGTTCCCACATTTTCATCATATCTTGTTTCCCATTTAGTCTGTCCAACATTTTTTCATATGAAGCTGCCTTAATCATCTCATCGGTCCATTCCTTTATATTGGGGATTGTTGAGGACTTCAAATGCCTTAATATTACCCTCATGGCAGTTATGAGTCCCACCATCACAGCCTTAAACTGTTTATTATTCGCCTTTGGCAATTCCACTCTATCTCCTAGCAGACAGAGTCGGGTTTGTGGGGTAAAGTAAAGCCTAGCCATTTGTCCAGAAGATCAAGAACTCTACCCCAAAATGGATATACCTGAGAGCACTGCCACAGCATGTGTAAATAAGCCCCCACCTGCCTTCTAAAATTCCAACACTGATCAGTATTAATTAGTCCAGTTCTATTTAGTCTAACTAGTGTCCAGTACTATCTGTGTATAATTTTATGCTGAATAAATGTACCTTTTACGTCCCTATAATATTTCCCCACTCTAGAAAGTATTCTTGACCATTCATCTTCTTGCCATTGTTTCCATACTTTTTCCTATTTGTATTTCAGGATTGTGCCAAATTGAGGAATATGGCTGCATGTCATGTGATACTTTAAGCTTCTTATGTATTTTGATCCATATATTCCTCAAAAAAGATATTATCGGGTTTGTGTTTCTTATATTGTCCCCCCATTGTGACAGAATGTG
Source organism: Brienomyrus brachyistius (assembly GCF_023856365.1). Classification (NCBI taxonomy): domain Eukaryota; kingdom Metazoa; phylum Chordata; class Actinopteri; order Osteoglossiformes; family Mormyridae; genus Brienomyrus; species Brienomyrus brachyistius. The sequence goes on from NW_026042309.1 coordinate 2,037,041, forward strand.
CAGAGGTTGAAATAGTGAAGCCAAATTGCTCTCGATAGCTATCCAGTCCACATCAGAATTCACATTCTTCCAGTGATAGTAGAGTTTGGCTATTTCAAATGACATGCTATATAATCTAACATCTGGCAATCCTAGACCTCCCTTGTCTCTGGGCGAAGTAATTTTAATCCTATAGGTTTTTTCTTTCCCTACAAAAATCTTTTACTATACTCTCGTACTGTTCAAATATCCTTTCCGGAATATTAAATGGAAGCATCATAGAAAGATAATTAACTTGAGGCACCACAACCATTTTAGTAACATTAACTTTCCCCCCATGAGGATAATTTCAATGCTTTCCATTTGTCCATATTAGGTTTAATTTTGTTCAATGAGGGTTCAAAATTCTGAATTATTATTTTGTCAATATATAAACAGATTTAAATTTCATGTTTATAGTTCAATTTTATGTTATATAAACAAAATAATTTTAATACAGTGCATTTTTTATTAATTCAACAGCACCCATGTTCAATCCACTTAAGTTTGGAAGGTGTATTGGAAGGTAACGCAGATATTTCTTAAGTGGGCATCCAGAGATATCGTCCCCCCTCCAAGCACCCCTTTTCTCCACTAGTTCTGTATGGAGCTCGACAGGAGGAATGGAGAGGTAGAGAAAGGGGTTAGTCTCACACATAATGTAATACAAAATAAAGAGTAAATACAAGTGCCATGAAGCAGAATTGAGTTCCAGCAGGCCTCGACTTACAGTAAAGGAATTGTAAGGCAGACATGCTAACAAAACAGCTTTACATTCCCAATTCCAAACCATTAATGGGCAACCTTAGAGTGACGACGGCTAAAAAAAACCTTAGCTATAAGCAGGAATGAAACATTGTGAAAAGCCAAGACTCCACATGAACATGTTCTCCCCTTGCAGAGTCAGATCACGCATTTGAAGTGTTCCCAAGTGTTTGTGTGTTTTAGGTTCCTGTTAGTGAGGGGTCCTTTGCCGTTCTGTCTGACATCCAACAGAAAGTCCACTGTGTCTCTGCAACTTAAGCTGAGTCAGTGTAAGTGTGTGGCTCAGTAGCTCAAGTATTTGGGCTTGTAATCCAAAGTTTGCTGGTTTAAATCCAGCTTCAGATGGATAACTGTATGTTTATGGGCCATTGAGTTATGAAAAATAATCAATGTAGTGAATCACTATATTCTCAAATTACTTCTTGTACTTTTATGAACAACACCGTTTATTAAACAAACAAATCTGCATTGGCAGAATGAAGAATTAAAAATGAAAATAAACTATCATTTAAGAAACTGTGGAAAACTGAATTTACAATATTTGTAAATTGAAGGAAGAGTCCATTAACGTAACGGAAAATGTGCTGGTAATTTTCTGCCAGTACATTTTCCATTTTTTGGTGGATTTTTTTTTTTACAGTGTATGACACGCTTGAATTCACTGAGCTCAAGTGTATGTGAAAATTAATATATTTACATCTAGTATGTTTCATGGCTTCACTGTATTTCCCACTGCAATGATCAGTTTCATCTAACTGCTGATGTTAAAGGCAGAGCTGAAATTTAGTTTAGTCATGACCTCAAAATTTAATTGAGTAGGTATTCTGTACAACCAGACGGAACTGCTGGTTGGGCTGGTCATCACCTGCATTTTCTAAGTGAGGTCTAAATGTAAAGTTTCAAATTGCACAATATATATTAATCTGTTTTTAATGTTTTTACAAAATATTTTTTATGTGTTTGCATCTTATATTTTGTATAATGGGCTTGTACATTTGATTCTTCCTTGATTTCGGTGTAATGAAGTGTAACTAGTGAAAAAGAGAGAAGCTTTTGGGAAGCATTATTGAGCTGATTGTCCAGAGTCACTTGGGTGACAATTAAGGTCAATATAAATCACCTATTACCCACTGTAATCCTTTGTATTCCCCCGCACACTCTGTTAACAAAATAAGAGGGTTGAAGTCAAATCAGGTTAAAAATGTAAATTTGATCCTCCGCCTATCGCGGAAGATGCGTTCCAGACCCATCAGCGATAGGTGAAAATGCACGATACAGAAAGACCATATACATTTTTTTTAGGTTTAAGCCTTAACATACCCCTCCCACATGCTTTAAACACATGTAAACTCATTAAAACAACACATATATCTGTATGTCGGGCTAAGGATATGAGTGACATAATAATAATAATAAAAATAAATAATAATATGTAATATATATATATCATTAATTACACATTCTTTTCATCCTTCTTCATGTAGCGTACTGTTGATTCATTCAAGCCATAATGGCGAACGCCGTCCGCATAACGCTTTCCTTCCCGAAGCACATCCAGAAGTTTTACCTTCTCCTGAATGGTCAACGTCTTCCATCGTAGGGCTTAGAACAAAACGAAAACAATCGGACCACAAACAATGTACGGGATACGCAGAGAATCGTGAGGCGTCGGAGGAAAATCCGCGATATAGTGGGGGAATCGCTGTAATGTGAAATCTGCCAATCCTGGTTTTCAGCACCATGGACAGAAACCAGCCGTTTATAGGGACCTATTATGCCCATTTTCACTGTTCATAATTGGATTTTTATCTTCTGCTAGAATAGATTCACCCTTTTAATAGGTGATATCCTAGAATCCAATATATTATTGCAGGGCTGTTTTCATTTGATGTTAACCAAATGTGATATATTTATTTTTACTTTTGATATCTCGTCCTTTTCCTCTTATCTGATAAGAGCCGCTGTCCGCTGAGACAAGCTGGTGTGTTTTTACTGCTCATTGAAAAGTGGGTGGTGCGGACTTTGTGTATTACATCACACTCTGAGACAGTCACTGATTGGTGGGCTCTGAGGGGGCGGTGTGACCTGAAAATCATCCATCAATCAACCCAGGATGGGGGCCCAGCCCATCGCAGAGCACACTCACACACCATTCACTCACACATGCTCTCCTACGGGAAATTTAGCAAGTCCAATTAGCCTCAGCATGTCTTTGGAATGTGGGGGGAAACCGAGGTACCCAGAGGAAACCCCACGACGACATGGGGAGAACATGCAAACTCCGCACACATGTGACCCATGCCGAGACTCGAACCTGGAACCCAGAGGTGTGAGGCGACAGTGCTAACCACTGTACCGCTCCTGAAAATCATGAACTATTTGAAGTATTGAAGTATGAAGTATTTTTGAAATCTTTATGAAATTTTTATATTTATTAAATCAAAACATTGGGCAGTATACATGCTATAGCTACTTATTAATGAATAAGCAATATAATAAGATTCAATTTTGCTTTCACTACTTAAAGCGCCAGAACAACGTATTTGAAAAATTCAACAGCAATATCTCTTACCAGAAATCAGGAACAGATTAAGAAAATCCACAGACTTCGTCGCGAGCAGTTTAATATACGAACTATTTCCTTCTACCCGACTCCACACACCAATAATATCACTGCGCAGCAGATATCGCCAGGGAGCTCGCGCTTGTGTCTAATGCGAAGTGATACGAGTAGTGTACTTCGATAGAAGCCCGACATTTCTACGGCTGATATTTCCAAACCTGAACAACTCCCAGCAGAACTTTGATGAATAGATAGCATTAAGGCCCCTCTAAAATATCTTTTTATAGTTTTGGGGTGAACCTCCCATTTAAACGAAGTACATCGTGGTGCTCATGAATTTGAAAGCCTAGATGCCTCATCTCGCTTTTCCACGTGTCAGCAGCGCCACCATCTTGGAGCGATAATTAGACATAAACAAGCAACATGTCAGGGTGTAGATGGAAATATCTTTTAGCCATAACTTCTTTACTAATTAACGCATTTATATCTTACAATTATGTAGAATAAATAAACAAGCCCACCACTACTGCCCCCCCAAATTTATGTAGTACTGCTCATAGTATTCTCAACAAAAACTAATCTTGCTAGTATCCCGTCAGTATCACAGGATAGTAAACATGTTATGTATCTTATTTGACCGTACCGCAGATTTTTTTACCTGTGAAATGTGGTTCCCTGTTTTCTAGTTTTAACATTCCTCATGTTGTTGCAGTTTTGAAAATAGTCGGTTCACTAAGTCATATCTATGAATCCTCTATTTCACAATTACCATGCCAATATGGCGTATCACCCAACGAGGCATACAGGGTTTCAAATCTATGGCGGTGCTGCCTACGCTACTACCAGTCACATGACACAGGAGCTACCGTATACCCGCCAATCGGGAGCCGGCTAGATCAACCACGCCCACCCGTCACATAGAGAAGAGTGAGGCGAAAGAAGCGAATCAGTTTAAAAATGTCACCATCAACGCAGTGTTCAGTAGTCTGAAGATATTTTACTTTAAGCAAGGCACAAAATAAAGTTGTAGTATTTGTAATAAAATTTGAAGATTAGCCATCCCCAAGGAGCTGACAGGAAAGCCAGGTACAGGTTTAGTCCTCCTTAATCAGCTTGTCGGTTACTAAATGTCGGCAAATAAGCTTGCCTTTTTCTGTGATTTTTTTTTCAGTTAAATTGACACTTAACGAAGTAATCTGAGACCTGAGATATAACATTGGCAACGATGGTCATTTTTTTACAATCATAGATTTTAACATTGAGGACGTGTGTCTCATGTCATTTTCACATAGAGGGAGTTTAATTGTTTTTATCTGTGTCTGTGTGTCAACATATGTCTATTTAGTTATGTCACTCAAATGTATGATTAGTATTGACATTTCCGTAGACTACTATGTTGTAATAAAACTGCATGGTCCTCTGGGAGTTGGGCAATAGAACGGAATTGTAAAGTATCAATAAGAAACACTATTAATGAAGTAGCCGCCCTAACCTTTTACTTTGTATGAAGTGTGCATACAAAACACAAATAATGCAGTTGTACTGTTATGTATGTAATTTAAAAGGTATACTTGCCAGCAAAAGATTGAGTTAATAAAATTAAATGAAAAGTATTAAGACCCCTTGTCATTAATAGTATTATATAATTCTTAATTTTACAAAGACTTTTTTTTCTCTCATATATTTAAGTTTTTGAAATTGATAATCTGGAAAACTGCTGCCTGGGATCCACTATCCATTCTTGACTCTTGGAATAGGAATTGAAGTCGAATCAAACAGCCTTACAGCACCCTCTTGTGACATACAGTAATATGAATGAAGTGTCCCGTTTTAAGAGGCAGACGTTGAGGCCGAATTTAAGTTGGTCACAAATGTATTTTTCTTCTGCAGCTAGAAGCGTCGTCTGAGCCTGATTTTAACTGGCATGTCGGTGTGGGATTCTTGTAGTAGAAGTTATGTGAATTGCGGTACTCTGAAATTAAGTGATATGTGTATTAGAATCGTGAAGTGTCATCTTCCTTTTGTTTTAGGTTCGCCCCGGGCATTTTTATGAACTGTATTGTAATATCAGACAGTGTGTCATGAATTTCTGAAGGGATGTTATATATGACCATTTCTTGGATACGTCTCTTGTACAGTAGTTGCAGTTTGTCAGGACAATTCTGTTTGTCTAATCTGACATGGTGAACAAGTCCTGTGATTAAAGCATGTCTGCTGCTTAAAACATTGTGTTGTATGCTGAAGGTTTCTTGCTGGTACACGTTGAATTACCGTTCCATTAGAATATTCAAGTGTTATTTTTAAAATCATTTAATGAAATAGGTATTTATCTCATCATTGATGGCTGTGGTCCACCTGTGTGACAAGTAACCTGTCCCGGACAGAGGTTTCTTCAAGGCCTGTTGTAGGAACCCCATGGTGTAGCATTATGAGAAAGTATACAGGGAGTAGTACAAATGAGCAGTCGCCCTGCCCCTCTTTTACTCATTTTGGATGCTTAAATTACTAAATTGTGTTTTTAATGCTAATCTGTATGATTCTATGGTCTGAGTGAGTCTCCAGTACTACATGAATGGTAAACCTAAAAACTCTACTTCTCTTAGCTTAATAATATTTTCTTTATTGAGTTGAATTAGTTTGTGTCTAATTTTCATTTTATTGATTTTCTGCACAGGGGCGGCATGGTGGTGCAGTGGTTAGCACTGTTGCCTCACACCTCTGGGACCCGGGTTCGAGTCTCCGCCTGGGTCACATGTGTGTGGCGTTTGCATGTTCTCCCCATGTTGTCGTGAGGTTTCCTCCGGGTACTCCGGTATCCCCCCACAGTCCAAAAACATGCTGAGGCTAACTGGAGTTGCTAAATTGCCCGTAGGTGTGCGTGTGAGAGTGAATGGTGTATGAGTGTGCCCTGCGATGGGCTGGCTCCCCATCCTGGGTTGTTCCCTGCCTCATGCCCATTGCTTCCGGGATAGGCTCCGGACCCCCTGCGACCCAGTAGGATAAGTGGTTTGGGAAATGGATGGATGGATGGATGGGATGATTTTCTGCACACTTGGATTATTTATTTGCCCCCCTTGTCTTTTGTACATCTTACTTTGAAAAACTTTCATGTTACGTCTTAAAATATTTGTGTAACTAAAAACTATGGTCAAGTTATATTACCATTCTTTAAAGTTTTTAATGTGTATTTGCATTTAATGTGTAAATGCAGCTTACTGGTTGCTATTAAATGTAATTAAATAATCATGTACACCTTCTTTAAAATAACAAGACTATATCCTAAATTCTTACACCCTTGCCTGATTCCACAGTTCCTACCCCCCACTTATGTGGCCCCCCTCCCACCCTTCCATGGCTTGTGAGATAAGGAAAGCACACTTCCCAACCTTTGGTTGTGCGCTTGTGCGCATGCTTGGGGTTTTGCTGTGTGTGTGTGTGTGTGTGTGTGTGTGTGTGTGTGTGTGTGTGTGTGTGTGTGTGTGTGTGTGTGTAGGTTGTTCATCTTGCGTCCAAAGTTAAGGTTATATTTTATACTACTTTAAAATAACACATTTTTGTTTGACTGTTTAACAAACACATCTAAAGTTTTTATACATTTAAACATTAACAAAAGCTGTTAATGTCTTTTCTTTAAAATTTACAAGTCTATTTTGTGTGGTTTTTCACAATAAGACTCATGAACGACTAAGTTAGTATGTTTTGGGGTCTGTATACACATCGCGGTCCTATACTTTCACAGACCTAAAGTTAAACTCTAAAGCCCCTGACCACTGGTGTGTGTGTGTGTGTGTGCTTGTGCACATGAGCATGAATATACATTTACTGAAAAAACATATTTATTAAAATAACTAAGACCTTATTCTTTAAAGTTTTTTTAATGTGTATTTGCAGCATGGTGCTAAATGCAGCTTACTGGTTCCTATTAAATATAATTAAATAATCATGTACACCTTCTTTAAAATAACAAGACTATATCCTAAATTCTTACACCCCTGCCTGATTCCACAGTTCCTACCCCACACTTATGTGGCCCCCTCCCACTCTTCCATGACTTGTGAGATAAGAAAAGCAGACTTCTGCCTGCCTGGTCAATCATTTCTAGCCGTTCAAATACTCAAATCCTGTTGCCTAAATGACTTATATCCCACTCATATTAATTTAAAATTTCGCTATAACAAAACAATCCTTATACATTTTAATAAAAAACGTGAACTATATATGTTTGGTGTTTTTTTGATTGAGCAAACTCTTTTGTGTTTTTGTGTGCGTGTCCGATACAACTGTAGTTTGTATCAACTTTTTTTTAGTTTGACCTCCGGGGTGTGTGTTTCTCCGCATGCGCGTGAATAAACATTTACTGAAAAACGTATCTATTAAAATAACTAAGACTTTATTCTGTCAAAGTTTTTAAAAATGTGTTTTGATGCATGTCACTAAATGCTGCTTAATAGTACCTAACCGGGGGTGCTCCCCCAGAGACAGTTGCTAGTCCATTTATTCTTTTAAAGACTACTGATTCCAATTTGGTGCCATATGCTTTTATCTTGTAGGCCGTAGGATAGCTCCATTTCTACCAGCTATAGGCCATGGTACGTCTGGGCTATTATGCTTAAATTCTTTATTAATTAGCGTTGGCTATGTGCTTTATAACACTGCTGATTTAGGTCTCTTGTAGATTTTCTCTTGACCGGTCAGCGCAGTCTCTCTCTTGTACATAGAAAAAAAACAGAGAATACCTATTATTAGAATGTTATTTTTTTATTTATTTAATTAATTAGCGTTTTTATCACACGAATAAAAGAAATAATATACTCACCGGGTAAGGCCTGGATGAACCTCTTTGGCTGGCAGGAAGGGTAAGACCTCGAAGATGCTTGTGCCTCTACCCTCTACCCTACCTCTACCCTAGGCACCCCCGCTCGCCGTAATATCAACCAGGTGCAGTCATATCGCTTCTCTATTAACCCATATCTGTACTGTCATGTATGAAAAACAGGATTTACCCAACTTGATGTATGGCCCGAGTCATTAGAGATGACCTTCAAAAGTATGGCTCCATACGCTGATGTAATACAACGCTTGCGTGTCTTTACTAGATTATTTAATTGCTATTAACCAGGTGCACTCATATCGTGTCTCTATTAACCCATATCTGTACTTGTGCGAGGTCATATATGAAAAACAAAACTTCAAACAGATTTTATATATGGCCCAAGTTGTTAGAGACGGCCTTCAAAAGTGTGGCCCCATACGCTGATGTAATACAAACGCTTGCGTGAAGAAGAAACACACATACACTGTCAAAACTACCGCCAAGCGTTTTTATTGGACGACAGACCCTCCGCCTCCTCCTCTCATTCTTTGCTCCAACTTTATCATTTTCTCCCAGAGTCTCAGGCTCTCAGAGTTTCTCTCAGACTCGCGCAGCGGCACGGCTCTCAGCTCTCCGGCATCAGACTCGCGCAATGGCACGGCTCTCAGCTCTCCGGCATCAGACTCGCGCAGCGGCACGGCTCTCAGCACTCCGGCATCAGACTCGCGCAGCGGCACGGCTCTCAGCTCTCCGGCATCAGACTCGCGCCGCGGCACGGCTCTCAGCACTCCGGCATCAGACTCGCGCAATGGCACGGCTCTCAGCACTCGCTCTCTCCGAGGATTATCCAAAACCGTGGGGACCTTAGCGCAGTACCGCACCAGACACAGCGTTCTAAGTCCTTTGGTGATTCTCCAAAGCCTGGGACCTTACCACGGTTCCGCAACACCAGACACGCCGTACGCTCACGCTCCATCAGGTAACCCACCCCCGCTCAGCCCCGGCGGTGCCCGACAAAATAATAACTTATTAAAATAACACACACACTCATAAGCACTCTCCTCAATATAGCACTCTCCTCAATATAATTTAAAAATAAAATAATAATTAAATGATAATTTAAAATAAATAAATAATGTATAATAATAATAAATAATAATTTAAAATAATAAATAAATAAATAAATAAATAAATAAATCCAACTCCCGTGACGTCACATCGTACCACCACAACCAAGCCCCGCCTACACAAGCCCCGCCCACAAGTGACCTTTTGACCCGACCTGTCAATTTGATGGAAGCGGTATTACTCCTCTCTCTTCTGCGGCCTGTGTTTTCTATTTTTCATCAAAGTTCACCATAGCTCAAAATGTGTTTTGATGAATGAGAATGTGTTTCAAGTTTTGCAAAAAGGGTGACTGAGATCTGCAAATTGTGTCTAATTAGGTGAGCATGGTTTAAAGTTTTGCCAAAGTGATTGTTTCAATAAATGGCTTTTGGCAATTGGCATGCAGTTTTGTTCCGAAAATGATTTCTAATATTTCAGCAATTCAGAGAAACTGTAAAATATTTCACTTATCTAAACAATATTTATCTCAAAGTGCTAAAAAGGCTTTTATTCAGCACAAACACAGCATCAATAATCTGAGATCATTTTGAATGCGATTATTCTATTTTTTTGTTAAAATCAACTTTAAACATACACTTTTCGAAACCTATTTTCAGTGGTGCTGACAAATTGTAAAACATCACATTATAAACATTTCTAGCCAAGACGTTTGAGCTCTGAAGCTTATAGACATAGGGACTGGCTACACAAAGGTGAATGAGACATTCAAAGAATTGTGTGAGGTTTGATTACTAAAGTGTTACAACTTTGAAGTGACTTTGGAGTCACCACACCTTTGCATACTGTCAATGGTCCATCAGTCTGGAATGTCTGTCACTGCTCCTCACACCAATCAGTTTGGAAAGGCAGTGGGAATTTTACAGTTTTTTTCAATTGCTAAGACAGATACTGCAATACTGAAGTTGCTTTCTCAAAACTCTTCACCACAACATTAGCTCATGTGAGCTAAACTGTTAAGCATTTTGCTTTGCTGTCATACAAAATGCAATCAATAACTAAATTCTTCAAAATTTATTCTTCAATTAATTAATCAATTCAATTATCAGAGGCCATTTTGCACATAAGTACATACTGACCCTAAAACTGCTAGTAAAACAGTCAAAACTGAAATATATCATTTTACTAAATTACTATCAAGACCCTTTCTAAAATAGATTGTAAAAAACACATAAAATAAACAAATTATGTAAATTCACACAAGATCAAACAATGAATGCTGTATGCCAAGATATTTCTCCAGAGCAATGCCAATGATGGATCATGTATGTGAAGAGACAGAGTAGAATCTATGGCACTGTCTTAGCCATTGAAAAAAAACTGTAAGAAAACACACAATACCAGCCTTTTCACAGTTTATAACATGCAACAGATTAAACGTTGAAGTATAAAATGTGCAATCACATTATATTACAGGAATAATACAATACAATAAATGAATATTAGAACAACAAAATAGTTAGCTATTAGTTGCTGAGCTATTACAGTTCTCCTCAAATGAGCTTGATGGGCTGAATGGCCTCCTCTCGTTTATACATTTCTTATGTTCTTATGTTTTTATATAAATTGTCATTCCTGATCAGGATGCCAAGCTTCAAAACAGTTGTGGGTTATGCTGAAAAGCCAGGTCTGTGCCTGGAACCCAACTAGTTTAAATGAACTAGAAATTCTGCAAAGAAGAGCGGTCAAATATTCAGCCAGAATTATGCCAGAGGCTTGCTAATGGCTACCAAAAGATTCTGGTTGATACCTGTTGTATGTAAACTTGTGACCACAACTAAAATGTGTTTTTGTAAAGAAAGCGCCATCTCATGGTAACAAGTGCAAGTGAATAAATGGGCGGGTTTAGACGATAATTTAGGCTCACCCCCAGAAGGAGGGGGGTCAGTCCCTTTGGCTGGCTTTTGGCAGGCAACCGGCAGGCAGCCGGCTGGGAGGGGAAAATTCAAGCGGCTACATCTGTACCTGCGAGATGCCCAACGGGGATAAACTGATCTGGCTCTTTGACTACGATGAGGAGGAACTGCACATGTTTCAGATCGCCGTAGACGGCGCAGACCCCGCCAAAGACGACCCGCATCTACTGAGTTCCTCTGAAGATGAATGGGAAAACTTGAAGTCTATCAGCGTCCCGATGATGAAAGTGACCACAACCCTGACAATCGGGGGAACATCTACAATTTGGCCATGCAGTTTAAAAATCCTGACGAAGGTAATGATCGGAGGACCTTTATAAAGTGGGACGCGACCGGGGAGCTGGGGGACAGAATGCTGAATATATGTCAGCGGCCGAAATGCGACTGTTTTGGGCTGAGAATACCGTTCGTGACTTGGATGCGGATGTTTGAAGAAAAGGGGGATTTCTTCCACTCGCTGTTCAAGGATAGTCGGGGGCGTAAGGAGATGCAAGCGTTGAAAAAACTTGTAATGTAATATCCATGTCTGGGGTGAGCAAAAGATCGGAATGCTAGCAATGGGGAAGAACGGACAACCATTATCAAGTAGTGTAACATTTTACAGATGTTATACCAAATGTATGCATTTATCAAATGTGTTGTTCTTAATCTAACTTGAACATAGTTGTACATTGTTTATTTTTCAAACATGTTGCACAAATTATATAAATTTATCAAATGAAGTTTTTTTGGTAATATAACTTGACCATAATTTTTTAGTTACACAAATGTTTTAAGACGTAACATCAAAGTTTTTCAAAGTAAGATGTACAGATGTTTTAAAATATAACATGAAAGTTTTTCAAAGTAAGATGTACAAAAGACAAGGGGGGCAAATAAATAATCCAAGTGTGCAAAAAATCATCCCATCCATCCATCCATCCATTTCCCAAACCACTTATCCTACTGGGTCGCAGGGGGTCCGGAGCCTATCCCGGAAGCAATGGGCATGAGGCAGGGAACAACCCAGGATGGGGGGCCAGCCCATCGCAGGGCACACTCATACACCATTCACTCTCACACGCACACCTACGGGCAATTTAGCAACTCCAGTTAGCCTCAGCATGTTTTTGGACTGAGAGGGGGAATACCGGAGTACCCGGTGGAAACCTCACGACAACATGGGGAGAACATGCAAACTCCGCACACATGTGACCCAGGCGGAGACTCGAACCTGGGTCCCAGAGGTGTGAGGCAACAGTGCTAACCACTGCACCACCATGCCGCCCCCATGCAGAAAATCAATAAAATGAAAATTAGACACAAACTAATTCAACTCAATAAAGAAAATATTATTAAGCTAAGAGAAGTTGATTTTTTAGGTTTACCATTCATGTAGTACTGGAGACTCACTCAGACCATAGAATCATACAGATTAGCATTAAAGACACAATTTAGTAATTTAAGCATCCAAAATGAGTAAAAGAGGGGCAGGGCGACTGCTCATTTGTACTACTCCCTGTATACTTTCTCATAATGCTACACCATGGGGTTCCTACAACAGGCCTTGAAGAAACCTCTGTCCGGGACAGGTTACTTGCCACACAGGTGGACCACAGTCATCAATGATGAGATAAATACCTATTTCATTAAATGATTTTAAAAATAACACTTGAATATTCTAATGGAACGGTAATTCAACGTGTACCGGCAAGAAACCTTCAGCATACAACACAATGTTTTAAGCAGCAGACATGCTTTAATCACAGGATTTGTTCACCATGTCAGATTAGACAAACAGTCTTGTCCTGACAAACTGCAACTACTGTACAAGAGACGTATCCAAGAAACGGTCATATATAACATCCTTTCAGAAATTCATGACACACTGTCTGATATTACAATACAGTTCATAAAAATGCCCGGGGCGAACCTAAAACAAAAGGAAGATGACACTTCACGATTCTAATACACTTACCACTTAATTTCAGAGTACCGCAATTCACATAACTTCTACTACAAGAATCCCACACCGACATGCCAGTTAAAATCAGGCTCAGACGACGCTTCTAGCTGCAGAAGAAAAATACATTTGTGACCAACTTAAATTCGGCCTCAAAGTCTGCCTCTTAAAACGGGACACTTCATTCATATTACTGTATGTCACAAGAGGGTGCTGTAAGGCTGTTTGATTCGACTTCAATTCCTATTCCAAGAGTCAAGAATGGATAGTGGATCCCAGGCAGCAGTTTTCCAGATTATCAATTTCAAAAACTTAAATATATGAGAGAAAAAAAAGTTTTTGTAAAATTAAGAAGTATATAATACTATTAATGACAAGGGGTCTTAATACTTTTCATTTAATTTTATTAACTCAATCTTTTGCTGGCAAGTATACCTTTTAAATTACATACATAACATACATATGTACATAACAGTACAACTGCATTATTTGTGTTTTGTATGCACACTTCATACAAAGTAAAAGGTTATGGCGGCTACTTCATTAATAGTGTTTCTTATTGATACTTTACAATTCCGTTCTATTGCCCAACTCCCAGAGGACCATGCAGTTTTATTACAACATAGTAGTCTACGGAAATGTCAATACTAATCATACATTTGAGTGACATAACTAAATAGACATATGTTGACACACAGACACAGATAAAAACAATTAAACTCCCTCTATGTGAAATGACATGAGACACACGTCCTCAATGTTAAAATCTATGATTGTAAAAAATGACCATCGTTGCCAATGTTATATCTCAGGTCTCAGATTACTTCGTTAAGTGTCAATTTAACTGAAAAAAAAATCACAGAAAAAGGCAAGCTTATTTGCCGACATTTAGTAACCGACAAGCTGATTAAGGAGGACTAAACCTGTACCTGGCTTTCCTGTCAGCTCCTTGGGGATGGCTAATCTTCAAATTTTATTACAAATACTACAACTTTATTTTGTGCCTTGCTTAAAGTAAAATATCTTCAGACTACAGAACACTGCGTTGATGGTGACATTTTTAAACTGATTGGCTTCTTTCGCCTCACTCTTCTCTATGTGACAGGTGGGCGTGGTTGATCTAGCCGGCTCCGGATTGGCGGGTATACGGTAGCTCCTGTGTCATGTGACTGGTAGTAGCGTAGGCAGCACCGCCATAGATTTGAAACCCTGTATGCCTCGTTGGGTGATACGCCATATTGGCATGGTAATTGTGAAATAGAGGATTCATAGATATGACTTAGTGAACCGACTATTTTCGAAACTGCAACAACATGAGGAATGTTAAAACTAGAAAACAGGGAACCACATTTCACAGGTAAAAAAATCTGCGGTACGGTCAAATAAGATACATAACATGTTTACTATCCTGTGATACTGACGGGATACTAGCATGATTAGTTTTCATTGAGAATACTATGAGTAGTACTACATAAATTTGGGGGGGCAGTAGTGGGGGGCTTGTTTATTTATTCTACATAATTGTAAGATATAAATGCGTTAATTAGTAAAGAAGTTATGGCTAAAAGATCTTTCCATCTACACCCTGACATGTTGCTTGTTTATGCCTAATTACCGCTCCAAGATGGTGGCGCTGCTGACACGTTGTGGAAAAGCGAGGTGAGGCATCTAGGCTTTCAAATTCATGAGCACCACGATGTACTTCGTTTAAATGGGAGGTTCACCCCAAAACTATAAAAAGATATTTTAGAGGGGCCTTAATGCTATCTATCCATCAAAGTTGTGCTGGGAGTTGTTCAGGTTTGGAAATATCAGCCGTAGAAATGTCGTGCTTCTATCGAAGTACACTACTCGTATCTCTGCGCATTAGACACAAGCACGAGCTCCCTGGCGATATCTGCTGCGCAGTGATATTATTGGTGTGTGGAGTCGGGTAGAAGGAAATAGTTCGTATATTAAACTGCTCGCGAGTCTGTGGATTTTCTTAACCTGTTCCTGATTTCAAGAGATATTGCTGTTGAATTTTTCAAATACGTTGTTCTGGCGCTTTAAGTAGTGAAAGCAAAATTGAATCTTATTATATTGCTTATTCATTAATAAGTAGCTATAACATGTATACTGCCCAATGTTTTGATTTAATAAATATAAAAATTTCATAAAGATTTCAAAAATACTTCATACTTCAATACTTCAAATAGTTCATGATTTTCAGGAGCAGTACAGTGGTTAGCACTGTTGCCTCACACCTCTGGGTTCCAGGTTCGAGTCTCCGCATGGGTCACACGTGTGTGGAGTTTGCATGTTCTCCCCATGTCGTCGTGGGGTTTCCTCTGGGTACTTCGGTTTCCCCCCACATTCCAAAGACATGCTGAGGCTAATTGGACTTGCTAAATTGCCTGTAGGAGAGCATGTGTGAGTGAATGGTGTGTGAGTGTGCCCTGCGATGGGCTGGCCCCCCATCCTGGGTTGATTGATGGATGATTTTCTGGTCACACCGCCCCCTCAGAGCCCACCAATCAGTGACTGTCTCAGAGTGTGATGTAATACACAATGTCCGCACCACCCACTTTTCAATGAGCAGTAAAAACACACCAGCTTGTCTCAGCGGACAGCGGCTCTTATCAGATAAGGGGAAAAGGACGAGATATCAAAAGTAAAAATAAATATATCACGTTTAGTTAACATCAAATGAAAATAGCCCTGCAATAATATATTGGATTCTAGGATATTACCTATTAAAAGGGTGAATCTATTCTAGCAGAAGATAAAAATCCAATTATGAACAGTGAAAATGGGCATAATAGGTCCCTATAAACGAAAGGTTTCTGTCCATGGTGCTGAAAACCAGGATTGGCAGATTTCACATTACAGCGATTCCCCACTATATCGCGGATTTTCCTCCGACGCCTCACAATTCTCTGTGTGTCCCGTACATTGTTTGTGGTCCGATTGTTTTCGTTTTGTTCTAAGCCCTACGATGGAAGACGTTGACCATTCAGGAGAAGGTAAAAGTTCTGGATGTGCTTCGGGAAGGAAAGCGTTATGCGGACGGCGTTCGCCATTATGGCTTAAATGAATCAACAGTACGGTACATGAAGAAGGATGAAAAGAATGTGTAAGAGCCATATATGTTTTAATTTTTATATATTCCATTACATATATAGAGAGAAAGTTGTGTGTGTATATATATATATATATATATATATATATATATATTACATATTATTATTTATTTTTATTATTATTATTATTATGTCACTCATATCCTTAGCCCGACATACAGATATATGTGTTGTTTTAATGAGTTTACATGTGTTTAAAGCATGTGGGAGGGGTATGTTAAGGCTTAAACCTAAAAAAAAAATGTATATGGTCTTTCTGTATCGTGGATTTTCACCTATCGCTGATGGGTCTGGAACGCATCTTCCGCGATAGGCGGAGGATCAAATTTACCTTTTTAACCTGATTTAACTTCAACCCTCTTATTTTGTTAACAGAGTGTGCGGGGGGAATACAAAGGGTTACAGTGGGTAATAGGTGATTTATATTGACCTTAATTGTCACCCAAGTGACTCTGGACAATAAGTTCAATAATGCTTCCCAAAAGCTTCTCTCTTTTTCACTAGTTACACTTCATTACACCGAAATCAAGGAAGAATCAAATGTACAAGCCCATTATACAAAATATAAGATGCAAACACATAAAAAATATTTTGTAAAAACATTAAAAACAGATTAATATATATTGTGCAATTTGAAACTTTACATTTAGACCTCACTTAGAAAATGCAGGTGATGACCAGCCCAACCAGCAGTTCCGTCTGGTTGTACAGAATACCTACTCAATTAAATTTTGAGGTCATGACTAAACTAAATTTCAGCTCTGCCTTTAACATCACCAGTTAGATGAAACTGATCATTGCACAGGGAAATACAGTGAAGCCATGAAACATACTAGATGTAAATATATTAATTTTCACATACACTTGAGCTCAGTGAATTCAAGCGCGTCATACACTGTAAAAAAAAAAGAAGTTAATGGACTCTTCCTTCAATTTACAAATATTGTAAATTCAGTTATCCACAGTTTCTTAAATTATAGTTTATTTTCATTTTTAATTCTTCATTCTGCCAATGCAGATTTGTTTGTTTAATAAATGGTGTTGTTCATAAAAGTACAACAAGTAATTTGAGAATATAGTGATTCACTACTGTCATGCCCGGCTCGTCCGCTCCTCGTGTGTGCCACGCCCCCTGATTACCCACGTGTGTTTCCCGAATTGTACCCAGCTGTTTCCGTTTGCTGTCATTCAGTCTGGTGTATTTAAGTCCTGGTCTCCCCTGTTTGCTTGGTCCGTCATTGATGTTAGTTGGCGTTACATGTCTCCTGCTCCTAGTTTGTATATTAAACCCTCGTTAATCCCCGACTTCCGCCTGCCTGCATCCTTCTTGCCCGTTCGCCTCGCACGATCGCCGCTCTGCCCGCGACCCCGAGCGTTCCCGTGACAGAATGACAGACCACAAAAAGAAGCGGAGAGGGAGGAAGAGGCTCCCACACGAGCCGATCTCTCTCGGCGCCTGCTCGCTCTCCAGGCTTTGGCTTCCGGCGGAGGACGAGAGGGAGGTACCTGCCCTACCTCCAGCCCGGGGGCCGACCACACGCGTCCCCGATCCTGCGTGGAAGTACTGGCTCTCTAGTGAGGACGAGGACGAGGAGCCCTTCCACTACCCGGAGCCAGAAGCCTTTCTTCCACCGTCCGTTTTCACGGACATCGCGCCGCCTCCCGCAACCGCCAGGCGCCAGCGAGGGAGACGGAGGAGAACGGCGATCGCCAGTACGGAGGACCTCCCTCCGTCACTGCCGGCGGACCCCGCTCCCGTGCGGCCGCCGCTGCCGGCGGACCCCGCTCCCGTGCGGCCGCCGCTGCCGGCGGACCCCGCTCCCGTGCGGCCGCCGCCGCCTGCGCAGCCGCCTTCGCTGCCGCCGCCACCCGCGGTCCTAGCTGACCGATACTTCACCCTCCAGGGGCTTTATTGGAGGGTGATGGGAGAACCGGCCCCACAGGCCCCCCTGGAGGGGGAAAGACTCGCCGCACAGCTGGGGCAGGACTTCGACTCCTTTACTCCAGACTCCCCTTTTTCAGATCTGGAGAAAATGGCTGAGGACCTCCGGAGGCTAATCCAACTCCGGAGAACGCCTGCAGCTCCCAGGCAGGCGCCCCCACTGCAGCCCGCTCCTGTTCCTGACCGCGCTCCTGTTCCTGCAGAGGCGCCCCCTCTGCAGCCGCCTGCTGCAGCTCCCGTCAGCGCTCCTGTTCCTGACCGCGCTCCTGTTCCTGACCGCGCTCCTGTTCCTGACCGCGCTCCTGTTCCTGACCGCGCTCCAGTTCCTGACCGCGCTCCAGTTCCTGACCGCGCTCCAGTTCCTGCAGAGGCGCCCCCTCTGCAGCCGCCTGCTGCAGCTCCCGGGCAGGCGCCCCCTCTGCAGCCGCCTGCTGCAGCTCCCGGGCCGGCGCCCCCACTGCAGCCACCTCCAGTTCCTGACCGCGCTCCAGTTCCTGACCGCGCTCCAGTTCCTGACCGCGCTCCAGTTCCTGACCGCGCTCCAGTTCCTGCAGAGGCGCCCCCTCTGCAGCCGCCTGCTGCAGCTCCCGGGCAGGCGCCCCCTCTGCAGCCGCCTGCTGCAGCTCCCGGGCCGGCGCCCCCTCTGTAGCCGCCTGCTGCAGCTCCCGTCAGCGCTCCAGTTCCCGACCGCGCTCCAGTTCCCGACCGCGCTCCAGTTCCCGACCGCGCTCCAGTTCCCGACCGCGCTCTAGTTCCTGCAGAGGCGTCCCCTCTGCAGCCGCCCGCTGCAGCTCCCGGGCCGGCGCCCCCACTGCAGCCACCTGCAGCTCCCGGGCAGGCGCCCCCACTGCAGTCACCTGCAGCTCCCGTCAGCGCTCCAGTTCCTGACCGCGCTGCAGCAGCTCCAGAGGCGCCCCCTCCGCCTGCAGCAGCTCCAGCTCCTGTCCCTTCTCCCCCAGTGACTTTTTCTCCCTCGCCCCGGCGAACTCGACCCCGACCGGGGGTCATCATGTCTGTGTCCCGTAAAGGGAGGGGACACAGACACAGACGCAGGGCTGGGGTCCCGCCCGCCCTGCCCCCTGGCTCGCCCTGCCTCGCCTGCGCTGGGGCTCGGTTGGCGCCTGCGGGTCCTGGCCCTCCGGGTCGGCTGTCGCCTGCGGGTCCCTCTCCGATGCCTCGTCGCCCTGCCTCGCTCCCCCCTCCGGTGCCTGGTCGGTCGCCTGGGGGTTCCCCGACGGCGGCTCCTCGGTTGCCTGCGGGGCCCCTACCTCCGGCCCTCCTCCGGACGTCGCCGCCTGCTGCGGCTCCCTCCTCCTCCGGACCTTCGCCCTGGCCCCTTCCAGCTCCCTCGTCCCCTTCCCTGGTGCTCCCCCCTGCTCCCTCCCTGGCCCCTCCGCGGGTCCCTCGCCCTGTCTCCTCGGCCCCTCCGGGGTCCCCTCCGGCTCCGGCCTCCCGGCCGCCTGCGGCCCCTCCGGCTGCCTCCCGTCGCCCGCTGGGGCTCCCTCGGGCTTCCCCTAGTTCCCCCTCCTTGTCTCCCTACGCCCCTGCCTTTGTCCCGCCTGTCTCTGCCCCTCTGTTTTCTGCTCGCCCTTTCGTTCCGCCCGTCTCTGTTCCTTGTGCCCCGGTGTACCCGCCTTGCACTCCTGGCCCCTTTGTTCCGCCCGTTCCTTCTGTGTTTCCCTTCCTGGTTTGCCTGTCTGCCTTCCCGACCCTCTGTCAGGTTTTGTCTTTTGTCTTGTCCCTCGCTCTGTTTTGTGCCTCGGTCCTGTTCCCTGTCCTGCGTTGATTCTGTTCTTGTTTTTCAGGTCCTGTTTTGCCTCGTCCCGTCTGTCGCCCCCTTCCTTGGCGCGCCCGGAGTAGCGTGCCTTTGGTGGGGGTTCTGTCATGCCCGGCTCGTCCGCTCCTCGTGTGTGCCACGCCCCCTGATTACCCACGTGTGTTTCCCGAATTGTACCCAGCTGTTTCCGTTTGCTGTCATTCAGTCTGGTGTATTTAAGTCCTGGTCTCCCCTGTTTGCTTGGTCCGTCATTGATGTTAGTTGGCGTTACATGTCTCCTGCTCCTAGTTTGTATATTAAACCCTCGTTAATCCCCGACTTCCGCCTGCCTGCATCCTTCTTGCCCGTTCGCCTCGCACGATCGCCGCTCTGCCCGCGATCGCTAGCGTTCCCGTGACAACTACATTGATTATTTTTCATAACTCAATGGCCCATAAACATACAGTTATCCATCTGAAGCTGGATTTAAACCAGCAAACTTTGGATTACAAGCCCAAATACTTGAGCTACTGAGCCACACACTTACACTGACTCAGCTTAAGTTGCAGAGACACAGTGGACTTTCTGTTGGATGTCAGACAGAACGGCAAAGGACCCCTCACTAACAGGAACCTAAAACACACAAACACTTGGGGACACTTCAAATGCGTGATCTGACTCTGCAAGGGGAGAACATGTTCATGTGGAGTCTTGGCTTTTCACAATGTTTCATTCCTGCTTATAGCTAAGGTTTTTTTAGCCGTCGTCACTCTAAGGTTGCCCATTAATGGTTTGGAATTGGGAATGTAAAGCTGTTTTGTTAGCATGTCTGCCTTCCAATTCCTTTACTGTAAGTCGAGGCCTGCTGGAGCTCAAATCTGCTTCATGGCACTTGTATTTACTCTTTATTTTGCATCACATTATGTGTGAGACTAACCCCTTTCTCTACCTCTCCATTCCTCCTGTCGAGCTCCATACAGAACTAGTGGAGAAAAGGGGTGCTTGGAGGGGGGACGATATCTCTGGATGCCCACTTAAGAAATATCTGCGTTACCTTCCAATACACATTCCAAACTTAAGTAGATTGAACATGGGTGCTGTTGAATTAATAAAAAAATGCACTGTATTAAAATTATTTTGTTTATATAACATAAAATTGAACTATAAACATGAAATTTAAATCTGTTTATATATTGACAAAATAATAATTCAGAATTTTGAACCCTCATTGAACAAAATTATACCTAATATGGACAAATGGAAAGCATTGAAATTATCCTCATGGGGGGAAAGTTAATGTTACTAAAATGGTTGTGGTGCCTCAAGTTAATTATCTCTCTATGATGCTTCCATTTAATATTCCGGAAAGGATATTTGAACAGTACGAGAGTATAGTAAAAGATTTTTGTAGGGAAAGAAAAAACCTATAGGATTAAAATTACTTCGCCCAGAGACAAGGGAGGTCTAGGATTGCCAGATGTTAGATTATATAGCATGTCATTTGAAATAGCCAAACACTACTATCACTGGAAGAATGTGAATTCTGATGTGGACTGGATAGCTATCGAGAGCAATTTGGCTTCACTATTTCAACCTCTGCACATTCTGTCACAATGGGGGGACAATATAAGAAACACAAACCCGATAATATCTTTTTTGAGGAATATATGGATCAAAATACATAAGAAGCTTAAAGTATCACATGTCATGCAGCCATATTCCTCAATTTGGCACAATCCTGAAATACAAATAGGAAAAAGTATGGAAACAATGGCAAGAAGATGAATGGTCAAGAATACTTTCTAGAGTGGGGAAATATTATAGGGAAGTAAAAGGTACATTTATTCAGTATAAAATTATACACAGATAATACTGGACACTAGTTAGACTAAATAGAACTGGACTAATTAATACTGATCAGTGTTGGAATTTTATAAGGCAGGTGGGGGCTTATTTACACATGCTGTGGCAGTGCTCTCAGGTATATCCATTTTGGGGTAGAGTTCTTGGTCTCCTGGACAAATGGCTAGGCTTTACTTTACCCCACAAACCCGACTCTGTCTGCTAGGAGATAGAGTGGAATTGCCAAAGGTGAATAATAAACAGTTTAAGGCTGTGATGGTGGGACTCATAACTGCCATGAGGGTAATATTAAGGCATTTGAAATCCTCAATAATCCGCAATATATAGGAATGGACCGATGAGATGATTAAGGCAGCTTCATATGAAAAAATGTTGGACAGACTAAATGGGAAACAAGATATGATGAAAATGTGGGAACGTTTCTAGGGCCATGTTTTTGAAGGATAAATGGCTGGGAGGTTGAACTAGTGATTGGTCATATTGTTTTATAAATGTGAATGGCTGAAGTGCTGTAACTTTTTGGTTTGAAAAATAAGAAAAATTTGAATTACAAAATAAAATGCTCTTAGAAAGTAATTTCATGTAACTACTAGTCTTAAAATTAATTACATCCAACAGTACATTTTTTAGTGTAGGTAAGTAGATGGATCGATAAAATTAAATAATTATTACAAATCACAAATAACTATTACAGTCAAGGCCAAAAATATTGGCACCCCTGCACTTGTGTCAAAAACACACCCCTTCTCCTAGAAAATTGTTGCAATTACAGATGCTTTGGCATTGTCATTAATTTCTCTTGTTGGCACTTGAAGAAAACAAGAAGAGGAAGAAGGAAAAATTCCACGCAAAAGGGCACCTGCCCTTCTCATATTGTCTCAAAAACCCAAAGCCAGTCAGAGTGGTCTGGGGGTGGTTGTACACCCAAATAGGCCATTTGATCCATGTTGATCTTAGTCTTTCTCATGATGGTGGGTAAATCTGGGGTGGCTCTTGTGGTCCTCATATGAGGTCTTTGGTGCACATTAAGTGAAGCAGATACAGGCCACCCATTGTGTACCTCTGTGCCATTTAAATGGGCTTGCAATCTGAAGAGGTCTGAGGGCACAGTGATTTAACACTGGTCCACTTTTTCTTATGGCCTTGAGCCAGGTCATGACAATATCTTGTGTAGCACTAATGACGTAATGACATCTGCTCATGTTATCTCATAACTTGAAGCTGTTAGTGCAGCACAACCCACACGGCACCAACAAGACATTGAGAACAATCCCAGCAGCCCTCGGCTCTCTTACCCAATGCTGTTATAAGCGGACCAAACTTCTTTAAATTTCGCTTCCACAGTGGATTTTGAAAAAAATAAGCAAATCACGCAATGCTATTGAAATTATTAAAACATAGAGATTAACAGTCAGATATGTTTTATGATTTTAAATGAGGAAGTGATATATTGGATATAACATGAATGTATTTCTTATTTCTTTTTTTTTGGGGTTTTCTGTGGTGAGAAATGAAAGCTACAGGCATGTAAATATTGCTTCCTGTAGTAACTTGTAAAATGTTCCTCATTGTTAACAATCACATTACATGTGAAGGTGTCAGTCAGTGGAAACACATACTGAGATACGTTGGACAGCTTCATTTTAATGCCCTTCATCTTAATTTGACAGAAGATAACAATCATTCCAGAGAATAAAAGTCAGTATCTCTTATGGAAATTTCAAAGATTAGGCCTATTTGCCCTTTTTCATAAGCACCGATTCTAATGCTGTTACTACACCTGCATTGCAAACATACATGTAAGATTCTATATATATGAGTATCGTGAAGAGGTCAGTGAAACAAGAGTTAAACCCGTATTGGGTCTCTCTCACACAGCCGCTCTGACTTGAGAAGGTGTCAGTCAGTGGAATCAGACAGTGAGATACTTTGGTCAGTCGTCCTATTCGTTCAGCACCAGCCCATCAAGCAGAGGTTTCAGCACCACGGACAGTGACCTGTGTTAAACTGGCCTCAGGTTCCTACATTGGCTCTGTGGAATTTTCTGTAAATAATTAAATGCCTCCAACCCCCTACATGTGGAAATGTTTCCCCTCCCCCAGACCGTTTCATGTTGTATCCTCAGTATCTGTGTATTTGATACAATATGGCTGTATGAGATGTCAGTCAGTTTACTGCTGTATATATTAATCCTCAGTGGAACATTTGCTGCTCTATTGATGTGTCGCTGATGCTCCCTGTTTCCTAAGTCTAGTTTTCTCAGATGAAGCAGTTCACCCCTTAAGTTAGAAGACGTTTCCTGTTAATTGCTCTTGTTTGAACAGGGGTTCCCCGCATACAGAGGAGAAAAGCCCCCACATACAAATCAGCATCCATTTTCTGCGAGTGACGTCCCTGCACAGAATCACCAGATGTTTTTCGTTAGCTCATCTCTTATCTTGCTGCCTCCCAAGGTCCCTGGTACAGAGCCCTCCAGTCCTGGTGGCAGCTTGGCTGCACAGGCTCCGGAACAAAAGCCCCGACCTGAGAAAAGGCTGAGATGCCATTACTGTACAAAGGTCTGCGAGACGACCAGGCTTTGTGCTACTTGTATATGTTATGTCAGCAAACCACACACATGTACATGTACAACACTAGTGCAGAGCATTTGCAATGTTTTTGATTGGTTATTGTTCAGTGTTCATTCATAGTTGGATTTTTGTGTTATTTGATTATTGTTTGATTTACTGATGTTTGTATTTTGCAGTTTTACCAGATTACAATCTGATTTTGCTGTTCTAATATGTAATTTGAATTGTTGTATCATCTTGTTTTCTTACTTTAACATTTGTATTGTTAAAACAAAGAAATGGATTGTTTACTTGTGTCTTTTATTCTACATCATAGATAATGCGAACCTTCATGTAAGTAAGAGGTAATATTTTGCTCAGTATCAGTTCAAGTTCAAATACTTCAGGTTTTTTATTTGACAAAACACATAAAATAGTTGTGCAAAGTCAGTGATTTATTTTTAAAACTATTGCACTGTGATATATTTAACATCATATTTTCAGTTCTGCCAAATCTCATATTGACATCTTAGTGGTTTTCCAATGGCTTGTGGTGTCACATGGTGGTCGAAAATGATATTACAGGTTTTTGTTGAAATTACCTTAAAAATTCATCTGGAATGTATCAATTTATGTTGTAATTAATGATGCAAATTAACACAGATGGGGCCATTTTGACCCAAAACAGCTAGTTGGAGGGTAGCAATCCTCCAGATTGCAAAGGTCAAGGTACTAAAACCTGGAAAAGTGCAAAGGACTGGAGCAAAAGAATAACAGTGAAAGCTGTCAGAAACAGGCAGGAAACTCTGCATGGATGTTTTTGAAGAGGTAGATGGTCCAGTTGGCTGTATTAGTCAGTCTGCTGAGAAACATAGCGCCAACAAGCCCATGGCCTCTTTTCATGTAAAACTTCGTACAGGAGGCTGTTTGAGCAGTTTAGTGCCTTTGTTAGCCTCGGCTACTGTAAATCATATAAGCACACCCACCACACCCCCAGGAGCATTCCGCGTGCCCCCACCTGCCAACCTGCCTGTCCCCCCCAACCCACAGACCGTCTGTAGTTCTGAAATTTATCCACATGGCTGCTGACCAAGTCTAAGGTAAAATTCTATGAATGAAATTTTCAGTAAGATACAATTTTTTCCTCTAATCTGGTGCAGAATTATTGGCGTCGGTCCTAACTCTGTCTTGAATATGTACCCAGCAGGCACCTAGGACTCGTATCAGTCACGGGAGATCGCGGGCAGAGCGGCGATCGTGAGGGCAAGCGGGGAATCAGGAAGCAGGCAGGCCGGATTCGGGACGAACGGGGTTTATTTTCAGGAAATCAGGGGCAGGGAACACAGGACGGCAACAGACATTAATGACGGACGAAGGACTCAGGTAAGACACGGACTGAAATACACAGGACTGATTGAAAATAATCAGACACAGCTGGGTACAATCGGGAAAGAACACGTGGGTAATCCGGGGGCGTGGCACACACGAGGAGCCGACGAGCAGGGCATGACAGTATCTCCCTCTGAGAATCTTTTCTAACGCGCTCAGCAGCAGAAATTCTCCATCCTAGATGAGCCTACAAAGTTCTGTAGAAGTTAAATATACTTTAGTCAAATGAGAGACTAACCTGCTGTCAGGCAGGGGAAGCTTGAACAAGGCCTTCATTCATGACAGCTCCACTTGGCTTTTTGACGAGTCCCCATTTAGATGCAGCACCTCAGAGACTGAAGAGCAGGATGAAGGCTGTAAGTGCAGTTTGCTGTGGATTGTGTCTGTGTTTAAATCTAATAAAGGATGAGACAATTTACTTAAAGCATGATACAGTTCATATTGCTCTTCAGGCTTCGTGATAAAATATAAAAATTATGGAGTACAAAGTTGTACATGCAAAGAAAACAATGCAGAGCGGCAGGGCGCCTGGCCCAGAGGCTCTTCACATAGAATTCTACAAAGGCTATTTTCAAATATCATATATATGATTTATTAAATTTAGATTTCAGTTTGCAGTCAATTCAATTTCCACGTTTCTCAATTTTCACGTTGCCTTTTTAAACGCAATTATGTGAATTTTAAGTAAAAATATGGAATAAAATTATATCGTAATAATTATTAATATCATTTCATATGAAAAAAAACTTTACTATTGTACAATATTGCCCAGCCCTAGGCTAATTTCAAAATTGATTTACATACAATTCTTTTACATATTGTCTGTCTGTCATTATACCTTGCAAATTAATCAGGATAAAACATATAAAACGATAAACAATAAAAACTATACGATTAGGAAGCAATCAGTCCCGTGTACATGATCAGCCAGAAAATACTTGCATTCATCTAAACTTTTATAAACTTTAAACTGCCTTTACTTGCTGGCCTGTGGGCCACCAGACAAACTTGAAGGCCTTACAGGATAGGATAGGATGCACATTCTTTATTGTCCATTAAATCCCTCTACCAAGTGTCAATAGGCTCCAAACAACCAAATGTAATTAAAGAAAATTAAAAAAAAGGGAAAAACATACAGAAATAACCCAAAATAAAAAAATAATAAATAAATAAAGACTAACCAAAGTAACTTAACTGTCCCCTCAGTTGCTGGGATTTAGTCCATCACCCTGACTAAACTGTATAATGAGCAGATGGGACTGTCAGTATATGGTTAGATCGTGTTTAATACAACAACGGAATACTGCATACAAGGCACAAAAGCAATGTGGGGAATAGAGCATTAAGGGAACAGTAGTCCTATTATTACACCTCCTTCTTTTAGCTTAAGTCAAATGTGCTGTGTACCTTTTGACATTAATTTCTATTACTGCTATCAACAACCTCCTACTCTCTTTCTCTCTCTCTTCTACTGAACTTCCCTCTTTGTTCACAAGTCCATTCTGTCAGGTGGTTTTCCAGTCAACTTGACCTAGTAACAGTCCCTGTAGGCCAAAGATGAACTTTACAGTCTCTACCACATATGGTCTAGGAGTATCTGCAGGTCTGACGACTCCCAGCAGTCCCTTCTGTGCTAATCCAAACTGTCTGACCAGATGTCAGTTCTGCGAGAGGTCTGGAGCGGAGTCTGCGGTTGTAGTGTTTTGCCTGCTGACGCCTTCTCTCCTCATCCTGCTTGCGAAAAACTTGCAGATCTGGCCATTTAGGACCCAGCTGTCCACCATCTGGCTAATCTGTGCTGTGATACCGGGCCACCATACTGACAGTGTAGCTCTGGCTCGGCATTTTGTAATTCCCTGATAGCCTTCATGCAGACGCTGAAGAACATCCGCTCTCAAGGGGGGAGGTATCACAAGTCCTTCTCCCTTCATGAGAAGGTCGTGAACAAGGTGAAAATCCATTCTGCGCTGCCAGTATGGTTTAATGTCTGGATCTAACTTACATCTCTCTGGCCATTCTGTGAAACAGTGGTTTGTCACTTGTCTGCATACGTCATCTTCTTTCTGCGCTGTCTTTATCTCCTCCAGCCTTTTGTCTCCACGTCTTTCTCTAGCTGAAGATGCCGTTCAATCAAAATGAATATTTTACTCACTTATCTTTTGGTCTTTTATGATTCCATGTGTACCACCTCCAAATTATTTTGAAGATTTGAATTTCATTGTATCCAAATTAATTTGGAACGGCAGACAACCCAGGAAACGCTTCTCAGTTTTACAGCGCACCAAATCAGACGGTGGCCTCGCCCTCCCTGATTTTAAGCTCTAGCATTGGGCATTTCAAATTAGGGCTATGCGCACTTGGACAGACGCAGGCAGTGTAGTGTCGTGGAGAGGTATTGAATCGGCTATAGTGCATCCCCACGGACTCCAGGACTTACCTTTCCCAGGGGTAGGTCTTCGTAAATCACGACACAAACTTGGTTGTATCTTTTCATCCACCTTAGCTGCATGGTACAACGCCGAAAAAGTAATAGGTCAACAATCTCCTTTATGGAACAATTTCCACTTTCTGTCAGACTATAAAGCTTTTGTTTGTCTCCCCTGGTCATCCAAGGGGGTTTTCACATTTTATAATACGTTTGATGCGAATGTTGTGCGCACATTCCAGGACAAGAATACAGTCTGCCTGGCTTCTCATTTTTCTTCGACCTCAGGCTACGATCCACAATGAAGACCTATGCTGTGCCATGGAATTCTGTCTTAGATGATCACCCAATGTTTAGCTGGATCGATCCTGTCGAGGCATCTAAAGGCACAGTCACAATCATTTACAACAATTTACTCCTTAACGTTCATAAGCCTTTGAAGATTCTGTCAAAATGGGATTTAGAACTTTCTAGGTTTGGATTCCACCCGGTTTGGGAAACAGTGCGGTCGAATCTTTGCCTTACTTCCAAAAACCTTAGTCATGTACGTATTCACTTTAAAACTATCCATCGTTTCTATTGTAACCCTACAAACGGTATCTCATCAAACCTGCTCCCCATCCATACTGCAGCATTTGCAACACTGACACTACCAGTACGTTTCTACATGTTCTGGGACTGTCCAGTGACCCAACATTTATGGAAGCTTGTCACTCGTGTGTAATGTGATCTTACTGAACTATACTTTGACATGGAGCCTTGCTTACTATTGCTTAATGATGACATGATGTACCAGTTCTCATTACGTGATAAAAAACTGTTAAAGGCAGGCTTTACAGCTGCTAAGAAAACCACACTACAGCGATGGATACACCTTGATACAAACCTGAAGCAATTCTGGATTGTCTCATTCCATTACATTGTCTATTTAGAGTATACCACTGCAAAGATTAACAAGGCAAAGCAATCACTGTAAATACCTGGAGGAATATGGCTGCTGCTCTTAAAGAGCTTCTTTGAATGGTCTAGTTTATATGAGTTTGCTGCCAACATGTCAAGTGTGAAAAGTTGTTCTGTGTTTCCTTTTCTTTTTTTCTTTTCTTTTTTCTCCTTTCTCTTGCTGCTTTTTTGTCATTTATTCTTGTGGTATCTCTGTCCTGTATGTGTCTTCTGATAAATTGACGGAATGACAATAAAATTATAATCACAAAAAAAACAGCCTCAACTACAACATTTTTGCTGTACACAGTATCTTGTCACGGTTGATCAAAACATGATTCACCCCTGTACTCCCATAAAGTGTCCTGTAGGGCCTGGATTAGGTCCACAGCTCTAGCTAGATCAAGGGAAGGTGCTTGAGGCATGTCTGACAGATATTTGGCTTCCCCAAGAATCTTCCTAAGAACTGCTAGAATTCCAATAAAGGTAAGGTCTACTTGTGAAAGCAGGCCCCGTGCATCCACTGATCTCTCCGCACTGCTCTCTCCATCTATCTCATGTAGTACACGCAATACAGCTGGCAGTCTGTCCATGAGATATTTACATGCATAGTACCTGCATGCCCATCTGGTATCACTGACTTTCTGTAGCTCTCTTGGTGCATCCTGATACATGTCTTGTTGAACTGACAACCATTTCTGGTGAACATAAGACCCTGACATGTACCAATGAAAAAAAACCTGAGTTCCATGTGCGATCTTTTCAGGTATCGTGATTTTGTTGAATTGATAGATTAATTGTTGTGGCCAGCGTGCGTATATAAGATCCGGTTGTAGTTGCGTGTGGGACCACCCTGTAACCGGTGACGTGACTCTGCATGTGCCAGTATCTCCTTTTTGGGTCACCCCGTTCAACAGCAGGGCCATATTTAATCTCCTCCTTAGCTTCTGCTTCTAAATGGTCAAAAAGAAAAAATGCTTGATCAGCAGACGACAGAAGCCAGGCCCGCATACAAACTCGCACCTCTTCCTCCCACTCCTCAAAGCTCACACCAGACCTGCCCCCAAACATTGGACACTTCCGGTCTCTAGAAATAAAAGTAAAACGTTCATTATAGACACGAGGCTCGACCGAAACAGGTGGAGGTGCAGGGGAGGATTGGGTGGCAGTAGAGGGACCTGGAACTTCTGCTCGTTCCTGGTGCAAACGATCATTATCAGGCTGGAGCTGCCCCAACAAATTCCTGAGCTGCTGCACTTCGTCGTCCATAATGACAATAGGACAATAAAACTAGACGGCACAAACGAAGCCCGGCAAACAAAATTTACTCAAGATAGTAGCGGCTCCTGGGAAACTAATGCTGCTGTTTTACTTTGCCTTTCCACTATGACAAATTAAACACCAAAAAATAAAAAATCTCACCTAACCTCCGCAGGGAGCGATCAGGGAGTCACATCTGCACCATGTACTGGTGAAATCCTGCCGACTACGCCCACTCCGATATAAAAGCACACAAATTCATAATCACCGCCCGGGGGACATGAAGACCATGAACACTGCCTTTATTATTCTGCGTTCAGTTAACACTCCAAAGGAAAAACCAAACAGCAAAGCAATTACTTTAAAAATTACCCACAAATGGTACAAATCAAATCATGTTAGAATAACACTCCAATCACACAAAGAAACCCAAACCCGGCAGCTATTACCTTGGGGTGGGGGGACACACTGTCAGAAGGTACTCCACAGGGTCACCACATCACATGGCGTAGATACACACACCAGGGGGGTGGGCTAAGAAGGCAGAGCGACCACACAGCGCTATATCGCCACGACCTACCCCCCCCCCAAACCAGATCCTCACCACCCAACACCAAGCCTCCCCAACGGCGCCCCACGGTTTACGTACAACAAACTAAACAAAACACATAAATACTTAATACTAATTAAACAGGAAACCCGAAAACAAAATAAAAAACGAAACAAAAGCAGAAAACACAGCAGGACAAAACAGCAGCAATTGTAGTGGCTCAGTATCCCGCCGGCTGCCTGGCTCACGCCGGTCTGGGACACTCCACCAAATCGCCATCCACTGACTGAGTACAAGCGCTATTAAAAGGGAACCTTAAAACGGGAACAACTGCAAGTGGCTAGATTACCAAGCCCTCGCAAACTGCAGTGATGGAGATGCCCACAACTAGGCTAATTTAGTGAGGAACCTCCCTCAAAGGTACAACGGCGAACACCCGCCTGCTTCAGATCACAAGCCCATGTTCTGAATCACTATTCTACCAACACACAGGTAGAAGATGAAGAACTCTCCTCAAAGTAGTGCTGTCAGTTGGACCTTGTAACATGAATAATCATAGTGGAGAGTTACAATTATTATTTTAATGGGAAGGCGTGAGATTTTTATTGGGGGTGGGTCCCACTTTCAGAAACAGCCAGTGAGACTCGTTTACCTCAATCCTTCTGACCATGTGAGTCTCATTAATGAAACCGTATCTTAAGCCCAGCCGGAGCCCACCTCCCCAAGGGTACACTCTACTTTCCCAGAAAATGCCAAGATGGATTCAAATTCAACTCCCAAACCTACTGTCAGTTTTTAGAAGACACTTTCTTCAAGCAGCGGTACAGGATAAAGTCAGCATCTTTCAGGAGGACCATGATTTTTACGCAGGACAATGCTCCATCGCATGCATTGAAGTACTCCACTGCATGGCTAGCCAGTAAAGGCCTTAAGGATGACAAAATAATGACATGCCTCCCTTCCTCACCTGACATAATCCCTATTGAGAACTTGTGGGCCCTGCTTATATGGGAGATTTACAGTGAAAGAAAGCAGTACAGCTCTCTGAACAGTGTCTGGGAGGCTGTGGTTGCTGCTGCACAAAAAGTTAATCGTCAACAGAACAAGAAAATAACAGATTCCATGAATGGAAGACTTATTGCTGTTCAGCAACGGGACTGCTTGGGGGAAGAAGCTATTGCACAGTCGTGCAGACCTGCTCCTGATGCTGCAGAATCTTCTTTCCGGATGGAAGAGGGGTAGTAGACATTTGGTGGGTGGGATGGTACCGGTCAGTCACAATGCTGGTGC
Source organism: Brienomyrus brachyistius (assembly GCF_023856365.1). Lineage (NCBI taxonomy): Eukaryota > Metazoa > Chordata > Actinopteri > Osteoglossiformes > Mormyridae > Brienomyrus > Brienomyrus brachyistius. The sequence goes on from NW_026042309.1 coordinate 2,069,268, forward strand.
CCTTACGGATGCAGCGGGAAGTGTAAGTGTCCTGCAGGCTGGGGAGAGAGCTGCCGATGATGCACTCAGCGGTCTGCACAGTCTTCTGAAGGGTCCGGACCGCTGAGCGCGTCATCAGCAGCTCTCTCTCCAGCCTGCAGGACACTCACACTTCCTGCTGCGTCCATAAGGAGGTGGCTATATTGCTCACTAACTGATATTTCATGTCAGAAATGTTTATTTGGAAATTATGTGATGTTATTATTCGCACTTTGAAAGATGATAATAAACAAGGTAGATGGGAAAATGTAGGTTTTTCATTTAGTTACATAATAATTGTGCACACTAATAGTTGTGTAATAATTGTGCACACTAATAGTTGTGTAATAATTCTGCAGACTAATAGTTGTACAATAATTCTGCACACTAATAGTTGTGTAATAATTCTGCACACTAATAGTTGTGTAATAATTCTGCACACACGTGTTTTCCCCTGATAATGTTCACACATTTCCTTTGCATAACATTCAGGCTTCAGGTTCATTAACATTTTGGACTGACTGATGACACTATATTTGTTTTTTATTGAAATTAATCCCAAAAATACAACTCGCCTAATAATTGTGAACACAGTGTATTACATTGTGGGAACCAAATGTCCCCCACGATGTGATAAAAACCTTTTGCCATGTAAGGATATTTTCACTCCCCACACCCCACAAGGATAACCTCAATTTCATAAAAAAAATCTGTGAATAGAATCACAAAACTGAAAATACCTAAAATCTTGTATTTTGTTTGCTTACTTATGGTTAAGGTTGGGGCTGGGTAGACTGTCATTGTTGGGATTAGAGTTTTCGCGATCGAAACAAATGGAGAGTCCCCACAAAGATATAATTACAAACCTCTGTGTGTGTGCGCGTGTGCGTGCGTGTTTGTGTGCGCATGTGTGTTTGTGTGTGTGCGCGTTAGCGTGCGTGTGTGCGTCTGTGTGTGTGTGCGCGTTAGCGTGCGTGTGTGCGTCTGTGTGTGTGTGCGCATGTTAGCGTGCATGTGTGCGCCTGTGTGTGTGTGTGTGTGCGCGTTAGCGTGTGTGTGTGTGCGCATGTTAGCGTGCATGTGTGCGCCTCTGTGTGTGTGGGCGCGTTAGCGTGCGTGTGTGCATCTGTGTGTGTGTGCGCATGTTAGCGTGCATGTGTGCGCCTCTGTGTGTGTGTGTGTGCGTTAGCGTGCGTGTGTGCGTCTGTGTGTGTGTGTGCGCGTGTTAGCGTGCATGTGTGCGCCTCTGTGTGTGTGCGTCTGTGTGTGTGTGCGTGTTAGCGTGTGTGTATGCGTCTGTGTGTGTGTGCGCGTGTTAGCGTGCATGTGTGCGCCTCTGTGTGTGTGCGTCTGTGTGTGTGTGTGTGCGTATGTGTGTGTGTGCGTCTGTGTGTGTGTGCGCGTGTTAGCGTGCATGTGTGCGCCTCTGTGTGTGTGCGTCTGTGTGTGTGTGCGCGTGTTAGCGTGCATGTGTGCGCCTGTGTGTGTGCGTGTACCTGGCTACAGAAGATGGATGGATGGACAGATGGAATTTGCAACCTTACTAAAGAGTAGCAGAAGCACTTCTGACACTTGAACCCTGATGATAAGTACAATTATTTATGTAAAAGTGCATCAGTTTTGTACTTAGTGGCATTTGCCAAACATGCTTGTAAAGGTGAATTCTGCCAGAGGTCAGTGCTGTGGGTTGGCGTTTGGCTCAGTGGCTTATATCACTATGCTCCTGTGACTAAGGCCCTTAACCCCAAACGCACCAGTGACTGCCTGCGTCTGCCTTCTCAAAGAAAATTTTTTTAATTGTTTGACCGTGGAATTTGAGCTTCGTGGGTCCAAACCTGCTTAGTCACACCGCCTTAAGTTTGCTGCTCAACTCGCCGCTTTCTCAATTGTAAGTCGCTTTGCAAAAAAATATCTCCAAAATAAAAGTAAATGCTCTTTTTTGCAGGAGAAAAAATGATCAACATGTGTTTTAAACGGTACAAAAGTGGGTCTGACCTTCATGCAGTTTCAACAAAACGTGGGTGGGGACAAGGGACGTCGTGATATAATGTGATCATACGATTACGTTTGCAGCAAAATAAAAGGACAGCGATAATGGTTCCCAGCAGCACAAACCAAAGACAATCGGATGAAAGCAGAGTGGAATATGGGAGTATGGTAGACGATCCTTTCATAGCATCCAGATTTCTTAATGTTTGCTAGGCTGAGTTTGTTTCTATGGCGAGGAGCCCAGCACCAAGTTACACAAGAAAATAAGCTGGAGGAAAGCAGCAGGCAAAAGTCTGACCCAGACGCAGCCCCGGTGCACGCCGGTTGGCGGCTGGGGAAACTTGCCGTGTATCGCCCCTACGGCGGCTGTTTCAGCTCACGGTAGGAAGCCGCCATCTAGTGGTCCGCTTTGGGAATTGCATGTAGCGCCAAAGTTCCTCGAAATTGTTACAGTATCATGGACCTAAAGACTCATTGAGGTTTCACTCAAAACACAATATTGTGCAGTTTGGGGATTTGCGTTGGTGTTTTTGTGCTCATCATCACAGGTCCTGAAGGCCCATACATGCTGGTGCTGAGCTCTGTTACTGATATTCTTAAGTATTATTTTTAATAATTGATGCACTTGCACTCAATCTTTTATACAATGTTTTGTCGCTTTTAATCTTTCCAAGGACTTTGCATACCGGGGCGACGCCCAGCACCGTACAGTGTCAATCTGCTTCCTCATTTGTATGTCGTTTTGATAAAAGCTTCTGATAAATAAGTAAAATGTAAGTCGGTATAAATGTATATACAACAGTAACTATGGTAGATTTCTCTCTGGTAGGTCTCTCTGACCTTACTGCACTGGGAGAAAAGCCCAGTGTAACATGGGCTAAAATGTAAATGTGTAGTTTTTTAGATCTTAATCTGAAAATCCGTTCTTCGTTTTCCCAGAAGGTGGCAGCACATGATCACTGCAAAACTGCAAGCTTGGCTTGTCGCTTTGTATACAATAGTGCGCTATCCGTATATTAAAAATACTACATAATTACATACATCAATCAATATCAAGAACAGAAAGATGCCCACACAATAAACCAAAATCTTAAAATCCCCCTCGGCTGCATGTTACGCTGTAGTTTGGTTTGTCTAAGCTCCACACTTTCCTAGAATTACCCTGGACTGCTTCCAGTACGGAAGCCCAAAGAATCAGACACGAAGCTCACATAACTTGGCAAGAGGCCCCTGAATTACCTAAAGTGGATGGAGTTTTCACCTCGGCACATGGGGATTCAGAGCAGACACAAGTGAGCGTGAACCCATGTGTGATTTACAGTAAAAGGTGACTGAACACAATACACAGCCTCTGTAGTGTCTCCACTGTCCAGCAGGGGGTGCCACATGAAAGCTGCCCAGCAGGAGTAAACAGGTTTCCGGAGATGCTGCATTGCAGTCCCACAGTCCTCTAGTCTTAAGTGCTCAAATTTTGTGGTCCCTCTATACCTTAGTCTCATAGTCCATAGTGCCCAATTCCCCTTTGCCCCACTTCCATGATCCACAAGTCCCTAGTCTCCTTGTTTCTTAGTCCCATGGTCCCTAACACTGTAGCCCCTTTTCCCCTGGTTCCCTATTCCCATAGTCTCCTAGTCCTGTGGCCCCTAATCCCATAGTCCTTAGTCCCCTAGTTCCTACTCCCTATTCACCTTGTATTAAGCAGGGAGCAGGATTCTGAGGCCATCTGATATGCTTTACAATGAAGCTGTGCTAAAACCAGTATATGCATGAGGGTGTTTGCGCTGCCCTGTACTAGACTGGCTGTTCCTGTAAATCACTTATATGAAAGTGCCTGTGGAACACAGATAAAATCCACATGTCTGAGGTGGCTGGCATCTGGTCTTTCTCATGTGTCAGGCCTGCGATGCAGCATTCAAACACATGGTCTCCTTTAACAGCCAGCAGGTTACGCAAACGTACCGCTCAATCGGGGCCATGTGGACAGCTGTCTGCCATCTCTGATTGGCCGTCGAGTCCACGGACCCCAAAGGTTAAACTGGACACTGGCAAGCGTGTCTGATTCATCAGATTCCCGTCTGCTGGGTTGGGCAGCATCACATTGAGGAAGAACCTCATTGTGTTTTCAGCTACCTGGCATTAGGAGCTGATTACTTCAAGTCATTAGGACTTTTTTCATAGAGATTCTCTAGCTGAACAAGTAGAGTGCTGCATTTATGATGCATTGGTCATGGGTTCAAATCCCCCAAGAATATGCATAAAACATAACCCTTCCCACTGCTGTAAGTCACTTTGGATAAACAAGTCTGGTAAATGCAAAAGTGTTTCTACAAGTGGTACAACAGCATGCCCTACTGGTCAGATTAAAATGCTGTTTGGATATATTCCATTTCATAATGTGGCTTCTGATTATAACGTCAATGTGTAATAGGAATTGATTGGAAACGTATTCACTACTTCTTTTACAAATGTATTTATCTGGACGAATTGGTCCAATTGGTCTCACTTACCTTAGACCCCTGGGAGAAAAGCTTAGTGTCCATGGGGTTAAATGTAAATGGATATTCTATGTGATGAGTAATATAATCTGGGTTAAGGACGACTCAGATGCAGTAGCTCTGGGAAAGACACAGGCTTTATTAAGGGAATACAGCAAACAACACTTGGAAGAATGATGACGGAGCTGAGGAACCATGAGAGCAGGAACATTTATACACAGTAATCAGCGACGGGAGAGAGGTGTAGGAGGATAACAGATCAGGGTGGAGAACGTCAACGATGGGATACAGCTGGGGAGGGTTAGGAGAGTTACGGAGGGCCATTAGTGACCTCTGCTGGCTCAATTGGGAGGAGACGGGATAGATCACGTAAGTACTAAGATTAGACGCATCCATCTTCCAAACACTTATCACAAGGGTATCCCAGAGCCAATTACAGGAAACGCAGGGCAAAAAGCTGGGGTCCACCATGGATACAATGCCATTTAATCACAAGGCACACTCACAGTTATGGAGTCCGGACAATTTACAGATGCCTGTCAGAGTCGCTGCAGGAAGAAACCCATGTGGGATAAAGAGAGCAAACAAACGCCACACAGACAGCGTAGGAGAAGGATGGAAACATTCAACACTGCAGCTGCAAGGCAGCCCTGTTACCCACTGAGCCGCCCCTCACTGGATTCTCATGGTTAAAACAGGACATGATGCCCAATACATTCAAAATGCACATGTGGAGGATTTCAGCCATATGGTTTTGAGTAACTTTTACACCCACGTACCATGTGTGAGATGGAGCCGGCCAGTTCCTCTTATGGTCCAATTCTGCTCATGCGTTACTAAGATTATGGTACTTAGGTCCTCCATCCATCAGATCCTCTTCTCACTGTGGTCATGCTCATCCACTCTGGACACTGTATGCTTGGTAAAAGACTCTCATCTCTGTATCCTTGGTAGCGAAACAAAAAGGGGGTTTGCTGAACTAGATGGGCTGAGACTGGAAACAAAGAGGATCGTGAGGGATCACAAATGGGAGGACTAGCAACCGGGAAGGTCACAGGCAGCAGGAAGGTCTAACATCAATGGCCGAGACAAATAGATACTTAAATGCAAAGACTAACGAGGGGCAACAAGCAACACTCATGAGTTTTTTTTTTTATTAATTCTGTTGAAGCATGGTTAAAAATCAATGTCTGACTTTTATTAGTTAAATTTCATAGAATTTTTATTTATTATTACTTTTGTCAGATTAAAGTTATTTCTGTGACCATTGTGAGTTTTTCTTTCATTGACTGAAGGGTACCAACAATTTTGTCCACGTGTGTAGCTAATCAATACCTCAGTGACTTTTCAAAACTAGTTTCATGAATTAATTGAGCTGGTGGTGAAATTTAACAAATACATGAAATGGCCGAGGTGAACCTGAGGATTAGGAACCATATTGGTGTTCATCTAGCCATCCAACAAGATATCAGTAACTTTTTGGAGAACATAAGAAATTCCTTTTAGTTTTTTTTGTTTTACTCATAATTTGCACATGTTCTAATATTAAATTTTGTTTTTAATACTGAGAAAATATAAATTTACTACCCAGATAAATAGCTTTAAACATTTCCTATGACTCCCTAAGACTTTTGCACAGTACTGTATATATCTCAGGATTCCTAATGAAACAGGATTTATGTGTTTTTTTTCTGGTAATTGGTAATCACCTACACTACTTCATTGATGATCAGGTGCCTTTCTGTTGTTGTTGTACTAACGTGACTTATTAAGATTTTATGTTATTTATGTTTACTTAGTTAATATATGATTAATTTGATTATATCATTATCTGGTGGCATGGTGGTGTAGTGGTTAGCACTGTTGCCTCACACCTCTGGGACCCGGGTTCGAGTCTCCGCCTGGGTCACATGTGTGCGGAGTTTGCATGTTCTCCCCATGTCGTCGTGGGGTTTCCTCCGGGTACTCCGGTTTCCCCCCGCAGTCCAAAAACATGCTGAGGCTAATTGGAGTTGCTAAAATTGCCCATAGGTGTGCATGTGTGAGTGAATGGTGTGTGACTGTGCCCTGCGATGGGCTGGCCCCCCATCCTGGGTTGTTCCCTGCCTCGTGCCCATTGCTTCTGGGATAGGCTCCGGACCCCCCGCGACCCAATAGGATAAGCGGTTTGGAAAATGGATGGATGGATGGCTGGATATCATTATCTTTACTAAGTTACCTCAGGACCGCTGTAGGTTTTGAGTTAATAAACTGTCTGCCGTCTGCCGGCCCCTGCTGGCCAAAGCGTCGCCGCTGCGATATCAGGCTGCTGCGCTCAGTGAGCAGAGAGCGCGGATTAAGTCTGTTACTCAGTTACGTTCTGGGCAGCGCGGAACCGGGACATTAATGGGATAGAATAGGAAGCCTTTATTGTCAGTGTACAGGTAGCAAATACAATATATAGACCGAAATATAAAATATACATATAGAGGGGAGGGGAAAAGCTCCCCCCACTCATCAGGCTTAGATTTCATTACATTTTATTTTTTTCAGAATCAGAATTCACTCCATTGGTACAACTGCATGTACTATGAATTTGTTTAGGCAGTTTTGGTGCATTTACAGACAACATAGAACATAAGTCAGAGAAAAACAGTCATTCTACATGTTTGTTCAGCTTACAGAACCCAATTATTAACATACGTCACACTTCAGACAGAGTAAAAAGGGTTATACTGGTTATAAAGCAGAGATTTTACCTTTTTGCCATGGAGAAGCAGCGACATGTGAGACTGATACGGTAAAAATGATTCCTCCAGCACACAGTGAGCTATCCCAGCATGCACAGCGACACGGGGGGGTTTGGATAAACCCCAAACCCTGGATAGAGGGACTCAGTGAATGAGGAGGTGAATCTGTGCAGGGGGGTCAGTCCATCAGAGGAGACTCTGTAGAAGGACAGAGCACCAGCCCCCCAGTCCAGATACACTCCTACTCTGTGGGAGCCTGAGGGCTCTATGGGTATGAGAGTCTCTTTATTATTGTGACAGACAGAGTGTCTGTGAGGAGAGAAGATAAGCATCCATGACTTGTTATTGGCTCCAAGCCCACAGTCACTCCCTCCTTTCCTCCTGATCCCTTTATAAGTCACTCCTATCCAGGCTCCATCTCCACTCCACTCAGCCTCCCAGTAACAGCGGCCAGTCAGACTCTCTCTGCACAGAACTTGGCTCCAGCTGTCAAATCTCTCTGGATGATCAGGATATGGCTGCTCTGCCCCCCCCCATGTCACCTTCCTGTCCCCCCCTGACAGAGACAGGAATCTGTGTGCTGTGTTGGGGTCGAGCGTCAGCTGGCAGGAGTCTGTAGGCAGGAGGAAGAGCGATTGATCCCATGACGAAGCCCAGCATCTCCATCATTATCACTGTCACACCTCACACACTCACTCACACAGAACTCGCTCCAATACACACATTTTATTCCCAATATACTCATGTAGCCGCCCGAGTCTGCGGCGCTCCGGCTGCCCCCTGCGCTGTGAGACACGCCGCGCTGAGAGACTCGCTGGGGCCGAACTGCACTTTAGCCTGCGCTCTATTATTCTGTACGATACATAAAATATAAAAAGTCAAATATGTGAATTACCTCAGGAAATGTTGGTCGCCCGCGCGACGCCGGTGGGAAGACGCGCCGAAATGACGCGCATGTTAAACTAATAGGCTTAATTACAGGTAAATAAAATTACAAACAGCATTCATCAAACATATTAACCATAAAATTACACAACAAAGATTACCACTAAAAGTGAGTTTGTCTTTAGGTCACAATATGAACGTCTTTTAATCCACTTTGGACACACACCTCTCTCCAGCAGCGCGCCGACGCGACGCTCCCAAAGCGGACGCATCTAGGCTGGTTCTCCGCAAAGCGCAGCACTCGCGTATTACACCGCGTATGCGTACATGGAAACGTTCATATTTCTCTGGTCAAGCTGTGTACTTTGCACATGCGCACGTGTCCTATTTAAGTATTAGTAGTAATTCTGATATTCCCTGCACACGTACCACAGCCGCGAGGTCTGTGTATGTTTCCCTACGTTTTACAAATTCAGAGCGGCAGTTCACGGGGCTGCCAACTTTGATCAACTGGCTGGCGTGAGATTTTCAATTTGGGACAAGTCTGCACACATATGCATACGCATTTAAATGTATGCAACAGTTCTATTACCTTGAAAATTGGCTGTAGGGTTTGCAAACTACCCCAATCCTCATCAAAATCATCTATGTTGGCGTTTAAAGACAAATTTGTAGTGCGGCAGGCGGTCGTCCGCGGAGGAGTAAAATGCATCATAAAAGTCTATACAAACACGTCCGCTTATACGTGCGCGGAGAGGTACCAGTCTGGCCGCCACGTTTTCTGTGTTGATTCCGGCTTCGTCTGCGCACTTACATGAGGATAACAAGACGCATGCGCGACGTGCAGTGCCACCAGAAATTGGCGTGGCAGTATGGTCACGTTTTGTCACGGAACATTGTCTTTACTAACGGTACAGATCGTATTAAAGTAGCATCTGATTTTTTTAAGAATGAGTGTCCAGAAGAGCTGTATATTTTCACAGACAAGAAAAAAATATTCCGAACACTATTGTGTCCTTCTTTGTACAGCGTCTTCAAAATTTAATGGCAGTATAAGTTTCTAAGAAAGCAGTGTCATGCGTATAAGGTACAATGAAATTCTAACTTACCTACTTTCATAAGCAGCATTATTTTTCATACAGTTCCATCCATCCATCGATTTTTCTGCCACTTATCTAATATCCATCCATCCATTTTCCAAACCACTTATCTTACTGGGTCACGGTGGGTCCGGAGCCTATCCCGGAAGCAATGGGCACGAGGCAGGGAACAACCCAGGATGGGGGGCCAGCCCATCGCAGGGCACACTCACACACCAGTCACTCACACACCAGTCACTCACTCATGCACACCTACTGAATGGGCAATTTAGTAACTCCAATTAGCCTCAGCATGTCTTTGGACTGGGGGGGAAACCGGAGTACCCAGAGGAAACCCCACGACGACATGGGGAGAACATGCAAACTCCACACACATGTAACCCAGGCGGAGACTCGAACCCGGGTCCCAGCGGTGTGAGGCAACAGTGCTAACCACTGCACCACCATGCCATCCTTAATTTTTAATTAAGAATTAAAAATGAGTATATTGGGTCCTAATTTGGTACTAAACACCTGTTTTGTTTTATAGAGAGTCCACCCCACAGCCTGCCAGACACATTCAGTAAACTGATTATGCTATTAATGATCGTATTGTGCTAATTTTGCTCAGTAAGCAATGTGCAAAATTAACTAATGTGCAAAGCTAATTAATGTCTATCATTATTTGAGATTGTTATGTTTATTACTTATTGCTGCTCACAATGATCTGCCTGATATTTTGACCAAGCAATGGACACAAATAAAATAGTGAGTTTAATATTGATTCTACAACAGCTATTAATAAAAGTGAGTTTGTCTTTAGATCACTATATGAACGTCTTTTAATCCACTTTGGACACACACCTCTCTCCAGCAGCGCGCCAATGCGACGCTCCCAACGTAGATGCATCTAGGCTGGTATATAATGTAGTATATATTATATATAATCTCTCAGGTTATATATAATATATAATCTCTGGGTCTGCCCCCAGGCCTCCTCCTGGTTGGACATGCCTTGAAACACCTCCCCAGGGCGCCGTCCAAGAGGTATCCTAGAACCATCAACTGACTCCTTTCAATGCGGAGAAGCAGCGACTCTACTTTGAGCCCGGATGTCTGAGCTCCTCACCCTCTCTAAGGCTGAGCCCAGACACCCTGCTGAGGAAACTCATTTCTGCTGCTTATACAGTATTCACAATCTCATTTATTCGGTCATCACCCAGAGCTCATAACCATAAGTGAGGGTAGGAACGTAGATCAACTGGTAAATTAAAAGCTTCACCTTCCAGCTCAGTTCCCTCTTTTTCCAAATTGCTGCACCGTGAACAAACCCCCAAGATCAAAGCCAAATTGAACTTTATTGTCATCTGCACTATATATAAGTATAGAGAGAGATGAAATGGCGAAGCTCAGGGCCCACAGTGTAAGCATAAACTTAGTCCAATATAGAGAACAAGACAAGACAATGTGCAAAGGACTTACAGGACAGTGCAACTGAGGAAGTGGAGTAGATTATGCAATATACAGTAATGTGCAATACTGGACAATGTGCAATATTGTTAGAACTATATTAAATATATGATGTATTTCTGCAGTCAGTTAGACCTGAATTCACCATCATGTACGCTGTAACAGCCTGAGTTCACAGTGTAAACAGTGTATGATAATAGTAGTAACAGCAGTAACACGTCTAACATTTCTAACAGCTGAAAATAGGAATAGAAGCAGAATAATGGGGCAGACAGAGAATAATGGGGATTCTTATTATTGCCCCCATGTCAGAGTGACAAAGTGTTAAGTGCAGTGCAGTGCTTAAGGGTCAGTCTGTGGCCTTTAGTTGTGGGTTACGGGGGGGTTGAGGCAGTGAGGAGGCAGAGTGAGGGATCCTGGGAGGCAGCATGGTGTTGAGGAGCCTGACAGCCTGGGGGTAAAAACTGCCACGCAGCCTGGCAGACCCGGCTCTGATGCTGCAGTATCTTCTCTCAGGTGGCTGGAGTGTGGAATGACCATGTGAGGGATGTGATGGGTCCTGCACAATGCTGCAGGCCTTGCGGACACTGCGTTTGCAAAAAGCGGCTTGTAGGGAAGGGAGAGGCATCCCATAATGTTCTCTGCTGTTTTCACTGCTCTCTGCAGGAATTTGTGGTCAGATTTGTTGCAGCTGCCACACCAGATGGTAATGCAGTTAGTCAGAACACTGCCGATGGTGCCTCTATAGAACATGGTGAGGATGGGAGGGGAAGGTTTGCTTATTTCAGCCACCTCAGGAAGTTTAGTCTTTGCTGGGCTTTCTTGAATAAGGAGCTGGTGTTATTTGTCCATGTAAATTCCTCAGTTATGTCCACACCGAGGAACTTGGTTCTCCTTACAATCTCCACAGCAGTACCGTTGATGCTGAGTGGGGTGTGGCAGGACGTGTCCTTCTGAAGTCCACAATCATCTCTTTTGCCTTGTCAGCGTTGACAGATAGATTATAGTCTCTGCACCTTGTAGACAGACTTTCCACCTCTTCTCTGTATGCTGATTCATCTTCTCTATTTATCAGTCCCACCACAGTTGTATCATCCACAAACTTGATGATGATGGTGTTGGACGTGTTGCAGCCCATACATACTGACTGGGGCGTCTCTGTCAGGAAATCCAAGATCCAGCTGCAGAGAGTGGTGTTCAAGCTTAACCCCCTCAGTTTTTGAGGGACATGTTGAAGGTAGAGCTGAAGTCTATGAATAACATCCTGACATCTGTGACTCTCTTACCCAGATGTGTCAGGGAAAGGTGACGGGCAGAGGCTACGGTGTCCTCAGTAGACCTGTTGGACCGGTATGCAGATCAGAGAGGGTCTAGAGAGGTGGGAAGATTAGTCTTTATGTATTACTGCCATGACCAGCCTTTCCAAGCACTTCATGATGATTGACATGAGTGCTACTGGGCAGTAGTCATTCAGGCCTGTCACTGATGGCTTCTACAGCACTGGGATGATGGCGGTTAATTTGAAGCATGCTGGGACAGACCACTGGCTTAAAGAGGTGCATTCTGTGAGGACCCCAGCCATGTGGTCAGTGCATTCTCTCAGCACTCAGCCAAGTATGTTGTCAGCTCCTGCTGCCTTGCGTGGGTTGACTCTGGATAGAGTACTTCTCACATCAGCTGTGGTCAGACAAAGTAGCTTCTCACTTGGGGGGTGGGGGGGGGGGTGTCGGCTTATTCTGTACAAAACAGTTGTTTAGTTCATCTGGAAGGGAGACATCACCGCCATTGATGTGTAGGATGGGCTCGTAGATCGTGATTGGCTGAATTCCCTACCATATACGGCGTGTGTCTTTGGTGCATTTAAAGTGTACATTGATCGTCTGTGCATGTGCCTGATTGGCTATCCTCATAGCTCGGGACAGGTTGTCTGTGGGCGTCCTGAGGGCAGCCTTGTCTTTAGATCTGAAAGCTGCATTTCTGATTCTTAGCTATGTGAGCACTTCCCTCATCATCCAGGGCCTTTGGTCGGCTCTTGTGGTCATCGATCACAGAGTTTATATACTCCTCCAGGTTGATGGCGTCACCATTTATAGCAGCCTCCTTAAAAATGTCCCAGTCAGTAGATCCAAAGCAGCCTTGGAGAGCTGAGACGGCACCAGCTGGCCACACTCTGACTGACTGGTTTGTTGTGCTTCAGCAGGGATTTATACACAGGAACCATGATCACAGTGACATGGTCTGAGTAGCCGAGGTGGGGGGGGGGGGGGCTTGTAGGCCTCACAAACGTTTGTGTGAACATTGTCCAGACAGATTCTCCCTCTAGCTGGGATGTTCATATATTGGAAGAATTTGGGGAAAACTGGCTTCAGATTTGCCTGATTGAAGTCTCCAGCAATGATGAAAAAAGCAATTTTTTTAATTTAAATTTTTTTTTTTTTTTTTTTAAGCAATTTATTGCTGCACACATCTCAGTTAAACCAACTGGGACGTCACAAAGTTCACGATCCACATCAGTTATTCCCGTGATGTTTGAGAAGAAATCAAAAATTTTGGATCAAGACTCCTGACATACAAATTATTAAAGAACTCAGTGCAGAATTCGGCTATTTTCTTGATGTCATCTGCAGCATTTCCATAAATCCTCACCCGCATAATGCAGTTGTTCCTGACTTGCTGACTTTCCAGCCTAAAGAAATAGGCTGAGTTCTGCTCACCTTGTTCAAGCCATTTTTGCCACAATCTAACAAAGGCTCCTTCTGCCTTATGTTTATATATAATCATACAATTTATTCTGTAAGGCACCTCCTACATTATTTTCTGTATCAGTAAGACGATTGACTGGTTTGCAGGTTAAAGCAGTAAATCTCATTTATAATTTTCTTTTCTTCATCTCTTCCGATTCGAGCCAAGTCACTACTAAACCTTCTGACAAATTTTGCTACATCATATTATTATTGCAATACTTTTTTCTGTATTGGGTCTGTTCCAGTGTAAGTCAGTTAATTATTCTATATTTAAAATAGCTACTTTTTTTCTCAAGATTGAACTGTTTAATATCCAGTTTGAAGATATTTTATATCCAGTAGACGATGACAAAGATTGCATGTTCTCCCCATGTCGTCGTGGGGTTTCCTCCGGGTACTCCAGTTTGCCCCCACAGTCCAAAGACATGCTGAGGCTAATTAGAGTTGCTAAATTGCCCATAGGTGTGCATGTGTGAGTGACTGGTGTGTGAGTGTGCCCTGCGATGGGCTGGCCCCCCATCCTGGGTTGTTCCCTGCCTCGTGCCCATCACTTCTGGGATAGGCTCCGGACCCCCCGCGACCCAAGCGGTTTGGAAAATGGATGGATAGATGGATAGACGATGACGATATGGATATATGGATGTTAATGGCTCGGTGGTCAGAAAATGGTGAAGCTATAATGTTTGTTTAAATATTTCCTAATTCATTAGAAATAAGCCAAAAATCAGTTTGTGACTGATTTGAAAAGGTCCAACACATTTGGTTGGAAAATCTCTTGTTTAATCTCTTCCATCATTTTTTCTTTTTTCAGAGCCTATCATGACTATGTATAGTTATTGCCGTCACTGGATGATAAATCCAGACAGTAGTAAATCTGCATATAGTTCACACTACACGGTAAACAAAACAAGTTGGCTTGCAGCTCTAATCAAAGCGTGTTCTTCAGAGTGCCATCTTGACTCCCTCCTCCTTCTACATTTAATGCCACAACCACATGCTCACAAGTGAGACTGGAAACGAAGGAACCGACCAAGATGGTTTTCTCGCACTGCCCCCTGGTGGACATGACCTTCAATCCTCCAGATAGATGTAAACTACGCACGCAAGTTTAGTCGGGTCGTGTGAAGTCATGGCCCTAAAGCACAGACTTAGGAGATGTTCAGTGTCACAGCCAGTTTGGGTAAGACTGCAGGTGCCGTCTTAGGACAATATTAAAGAATCTGAAAAAAGTACACTCAGCGAATGCACAAAAAGAGCAAACGTGAAGGAAGGACTTCAGGGGGAACAAAGTGCATCAAAGCCCACAGCTACTCTCTCTCATCTGACTCCAGTTGTGTGTCACCTACACACTGGGTCAGACAATGTGTTTAATACATTAAACTGATCTTTACTGAATATCAAGCCTTTGGTTGGAAAATCTTTATTAATGACTGATTGTATTATCAGGATAAACTTTGATTTTTATGCGTTAAACTGAAATGGGGTCAAATGAAAACTATGCAGCAGCCCTGATCAAACCAGCTACTCCTACCTGCCCTTAATCAGTGAGACTAGAGCACTTAGGGAAGGAGGTGGAGCAGCCGCCTTATTTAATGGGTTTGAATTATTTTTACAAGTCAGGCACTACTTTCTGTCAGAAGGGTAATTATGAATCTGAATGAACAGAAATTACATGTGGAGTTCCTCAAGGGTCCGTTATTGGCAGTGGGCAGTGGTGGCTTAATGGTTGTTGGATTGAATCCCCGACCAGCAAGGCACCGCTGAGGGACCCTAAGCAAAACACTGCTCTCAGGGCGCTGAATTAGCTGCCCCTTGCTATGTCACGATGTCACATATGGGTTAAATGCGGAGGACACATTTCGGTGTTGTACACTGTGTGCTGTGGTGTGTCAACACTGATCACCAATTAGAATTATAATCCTCACTGAGCCTCTTTGTTCAACATCTACATGCTTCCATTTGCTCAGATTACGGTACACTATAAAATCTCTGGAACACTTAAGGCCATGTTGTTAGTAATTAAAAAAAAAATCACAACAAATAATAATCCATTGTTATGCATTATAATCATGGCTTTAAATATTTATCAAAAGGCATAACACATTATAGGCATGCTTATTATGCATAATGAATGACGTATGAAGCTCTCATCTTTAGTGCACTATAAATACCTTCATAATGCATTATAATGATCGGTATAAGCATTAAGGATGCTTTGTATTGCATTATGAAGATATCTATAGTGCCTTATAGTTGAGTGTGTCATAAAGCATTCATAAAGCATTATAATGGTGGATATAATGTGTTATGCTTTTTTATAAATATTTATAGCTGTGTTTAGAATGCTTTATGAGTGCAGTATAATTAAGCAATGACACATGAGAAGATACTCTGATATATCATGGCTGTGATTCGGTCAAAGGCACAAGGCTATAAGCCACCACAAAATAAAAAAAATTGTTCTCATAACATCAGTGCAAGTGGGAGGGGCCATCGCGTCCAAACCGTCCGCATACCTGGCTAATTCAGTCAATCACCAATATAGTTTTGTCTAATATTTCCGGTGCCAGCAGTAAAACAACTAGCCAGCTTTTATCGGAGTAACTTTGCATTGTAAATGAAAACCATGCCACAGGTCTGATAAATAAAATATTATGGCACTTGAGTGGCGAAGAGATCATGAGGCAGATTGCAAAGTTCAGTTACTGGCATCTTTAATAGTGCGACTGTTAAAAGGACAGTTGGCAGCTTATAAAACTTATTCTGGAACAGAAAATAATAAATCCAACAAAACGGAATACATATGTGTGATGCCCGGCCCGTCCGCTCCTCGTGTGTGCCACGCCCCCTGATTACCCACGTGTTCTTTCATGATTGTACCCAGCTGTGTCCGATTATTTTCAATCAGTCCTGTGTATTTCAGTCCGTGTCTTACCCGAGTCCTTTGTCTGTCATTGATGTTAGTTGGCGTTTCATGTCTCCTGCTCCCTGTTTATTTATTAAATCCCTGGTTTACCCCGACGTCCGCCTGCTTCCTGCCCGTTCGCCTCGCACGATCGCCGTTTTGTCCGGCTTTGAACGTGACAATATGAACCTTTACTGTCACTGTCACCTATGTTCATTTTCTAAACTGGTGGAAACACAGGCAGGTTCTGAAAAGGTATCAAGTGACAACCAGCCAGTATTGTGCATGAACGAGTTCAAAAGAACGCGTTCATTGAACACGTTCATATTTCAGTGAACTTTGAACTGAACGCAACTTATTAGTAAATCAAGAACTTGAACGTGAATTTTATGTGTGATGAACGGCGTAGACGTCGTTCACTGTTAGAATGCAATTAAACATCGGGATTTATTTTCACCTGATGAGTCGAGTGACAAGGTCGGCTCACACATTTAAACAGCATGTTGTGTTGTCACTCAAGCACTAGCGAAGGGCTCCTCCGCTCGAAAAATAAAATGCTCAGCCTGACTCTCGCTCAGTGCTTGTGTGCAGTGCATCTTGGGTAACGTAGTGTAAAGCCAAGGACAGTCGAATCTAATGTCTTTAGCTTCACACTACGTTTCCCATAATGCACACACACACTTCTCAAAGGGCACAGCCTTGGCAACGCATGAGCGCGAAGCGAACTGCTGCAGCAGTAACCATGGCAAGCGCAGAGGAGGAAAGCTCAACCACCAGTGGAGCTGGCACAGAAAACACGGATGATGCTGGCTGTAACTTTGACAATTTACGGGCATTTTACACACTGTCTCACAGAGACTCTGACGGTAAAAACCTAACCTTTCTGTGCAAGCTTTGTCCACCTGCGCTGAAAAAACAAGTTAGAACATCAATGACCTCATTTTCCAATTTGTGAAGTGAAAAGACACGTTGAGTTGAAGCATTCGTCCAGCGTGAAAGCATATATGCAAGCCCTTCAAGGTCATAGAGGGAAGGGCAAAACCCCCAGCCAAAGTCCCCAAACGACTCAAGTCACACTGCCTGCTGCCTTCAGGGGTATAATCTCCCAGCAACAGGTAGACAGATTAATAATAGACTACATTGTTGGAGATTTACAGCCACTGAGTAAGGTTGAAAAACCCTCCTTCATAAAACTAGTAACTGGTTTGCAACCAGGCAGACATGTGCCCTCAAGAAGACAGGTGCAGGGACTACTGAATAAGGAATTCATTGAGGTTATCAGTAATTTAAAAGCTGAACTTGCTGAGCTTGACTTTGTATGCACAACAGCTGACTGCTGGTCAGCTGTCAACAAAGGATTCATGGGCATCACAATTCATTGGCTTGATAAAAATGATGTGTCACTCAGGAGACCAGCAGCCCTTGCATGTCGTCGTGTCAGAGGGTCACACACATATGATGTCCTGGCTAAAGTGCTGACAGATGTGTACAAGGAATTTAAAATTCAAAACAAAATTGTGTGCACAGTGACAGACAATGCTTCCAGTTTCGTCAAAGCATTCAGCTGTTTTGGAGACAGTGTTGTTATTATAGCAGCTGATGAGGTGACTGAAGGCAGTGACACAGGATCTACCCCTGCTGAGAGCTCCGATGATGAGGACGATGGTCTTGAGCCTGCACCTCTGTCAGAGTTAGAGGATCCCTGCCTCCCACCTCATAGAAGGTGCATGGCCCATACTTTAAATCTTGTTGCCACAGATGCAAAGAATGTAACGGATAGGCTGTACAACAAATTAGCGAGGCCTGTATTTTCCAAGGCATCTGCTCTGTGGAATAGGGTGAAAAGGAGTGCGAAAGCCTCAGATTTTGTTGAGTAAAAGCTAAAGATTGGCTTTGTCACTTCGAACGACACACGTTGGAATTCTATGTTCCTCTCAATGCAGCGCCTGGCTCACATAGCCACCTTGACTCCCCAGACCAGCAATCTAACAGTGCCATTGGATGCCACTCCTGAGTATGACAGACTCCTTCTGCACACCATCTGTGATGAGTTTGGGCTTCGTCGATTCACTCCAGAGGAAATAGACTTCATCAACAAGTTTGTGAGTGTGATGGGTCCCTTGGCATGTGCTCTGAACATCCTTCAGGGGGAAAAAAACACATTCCTCGGCTACCTGGCTCCTACCATTGTGCAATTAAAAAATGATTTGGATGGTCTGTTGGATGAGAGTTCAAAGCCTACAGCTACACCAGGTCTGACGGCATGCCGCCCCCTCATCCAAACCTTTATTTTAACCCCCTGATGACCTTGAGGGGAAAAAGAGTGCTTCATCCTTTTTTAAGTTCAAGCAAAGCCCATCAGCTGTCAATAAGTCTGAGGTGGACATCTATCTGGACGCCCCAACCACTGACGAGTTTACTGAATACATGCTGCTGCCCAAACTGAAGAAGCTCTTCATCAAATATAACACAGCAATCCCATCAAGTGCTCCAGTGGAGAGACTCTTCAATACTGGTGGCCAGATATTTAGGCCCAGGAGAAACCGATTGGGAGATGCCAACTTTGAAAAGCAACTGCTGTTAAACGTGAACAAAAAACAGTTTGGACTGAAGCCGTAGGCATGGTCTGTGGAGTGTTCATTACTTACTACAACAATGGCTTCTGTATGTGAAAGTTTTTATTTTTAATAGTTCAGTGAGATGGTGCCACACACCTTCAAGAAGCGTGAGAGTTTTTTTATTTTTTTTTTTAAATAAAACTAAAGAGATATTTTGCTGAATAATAAATATTCTATTCTGTCTAGTTTTCATTTGAGATGGATATGATGCCGATATGTGTTTACAGTACTTTTCTTTTCCTTCCCTTGTCTAGTATTGGGGCAAGAGATAAATAAACCATAAATAAGAATCATATTTTGTGTCCTTTGTACATACATACATGTCCATATATGCAAGAATGTAGGTAGGTTATAGATGTATGTTAAAACAAAATAAATTTTGATTTAGACTATATATTGCACCTAAAAATAAAATGAACTGAACTTTGAACTAGTTCAAAAATTTAAATTGTGAGCTATGAATGTGAACAGTTCACTTTGAGCATGTATGAACTGAACTTTGAACTAGATCATGAAAAGTGTGAACTTGCACAACACTGCTCCATTCTGAGAGCACAGTGATATCCACAAGCATCACAAACCAGCCAATTACAGGTTGGAGAATTTAGCCAACTGGTCCTGTGTGTATATTAAATGTTTAATGTACATGACAATAAAACGTCATGCTTTTTAAAGCCATTTAAGGCGTTGTTTGTCAATTAAACCATTTTTAATGCTATGTAAGACCAAATTGGTTTAATTACTTCTAATCCTAATAATGTCCCACGGAAACCCAGTCTTAGAGCTGTCCAGAAAAAAAATATTTTGATGATATTTCAAGGAAATTACTTTGTAACGGTGCTTAATAGGAGGTGTGATGTCCTGGAGGCAAACCTCAAGTGCTTCTGTTCTTTCTACAAGAAACCACAAACATTTCAGGTATGTAGCAATTTGAAACATTGTTCAAAATTAAGTTCAGTTCACTCCACACAAGCAATAGCTTCCATTATTTCCATTCCACATTTAATATTTCGGAATTAGGTTAAATGACTGATATTTTAAACTATATTTGTCAAACACTGCGCCCACTAACAGGTGAATAATATTGATTACCTGGTAATAGTGGCACCTGGTAGTGGTTGGGACCTATTAGGCAGCAAATAAACAATCTGTAGGATATACTGGGATGCAGAAAAGTGGACAAGCCTAAAGATTTGAGTGACAAGGGCCAAGTTGTGATGGCTTGATGATTCGGTCACAGCATCTCCAAAACTGTAGGGAAATATGTGAACGGGTGACGGAGGCTCATTACATGTCAGATAGTACAGCAAACCTTCAGAGGTCTAGGGGAATCCACGCCCTGATGAGTCATGGCTATTTTGGCGGCAAAGGTGAGCCTGGGCCCCACCATGAACCTGCTGACCACTGCAGGACCATCTCACAAGAGCTGGGGGTTATGATCCAGCTCTCTAGCCATCACCAAATGGCCCATATCAAAGTCACTCCCATCCTTACACTTGCACATTGTTTCTGCTTCCAACACATCAGCTTCAAGGACAAAGCATCCACCTGCTGCCTAATATAACCCCCCCACAGCCAGATGCCACTGTAACCAAATAATCAATGTTATTCGCTTCACATGTTATGGCTGATCAGTGTATAACCTCTGTATCTCAGTTACGTTTCAGACTGTTTTGCTACATTGTGCAGATTAATATGCTGTGTTTATAATACATTTCAAAATTTCCCAAAATTCAGCACATTGTCAGTTTCACTGGCCAACACACTGATCATCGTAACATCATCAAGTTCTTTAGCCAAATTAGGTGTGCTGAGCAATGGGAAACCTCACACTGCAGTACAGTGAATCATGCAGCAGCACTGGGAAAATGTAAAAACACATTTTACCTCCAAGGGCCACTGTTCTCCCAACTTTTTTCATTAGTCTTACACGTCTGTAAACACATAAAATATGTTTGCACATATACTGTACTGATCCTGAGAGGATTAAGATGGCAAAAAAATCAATTGGGCTGGTGATTGCACAATATTTTAGAAGCTAAATTATGAAACGTATTACTATATATATTACACAATGATAAGGTATAAATACAGATAAGCTACATACCGTTGGAGTGAAGCTGAAGTCCTTCTCTCTTCTAGACAATGGAATCAGTAGAAATGAAGTTTTGCCACGACATGAGAAGCCAGGAAAGTGAAGCAGAACATGAACAGGAACATTATTCAGCCTTGGCTGACTAGGTCTGTATTCCGGACATTACATTCATGATTTAATTTGACTGCAGGGGGCTTGAATAAATTCATCTTGCTTGCAGGTTCCCTATGTACAGTATGTATTACCTTTCCTGACCTTCGGAGGTCCTCCCTCCTGTTTCGGAGCATTTTTAAGGCTTTTTTCAGAATTTCCTGCTCTTTGCCGACGAGGCTGCAGGGCAACTCTGCTGTGACCTTGAAATTACATGAAATATTCTGTTAAAACACTTTATTTGGTGATTGAAAATTGAAGCCCTCATTGGGCTTTATGTGGTAAAAAAGTAAAATAGAGAAATTAAACTATTTGATTAGAAATATTGATTTTAAACAATTTTATGAGGTACAGACTTTGCTTATGACAGGGTTCCAGTCAATTTCCGCTCCCTTGCAGGCAGTGGTCCACATTTTTGATGCACCCAGGGATGATCTTACAACAGCCTGGTGGAGACGTGTAGATAAAAGAAACATATCAGTTTTCCACCAAAAACGTTAGAATAGAGAGGAGTGCAGGTGGACATAGAATGAGCAGAATGAATGGTAGCAGTATTTCTGATGTGAGAACCACTTATTCTGCTGATTCTACTTCCACCTGCACTGTCTGTGTTCTAACAGCTCTGTCCACTTTAGTTTCTATTTCCAGGACTGTGTGATACTTACACTGAATCTCTTTTGTTCAGGTGTTGCCGCTGATTTCCCTGCTTATTTTTTAGGAAGTCTTCTGCTTCCACTCCAGACTGATTGAGGGAAAGATCATGAAACTAAATATGATATATTCTGTAACCATGACCTGACAGCAGTATGTATGTGAAACCACAAAAAACACAGAGCTTGCTATCAAACAGACAGTTTACCTGCCTTTAGTTTTAAAATGGAAATTAGGGATTTCCTCAGTCTGAGGTTTTTGGGGAACAAAAGGTAAACATCTTGCTCCCCAATGTCCACAAAATCATCCCCTGTCACACCTTGTTCTTCATGGTAAAACACAGAGAAAATAGATTAATCCACATGACTGTAACTATAAAACCCAAAATATTATGACCACACAGAGGTTGAAAAAATAACAATGATTATGAATAAATTAATAATAAAACCCCATAATATAATTAAGGCACGCAGAGTGAGCACATAGCAGGCATAGCAAAAGTAAGTAAGGTGGATAAAGGGGCAACTGAGAAGACTGCATCAGCAAATTTAGCATATTTCCCATAAACACAACACTGATAGGAGTTATCAATTTAGCATTACCATATACAGTACAGTACTGTGCAAAAGTCTTAGGCAGTCCAAAGAAATGTTTAAAGCTGTTTATCTGGGTAGCAAGTGCACTTTGGCTTAGAACAAAAAATACAATTTAATATTAGAATGTGTGCAAATTAAGAGTAACACAATAAAAACTAGTAATAATTTCTTCTGTTTTCTAAAAAGTTACTGATATCTAGTTGGATGGCTAGATGAACACCGCTTCAGTTCCCAAACTTGTCTTCAGGGGCACATCAGCCGTTCCACGATTTTGTTAAATTTCACCAACAGCTCAATTAAATAATTAAATATATTGGTTCAAAAAGTCAGTGAGAGATTGACTAGCTGTATGAGGTGCCTGCCTTCTTTGCCTGCCTAAGACTTTTGCACAGTACTGTATATATATATTTAGGTCCACAATCATGGCCTTACAATGGCTGAGGCTGGTTGGCCGAATGATGGGAGAACAACCATGTCCTCAACCATTCAAACATTTTATAGAGCCAACGGGTATGTAATCCAACAATGTGCCCTGTACTGTAATATTGTCCTCTTACTGCAATGCTTCATATTACAGTATCCATTTGCATTTTATATTACACAGTGAGTTTTACTTTATACAGTTACATACTGGATGTATACTGTAGCACACATGTCGCGTCACTCACGGTCACACACACAGATTAACCTCCCCCCAAACCACAGGCAATATGCCAGGACAAGCAGTGTAGTACGATCTTTTATTAAACACGCAAGAGCAACCCCACTACTTAACACACAGGGGGGGAAACAGAATATCTAATACCACGAAGGGGGGGGGGGGGGGACATGCCCTACATACACACCTTTCCCACTGAATACACCCCCATAGAATTAGCACTTCAACCTCCCAAATTCCTGTGAAAATGTTACTGCGATTGAGCATATACATGAGCGATTGACTACACACCAATACAATCCAAATCCAAAACACACATGATAAATGTGCTTTTCTACTTTTATGAGAACTGAAAGCGCTTTACAATTCATGCCTCACATTCACCCATCCACACACCGGTGGCGGAGGCTGCCATGCAAGGCGCCAACCTGCACGCCGGGAGCAATTTGGGGTTCAGTGTCTTGCTCAAGGACACTTTGATGGGGTCACGAGAAACCAGGGCTCGAACCTGCAACTCTCTGGTTGCTAAACGACAGCACTACCTCCTGCGCCACCATCTTCCCCAAATGTAAGGAGAAGGAGGTTCCTCGGAGCTCCGAGATGTGTTTGGCTGTAATAAATCTGGAATATAGTTATATGACATAGTTTTTGATAACACCAGCATTTACTTTTTAGCCTTTTCAGCTTTTATTGAAAGACAAAACAAAATTTAAAAATGTGTGTAAAAACTGTGTGTTTATTTCAGTTATTTTGTATTGGACTCAAGGATTGGTTTCATCATACAAATACAGCACATATAATGTTTACTTGAAAATACTGAAAAGTAAGTGATACCAGAATCAGGGGGTCAATAAGCTTTTAAGTAATAATGTGGATTGTGCTTGGGATAGAAGCTGCACTTTGTCTTGAAGAAAAGTATAGATTTTCAAAATATGCAAATTAATTGTAATAATAATATTAGTGACGTTCATTTTCAGATTACATTCATTACATAGCTAATAATACATTGAGAAGAAATGGTTTGTCATTATGTGGATGGAAAGACATGAAAGTGATGTGGAAAATCGCCTCTTACCACTGAAACACATGGGGATGGGTGGTGCTAATAATGGTACTGCAGCCAGCCAGTAGGGGGCGCTTGACATGTAGAGTTTTCACCTTTTAGAGACGTTATGGTCTCCATGTTTTTTGCAGTCAGTGCTTTGATCACAGATTTGAAAGCAGTATGCATAATGCATCAGGGCTCACGCTGAAATTCCCTATATTTGGATATATTATGTAACATGGTTCTGTAGGAATGTTGGTACCTTGGAAACACACATATACAAATATACCTTATATGTGAGTTTGGATATGGGTGTGGCTGCAACTGGAGAGGCTTGTAGTACATATTCTGCAAAAATTTCATAATGGTTGTTGCAAATATTATGTACAAACCATGACAGAGACTTGAATGCATGCATGGGTTTTGTTGGGGAAGTATCAGTTCATGAAATACATTACTGAGGAAACTGTAATTGTTTAAACTCTTATTTAATACTATTAAGCACAGACACGTCACAAGGAAAATAAACTATTATTTATAATTATGGAGCACAGAATAACTAAACATAAAATATATATATATAGCATAGAAAAATCCAATAATACTATCGGACAAAATGGCCATGGAAATGTAAGAGAGAGCGGTGAGCTGGAGACCAGAGTCTTGACCCTGAGGAGTGAAATAAAATATTTAATTTCTCTGTTGTGTCACAAACCTGACAGATACACTACTTGTCAAAAAGAAAAGAACTTACTTCCTCACGCATTTCTAAAAGGATGTTTTTGTCAAATCCCTGCAACTCACTGAAAAACAACCGATCAAATTCACATATTATGACATAAATAAAAATATAATATAGACATATAATATAGACAGTTCATGGTGCATTTTGTAATACTCAAGACACACCAAGGCCATGCAGAGTGCATACTGATAAAAGGGAGGGGAGGGGGGAAAACTTCAATACATTCTCTGTATTAAAAGTCCAACAATTCAAGGTGGTCTGTCTTACAATTGTCATGCGCCGCTTGTCCGCCCCTCCCGTGTGCCACGCCCCCTCGTTAACCTCGTGTGGAACCCCGATGTCATTCGCTGTTTCCAGTTGTTTTCATTAGTCCTATGTATTTAACTCCGCTTCAAAATATGTTTCCCCAATCATGTCATTTAAGTCGCTACTTCTATTGCCCCGTGTTCCTAGCTGGTTTCCCCAATAAATCCTTTGTTTCCCGATTCTCCGTCTTCCTGCTCCTGCTTCCCCGATCCGTGACGTGACAACAATCAACATGAACACACCACAGTCCACAGAACCAATCTGTCAAGGAACATCCTGCGAAATACAATATAGTACTAACGAAGACATTTGTTACAATTCTAATACAAATGTGACGACAGAAAATGCTGAAATCCACTTTACCATGTTTTTCAAGTATTTTCCAGTGTCCTGGGCTTATTCGGTTTGTCAGTTTGCTGCAAAAGGAAATTTGGAATAGTCAGGGACACAATAAGTACAGCTTTTCATGTAAACGGGATTAAAACTCTATGTAGGAATAAATGGACAAACAGAAGACCTTTTGTCACATTTCTAAATGTTTTACTGTTAGGCCGCGTCTGGCTGTGAGTGTTACCCAGAGCATATGACAGTCTCTGCCCCAACTGTCGGCAGGAATGAACGAAGAAAATTATGATTAAAAAAGATCCAACAATACAACTTAAATGTCATAGCATTTATTGTACAATATACTATACATATGATCAGGATCACATAACTGCATGGTGCGCAAGTACGCATTCCCTGTACACTCGCGGCAACTCCTTGTTGTAGCAGCGCAAATGCGTACCATTTATTTTATGTGCATTCACGTTGTTATGAAAAGAAATTACCCTGCATCTTAACATTTATGTGGCTAATTTGTACTTCGTCTGCGGCATGAAGGCTAAAATGCACAATGATTTCTTGTCATAACATTGCGAATGTACATAAAATAAACACGTATTTGCGCTGCTACAAAACATTACCGCACGTATCGGTTTAAACGGCGAATAAGTACTTTCACACCAGTTATGTGCCCCCTGCATATGATCATGTTTGCATATAAAATAAAGGGTCGATTTACGCAGGGTTGCCAACTTTGGTCAGCTGGTTGGCGTGAGATTTTCAATTTGAGACAAGTCTACATACGTATTCACATTTATATAACGGTTTTGTTACCTTGTAAATAGTCTTCAGGATTTGCAAACTGCCCAAACACTTTTGATGTAGCCAGTTTTAGGTTTTAAATGGATTAATAGAGATTCTCCATAAGATTTATTGCTGTGTGCGTTTGAGTCTGAAAGCCCGAGTCTCGCGCCAGATGCGTCAGAGTTGGCAACCTGCTTACAGCCGAATCGGACCTACGACCGGTCAGTCGGAGCCGAACGCGGCCGAAAGTCACCGACGAGCTGCAGAGGATCGCATCGTCTGTTATGGTACGAATAGGCGTCCGTGACAATAGCTTGGTTACTTTTGAATCACATGTACTTATCTTCTCAAACTTCTTACGATCATCTGAGAGACAGTTTGCATTTGGAAAACTCACAGCATTTAAAAAAATGGACAAGCAAGAAATTAAAGTTGTTAAGATTAAAATAAAAATCAAAATCAAAGTTAAAATAACACCCAAGGAAGGGGGAACTTTTTCCCCAAAAAACGAAGCACTGGAGAAGAACATCGGCGAGAGCGTGGAGATGGTGAAGATCATTAAGAAGGATGACACGGACAAGCCCGGATCGACATGGAGGGTGTCTTACATACCGAAGGTAAAGCACTGGCTTAAGAGACCTTATTAGAGCACTTTCATTCGAGCTTAAAATGTGTTATATCAATCATCTTTCCTTGTTTTAACAATCGACTGTCCCAGACTGGAACCGAAGAAAGTTTCCGTGGCCAGAGGAGTCGTCCATGGAGCGCGAGGGACAGGCCACCCCCCCTGGAGGAAGCAGGAGCGACCAGGAAGAGGCCCCAGCTGAAGTTCCTCCATCGGACAGACAGCAACGGCTCCTGCGCCCTGCGAGCAGAGAGAGGCCAGGGGCAGCGTCAGCCATCGGTGGAGCAGCAACTCCAGACAAGAATACGTGGACTTATGGGTTATGGCCAGGGACGGAGGAAGGACAGAGACATTGTTCCTGACGGACTTGTGGGTTATGGCCGGGGTAGGAAGGATAATAGAGATACTGTTTAAGTATTATTATAGATGTCAGATAGGATAGGAAAAGATAGGCTAAGTTAACATATGATAAGTTAAAATACAATAAGATAGACAATAAGTTAAAATATCATATGATAGGCTAAGTTAAAATAAGATAAGAGCTTTACAATAAAACATATACTTACTTTTCAAACTGTGTCTTTGTCATCTCTTCAGTGTCGTGTCTGTGGTTTGATAATTTTGCATCGTTAATTTATATCTGACACTCTCCTAAATATCAATAAGCAGAGACGGAGGAAAAGATACGGTTAAGTTAAAGGAAATGATAAAGTATCAAAATCACAGTATTACCTTATTTTGACGCAGAAAGAGTCATTTCAGTGTTACTGCCACCTATGAGTTAATGGCCGCAAATGGTGTTAGAAGTGCCGGTAAATAACGCTGCGTAAGTTTAACTCCGGTGTGTTTCTTTAAAACGGTAAGCGGCAAAACTTGTAAGTAGCAGGTAAAGTGGTCATTTAACGTAATGCTAACGTGCATTACCAGTTAGTAAGTGTTTTACTATATCTTACACTACGTACTTACACTACGAAATCAAACCCCTTAATTTTTAAAATTAAAATTACGTTAATTTTGTCCTTAATTATTGCTATATGTGAAATTAAGGGAAAAGGTGCAATGATTAAGGCCAATTAAGGGGTAAAACTACTGAATTTCCTCCTTACTTTTTCAAATTTGCCTCTTAAATTTACTCTCAAAAAATCCTTATTTCACCCCTTTTTTATAAATTAAGGGGAAATTTAAGATTGTTTCAAGGTCTGTAATTACATAACATTGCCCTTTAATTCTGATTAATTAAGGGGCAGTTTAAGAGTATTGCAAGGTTCCATTACTACTTAAAATTACTTACATCTGTCCTCAATTCTAATAAAGGGAGTTTAATATTATTATAGGGGTCCACAAACCATTAAAATTCTTTATTTCACCTATTAATTTTTATTAATTAAGTGATTATTTAAGACTGTTTTAAGTTCTTAAGCACTTAAAATATCCTTATATCGCCACTTAATTTTAATTGTGTGCTCAAATGTTTATGTAAAAATAAAGCATGATAAATCACAAACCAGTATGACAAAGTATTGTTTTATTATCATGCATGAATGAATTACAATGAGAAAAGCTTCCTTCCTTTTACCGGCCGCTTGCTCCCTTGGGCTTGGAAAGCCTTCGCTGGGCTATAAGTTCCGTCTTCATAGCCTCTTCCTCCTTTACGTTTGTTGCTTCCTTCTTCCACTGCTTTTCCCTCCTCATCTGTCTTCTCTCCTCTCTCTCTCTTTTCCTCTCCCTTCTTTCCTGTTTCCTCTTCTGCTCTTTGCTCCTGCTGCTTACTTGACCCATCTATGTATTTTTTCCTCAATTTCACTCTTTCTCCTGCCTATAATGGTAAAGAAGAAAATATTAGGAGGATGGAGCTTCTTCAAACATGCAGTTACTACAACTT
The DNA here is from genome assembly GCF_023856365.1 of Brienomyrus brachyistius. Taxonomy (NCBI): domain Eukaryota; kingdom Metazoa; phylum Chordata; class Actinopteri; order Osteoglossiformes; family Mormyridae; genus Brienomyrus; species Brienomyrus brachyistius. The sequence goes on from NW_026042309.1 coordinate 2,098,081, forward strand.
GTACATGTATTGACATTTGGATCAGTCAGTAAGATGTATGAGATAAAAAAACAAACCAGCCAGTGAAAGAGTTTATATAGCCTTATTCTTGTTATTACAGGGTTTTTGAGGGTGTCTGCAAATCCATATTATGTTATATATATAAGGTATTTGCTAAAGATGGAATCGTGGCCATGTTAAAATGTGCTGATGTTTCTTTACATTAACCTGTGTTAGTAAATGCTGGGTGAGGACTTGGACTCACAGTGGTATAGAGGTATAAGCAAGGTGTGTCTTAATAACCCTCAGTTTTAATCCCACAGGTCCTTTTGAAATACAGTGTATATTATTAATAATCATGATGCTCTCATACAACAGGCACTGTGGACAGGTTAATGTGCCCTGCAGTAATTTAACATGTCTGGCTTTTAAATAGAACAGACTTTACTTCCCCTTCTGTGGTAATTATGAATCTGCGAATCTGTATATGAAGCTGAAGAATCAACACAAAACATTTGCAATTGTCACTAATTAACCCAGAAGCAAATTCCCCCTTAACACCGTATATTTTACACTGGTATATTTGTGACTCCATTCTGAGAGCACAGTGATATCCACAAGCATCACAAACCAGCCAATCACAGGTTGGAGAATTTAGCCAACTGGTCCTGTGTGTATATTAAATGTTTAATGTACATGACAATAAAACGTCATGCTTTTTAAAGCCATTTAAGGCGTTGTTTGTCATTTAAACCATTTTTAATGCTATGTAAGACCAAATTGGTTTAATTACTTCTAATCCTAATAATGTCCCACGGAAACCCAGTCTTAGAGCTGTCCAGAAAAAAAATATTTTGATGATATTTCAGGGAAATTACTTACTTTGTAAAGGTGCTTAATAGGAGGTGTGATGTCCTGGAGGCAAACCTCAAGTGCTTCTGTTCTTTCTACAATAAACCACAAACATTTCAGGTATGTAGCAATTTGAAACATTGTTCAAAATTAAGTTCAGTTCACTCCACACAAGCAATAGCTTCCATTATTTCCATTCCACATTTAATATTTCGGAATTAGGTTAAATGACTGATATTTTAAACTATATTTGTCAAACACTGCGCCCACTAACAGGTGAATAATATTGATTACCTGGTAATAGTGGCACCTGCTAGTAGGTGGGACCTATTAGGCAGCAAATAAACAATGTGTAGGATATACTGGGATGCAGAAAAGTGGACAAGCCTAAAGATTTGAGTGACAAGGGCCAAGTTGTGATGGCTTGATGATTCGGTCACAGCATCTCCAAAACTGTAGGGAAATACATGAACGGGTGACGGAGGCTCATTACATGGCAGATAGTACAGCAAACCTTCAGAGGTCTGGAGGAATCCACGCCCTGATGAGTCATGGCTATTTTGGCGGCAAAGGTGAGCCTGGGCCCCACCATGAACCTGCTGACCACTGCAGGACCATCTCACAAGAGCTGGGGGTTATGATCACCAAATGGCCCATATCAAAGTCACTCCCATCCTTACACTTGCACATTGTTTCTGCTTCCAACACATCAGCTTCAAGGACAAAGCATCCACCTGCTGCCTAATATAACCCCCCCACAGCCAGATGCCACTGTAACCAAATAATCAATGTTATTCGCTTCACATGTTATGGCTGATCAGTGTATAACCTCTGTATCTCAGTTACGTTTCAGACTGTTTTGCTACATTGTGCAGATTAATATGCTGTGTTTATAATACATTTCAAAATTTCCCAAAATTCAGCACATTGTCAGTTTCACTGGCCAACACACTGATCATCGTAACATCATCAAGTTCTTTAGCCAAATTAGGTGTGGTGAGCAATGGGAAACCTCACACTGCAGTACAGTGAATCATGCAGCAGCACTGGGAAAATGTAAAAACACATTTTACCTCCAAGGGCCACTGTTCTCCCAACTTTTTTCATTAGTCTTACACGTCTGTAAACACATAAAATATGTTTGCACATATACTGTACTGATCCTGAGAGGATTAAGATGGCAAAAAAATCAATTGGGCTGGTGATTGCACAATATTTTAGAAGCTAAATTATGAAACGTATTACTATATATATTACACAATGATAAGGTATAAATACAGATAAGCTACATACCGTTGGAGTGAAGCTGAAGTCCTTCTCTCTTCTAGACAATGGAATCAGTAGAAATGAAGTTTTGCCACGACATGAGAAGCCAGGAAAGTGAAGCAGAACATGAACAGGAACATTATTCAGCCTTGGCTGACTAGGTCTGTATTCCGGACATTACATTCATGATTTAATTTGACTGCAGGGGGCTTGAATAATTTTAACTTGCTTGCAGGTTCCCTATGTACAGTATGTATTACCTTTCCTGACCTTCGGAGGTCCTCCCTCCTGTTTCGGAGCATTTTTAAGGCTTTTTTCAGAATTTCCTGCTCTTTGCCGACGAGGCTGCAGGGCAACTCTGCTGTGACCTTGAAATTACATGAAATATTCTGTTAAAACACTTTATTTGGTGATTGAAAATTGAAGCCCTCATTGGGCTTTATGTGGTAAAAAAGTAAAATAGAGAAATTAAACTATTTGATTAGAAATATTGATTTTAAACAATTTTATGAGGTACAGACTTTGCTTATGACAGGGTTCCAGTCAATTTCCGCTCCCTTGCAGGCAGTGGTCCACATTTTTGATGCACCCAGGGATGATCTTACAACAGCCTGGTGGAGACGTGTAGATAAAAGAAACATATCAGTTTTGCACCAAAAACGTTAGAATAGAGAGGAGTGCAGGTGGACATAGAATGAGCAGAATGAATGGTAGCAGTATTTCTGATGTGAGAACCACTTATTCTGCTGATTCTACTTCCACCTGCACTGTCTGTGTTCTAACAGCTCTGTCCACTTTAGTTTCTATTTCCAGGACTGTGTGATACTTACACTGAATCTCTTTTGTTCAGGTGTTGCCGCTGATTTCCCTGCTTATTTTTTAGGAAGTCTTCTGCTTCCACTCCAGACTGATTGAGGGAAAGATCATGAAACTAAATATGATATATTCTGTAACCATGACCTGACAGCAGTATGTATGTGAAACCACAAAAAACACAGAGCTTGCTATCAAACAGACAGTTTACCTGCCTTTAGTTTTAAAATGGAAATTAGGGATTTCCTCAGTCTGAGGTTTTTGGGGAACAAAAGGTAAACATCTTGCTCCCCAATGTCCACAAAATCATCCCCTGTCACACCTTGTTCTTCATGGTAAAACACAGAGAAAATAGATTAATCCACATGACTGTAACTATAAAACCCAAAATATTATGACCACACAGAGGTTGAAAAAATAACAATGATTATGAATAAATTAATAATAAAACCCCATAATATAATTAAGGCACGCAGAGTGAGCACATAGCAGGCATAGCAACAGTAAGTAAGGTGGATAAAGGGGCAACTGAGAAGACTGCATCAGCAAATTTAGCATATTTCCCATAAACACAACACTGATAGGAGTTATCAATTTAGCATTACCATATACAGTACAGTACTGTGCAAAAGTCTTAGGCAGTCCAAAGAAATGTTTAAAGCTGTTTATCTGGGTAGCAAGTGCACTTTGGCTTAGAACAAAAAATACAATTTAATATTAGAATGTGTGCAAATTAAGAGTAACACAATAAAAACTAGTAATAATTTCTTCTGTTTTCTAAAAAGTTACTGATATCTAGTTGGATGGCTAGATGAACACCGCTTCAGTTCCCAAACTTGTCTTCAGGGGCACATCAGCCGTTCCACGATTTTGTTAAATTTCACCAACAGCTCAATTAAATAATTAAATATATTGGTTCAAAAAGTCAGTGAGAGATTGACTAGCTGTATGAGGTGCCTGCCTTCTTTGCCTGCCTAAGACTTTTGCACAGTACTGTATATATATATTTAGGTCCACAATCATGGCCTTACAATGGCTGAGGCTGGTTGGCCGAATGATGGGAGAACAACCATGTCCTCAACCATTCAAACATTTTATAGAGCCAACGGGTATGTAATCCAACAATGTGCCCTGTACTGTAATATTGTCCTCTTACTGCAATGCTTCATATTACAGTATCCATTTGCATTTTATATTACACAGTGAGTTTTACTTTATACAGTTACATACTGGATGTATACTGTAGCACACATGTCGCATCACTCATGGTCACACACACAGATTAACCTCCCCCCAAACCACAGGCAATATGCCAGGACAAGCAGTGTAGTACAATCTTTTATTAAACACGCAAGAGCAACCCCACTACTTAACGCACGGGGGGGGGGGGGGGGTGGAACAGAATATCTAACACCACAAATAGGGGGGGGGGACATGCCCTACATACACACCTTTCCCACTGAATACACCCCCATAGAATTAGCACTTCAACCTCCCAAATTCCTGTGAAAATGTTACTGCGATTGAGCATATACATGAGCGATTGACTACACACCAATACAATCCAAATCCAAAACACACATGATAAATGTGCTTTTCTACTTTTATGAGAACTGAAAGCGCTTTACAATTCATGCCTCACATTCACCCATCCACACACCGGTGGCGGAGGCTGCCATGCAAGGCGCCAACCTGCACGCCGGGAGCAATTTGGGGTTCAGTGTCTTGCTCAAGGACACTTTGATGGGGTCACGAGAAACCAGGGCTCGAACCTGCAACTCTCTGGTTGCTAAACGACAGCACTACCTCCTGCGCCACCATCTTCCCCAAATGTAAGGAGAAGGAGGTTCCTCGGAGCTCCGAGATGTGTTTGGCTGTAATAAATCTGGAATATAGTTATATGACATAGTTTTTCATAACACCAGCATTTATTTTTTAGGTTTGTCGAGCTCCGTCAAAACAGTTGAATTAGAACGAGCCCATTATGTAACTGGAACCCCTCCCACATGTAAACACAGTGACGCGCTACAGCGTTGGTTTGTTGTCTGAGGCTATGATACTGACGAGAAACACATTCTCAGATTTCACTGTACCAATCACAGCATATGCAGGCAGAAAAATTATAGCAAAAAACATTCAGCATTAGATTCTAAAACCATCTGTAATGTCTGTGTTTATCCAGTGGACCATAAACTAAAATAAGCTTTTCTATTTCAGATTCTTTCAGATGTTTTAAAATAATAAATAAAAAAATCATAATAATTAAACCATGTATTACTGACTATCAGACAACTTCAACAAGTTACCAAATGGATGCAAAATCAAAGATATCCATTTGCGCCTGGCACTAACCATGTACTCCTTCACAGTACTAAGCCATAGAAAGGTCCCCAATGAAACCCCTGCATTCCTGCATCGCAGATACTCTACTGTGCAAAATTATTTGTAACACAAATGTCTTGTGAAGATTGGCATGTGAAACTGGAACAGGCACTGGATAAATTCAGTACACATAAAGACAGGCAGTGCCACAGATTAGCACTGATGACATGGATTGAGAAGATCAATCCTGTTAATATTCAACCTTCAGATGAGCTGGAAAGAGCAGCAGCAAGTGAGGAAAAATCTTCTGAAGTTAAGTACTTGGCACGGCAAGGCCTGGCTTTTCGAGGTGTTGGTAAGGAGAGTGGGAATTTCAAGCAGCTTCTAATGCAAACAGCAGAGGGCGATGCAGAGCTGACCATGTGGCTGAAAGGTCACTTTGATTTCACCAGTGCTGTTTAACTGTAATGCCTGTTCCTGGGTTGCCCTCAGTCCTTGTTATTGGTTATGATTCTCACTGTCCTGTTAGTCCTCAGTGTCTTGTTAGCTGTGTATTTAAGTGCTTGTTCTGCTTCTGTTCTTTGATGCTTCATTATAGCTGTATGTTGTATGTATGTATATAGTTCTCTAGTTGTGTTTATTCCATCATTTAGTTCATTCCTGGTCATTTGCTGTTTATTTTGGATCCATCCTGATCCTTTTGGTTTTGATGTGTGTGTTGTAATAAACCCTATTTTTCCCACCCGTGTCATGCACTGCCGCAACCAGAAGAGGGCAGAAGATATGGCACAAAAACAAAGGAAGAAGCCTAACTTTAAAAAGAACAAAAAACATCAAGACTCATCCAGCATGGGGTGGTGGGTTAACGAATAACACAAACAATCAAAGAATAAGCAAACAAATGAGAGAAAAGATGCAGAGATGACTGAGAAGCAGGGGATGACTGGAGAAAAGACGACAGGACCAGAAGACAGGAGGGATACAGGGAGAGTGGAGAAGACAGTATAACTGAAGAATGGGAGAAGAGGAGAGACTACAGAGAACATAGATGACTGGAGGGGAGGGAATATAGGAGCAACAGAGAGAAGGAGGAAGGGCTGCGGAGGAGAAGACAGGATAAGAGGGGAAAATGTGAGCAGAGAAGGACAAACACCCCCACTGCCCAGCAAAGTGCACTTGTAAGTAAACCACAATTTTAGCCTTGGGCTCAATATCTGGACTTGTCTCTGTGTAGCAATGCATAGAATCCCTGACACTGGTTATGACTGTACTGTATTAGTCCTAAACCTGCCATTATAGTGTAAGGAGAAAAGATTTTTTTTTTTTAAATAAATCATTTTAAAAAAAGGTAGAGCGATGTAGCCCCCGGAGAAGTCCCCCCCCCCCCCAAAAGCCCTGTTTGTTCCCTTCTAGCTTCCAGATGAAACTCACAATGCACCCCAATGCCACCTAACTTCTCTTCCACATGATGCACCTTATTTACCCTCTGAATCCTGTCTATTATTGAGCGTTTTTCTATCCATTTGATTATCAGCTTATTACACTGTATGTACATTAGTCAGCCATTTTCCGGACAGTCTGGGCTACTCAGATATGTCATAATTCGATTTGTAAGGGCTGAAGGGCTGTTTGCTCTGGTGGGTCCAGGCCAGTCACTGGCAACTTCAGCACTGGTGTTTTGACAGGTCGCTGCTGCCTGTATTTTGTCTGAAATTTTGTGGTTTCCTTTCTATAGGCTGTCAGGCTGTAGAGTCACAGAGAGGCTGTTCTTCCCTGACTTCAGCTCTGAAGTCAAACCTCAGAAAGCTGGATCTGAGCTACAATCACCCAGGAGACTCAGGAGTGAAGCTGCTCTCTGCTGTACTGGAGGATCCCAGCTGTAAACTGGAGAAGCTGAAATGAGTAGAGAATAAATATTTTATGTCGGTTTCAGTCAAGTTTATTTGTATAGCACATCTTCATACAAGAAGGTCATTCAAAGTGCTTTCCAGAAAAGATGATAAAAAATAAAATGCTTAATGCACAAAGTAAAATCGTAGGACTAAATATAACAATAAAAAATTAAATAAAAAAAAACATGAAACATTTAAGGAGAGATATTAAAAGTAGCAAATTGCCAGTCCCATCAGACGGCCATCAGTCATCGACCTGCGGCCCAGGGTGCTCCGGTCACAGGACCACTTATGTTCCACCATGCTGTTCGTTATGGACACACTGTGGGCAGCACAGGGATTCAGATCGGCCAGGCCGTTCCTCCCAATCACACCCTTCCAGGTTTCACTGTCGCTACGCACATCAGCGTTAATGTCTCCCAGCAGGACAATGCAGTCCCCACGGGGGGCACCTCCCAGCCCCCCCTCCCAGGTCTCGAAGCAGGCCAGGTACTCTGAGCTGATGTTCGGTGCATACGCATAAACAGTCAGACCCCCTCCGCCAACTTGAAGGAGAAGGGAGGTAACCCTCTCGCTCACTGGGGTGAACTCCAACGTTCTGGCACTGAATTGGGGGGCTATTAGCTTATTTCGCAGAGGTCACCATTTTCAAAATGAAAACGAGGCTGAGGTGGGATGAATTCCACAAAATTCTTTGATGCTAGTGTGGCATATTCTTGTGAACCAGGATGTACATCTTATCAAAAACGAGAATGTGACCAATGTTTGTCTTTCCCTTGATTTCCTTGTAACCGGGACACTTAGAAGCTAAGTTCAAATTTAGAAAACACACTTTTGCAGAATCATGGATTTACAGTAGTGAGGATGTTTCATATAACCAAGCTGCCTCCTGCTATAATTCCTCACAGTGGGGCTGAAGATTTTTATTTTCTATGTGAAAACCCAAGATCCATTGGAGGTGAAGTACCTGACTCTGCTTGGACCTAAAATATATTCATACCCCATTGATTAACTCTGTAATGTACCATATATGTTTAGTAATATGTATCCAGCATTTTCAGCCTCTCTCAGGATAATAGTGCTTGTTGTCTCAGAAAATTGTAAACTCAGAAAATAAATCAAGCTTGTTAATAACTAACGTTAGTTATTCACGCTGCAAAGAATATTTTGATGTTTGCTGATTAGCTAGTACATTGACACTTAGGCTACGCCTGTCAAAATCCTTAACTTACCTTTAATATCAGTAATGTTCCCCTCTATTCAGTCGCTGTATCCTTTTAACAGAACTGCTCTTGATATTCAACATCCCTCCTCAGCCCATTTTTCAGCATCGTTTGTGGTAAAATGGATACCCTCACTCAGGCGTTACCCACTGATCTTACACCAAACTGTCATGGTTAGCACTGTGTTGGTTAGCAGCTAATAGACAAAGAAAAGTGATGGTTGTGTTGCAATTTTAAATATAAATATGCAGAGTTTAACAAAATATAATGTTCGTCAAAACTGAGGTGAGTGTTAATGTGCCACTTAAAAGCTGTACAATAAATTCATTGTTTAAAAGAATCTCTTCTGTGATGAATGTAACGGCTCACTGTGATGTAATATACAGTGCACCAATGTAAAAAGTGGTTTTTAAATTTAATTATTCTAATGTTGCACAGTTAAAAGAGCAGTTCAGGATACATTTCACTGGATGTTGTACCTGTATAACTACGCATGTCACAAATAAAGAACCTTGAATCTTAAAAGTCTTTCATTTTCCTAAAGGTGAACCGGTGTGAACTCACAGAGGAATGCTGTGAGGCGCTGGCTTCAGCTCTCAGATCAAACTCCTCACATCTGAGAGAGCTGGACCTGAGTGACAATGACCTACAGGATTCAGAAGTGAAGCTGCTCTCTGCTGGACTGGGTATTCCACACTGTAAACTGGAGATGCTGAGGTCAGTATTACGGCTTATTCCACACTGTAAATAGGGGATACTGAGGTCAGTATTACTGAGTATTCCACACTGTAAACTGGAGAAACTGAGGCCAGTATTACTGAGTATTCCTTCCATGTAGTAAACTGTATTTATTGAAAGGAAACACATTGTCAATAGGAAAGTAGTTACATTTACTTAAAAGTAATAATTGTATTGGTGATCTTATTTATCAGTGTTTTTGTCTGTCTCTCTGCAGGCTGTAGAGTCACAGAAGAAGGCTGTTCTTCCCTGGCTTCAGCTCTAAGGTCAAACCCCTCACACCTGAGAGAGCTGGACCTGAGCTACAATCACCCAGGAGACTCAGGAGTGAAGCTGCTCTTATGGAATATTATTTAGCACTATACAACGTAGAATACAAGTATTATGATATTAAAATGTATGCCAAATATCCATGATGTAATCATTACAATGTAAACATTATAATGTAATCAACACAATATAATTGTAAGAGGATCACTTTTCCCCAATGATGCAGGTTTATAACTCGGCTAAACTGGGCACCAGGCATAAGAAACAGCTCACAACAGAAGTCTAGCAATAAGCCTTTATTACCAGGATTCCACAATTCAGTGTCGCTGCCTCAATAAGTGAAGAGAGCACCCAGGTAACACCGCAACCCCTCACACAATGACCTCAGCACAGCAATCTCTAAAACACTTGGGAAAACACTTCACACTCAGCTAAAACACCCAGCTAAAGTTCACACGTGTACAATAAAAAGGCCTGGGCAGCTCACATCAACACAAGGGCCATGAACACCAAAATCACATGTGATTCCTCCTAAATAACACATAAACACACAAGGAAAAAAAATCAATTTATATCAAACAATATTATTTAAAGTAACTAGTTGGGGGAAGACAGCCCAATCCCCCGAAAACAAAACCCACAACACAAACAATAATCCAACTCCTAGAAGGAACCACAAACCTTTCCTGTGGCGCCTGGAATCCACGCCGCTGCCACCAATCGCGGACCGGCGTCATTAGCTTCCCAACTCTGCGCACCCCAATAACTCGCCGTATGTCCCACAATGCAGTAATTTTCCCCCAGCGCACGCGCTTCCGCATCTGGCAGCTGCAGCATGGACTCCAAGCACCACCGAGCATATGGGGCCCCCCTTCTTACTCCTTCGCTGACAATTTATGTTGTTCCTCCTTTCCCCTCACAGGTGTTTCCTATTAACCCTTATCACCATCACAATCCCCACCTACACACGCACCCATCCAAGCACACACTAAGATTTTATATGCTTGTATAGTTGTGTTACTTTCTGCACACTATAATTTTGTTTATTCCATTCTGAATCTATCACTCCTTTTTTTTCTTTTTCCTGTCTTTTTTTTCTCCTTTTCCTTCTTTTTTCCCCCTCCTAATATGTCACTCCACTACGGCCAGCTCACCCACTGCAATGTTTTTACATGTGTTAAAACTGAAATAAATAAATAAAATTAAAATAAAAAGAAATAGATCAACATGAGGGGTCTATACAGAGTTTATAGATCCCCTCATGGTAAAGCAAGCATGTTTGGCACAGCAGTGCATTCAGACCATGATTCTGCTAAAGCTGCCGGACAGGACAAGGGGAAAAAAATAACATTTCTAGAGCCTCTTGATATGGGAAGTCAGAAACGTCAGGCCTATTTATTGAGATCCGCATGCAAGTTACAAGATGGTCTCCTGGCAGCCTATTGCGGATGTTTGGCTCGAGCTGAAAATATATTAACTGTTAGGCTTTAAAAACGATTGCTGATAGCAAAAAATGGTGATAGTTTAAAGCAGAAAATTCCATTGTGAAACGTCTTTATCACCCTTTAAAAAACGCAGATATTTTTCTCTGCTTTTCAGGTGGCTGACGCTACATATTTTCTGATCATTATTATTAATTTCCCTTTGGCATAAATGCATTATTTTTTAATTGAACTGGGATTTTAGTTCCTTCACCTTTCTCTTTCTAGCTCGCTTTTCGGAGGGAAGTTAATGCCGTAGTTTTTATGAGCAGTCCGAAAATGCCGCTCCACATTTCCCTTCTTCGGAATAGCAATGGTAGACTGACAGATGAAACAAACGCACTTCGAATATGACCTTGTGGGGAAAAAGTACTCCTCCTTTCATTCCGTATGGAAGTGGTAGGTTATTGGCTTCGTACTTGGTCCTGCTCCCCCATTCAGTTTTATACCGTCTCTTAAGTTTAGTAGAAATAAATTGGAGGCGACTCGGTTGCTTACTGGAGTTTTGCAGCAGCTGGCGCGGTTGATCACGTCGCCCTTCCTCTATTTTTTATGTCATGCGATCTACTCAGTCTTTGCGATCGACCAGTAGATCGCGATCGATGTATTGGGCACCTCTGGTATAGAGAGAAAAAGCTTTTGTGCAAATAAGATAAATAACAAAAGGCTATTTAATTTGTTTATTAAAATGACAATGATATAGAGCTCTTCTATAGTAAAGGTAACCTTACAGTAAATAACTTCTGCTGTGATCTGACGCTATATAGAAAATGTAATAAAATAAGATTAACTTGACCTTCTGCGGGGGGGCACCCTAATATAATGATAGGGGAAACACTGCTGTCTGTCTGCCATAAAATAAATAAAAGGGGGAATTGGAATTGCATATGACTATGGAGAGAATGGTTGGCTATAGTGAAAAAGGTGTGGAAATTTTTACTAATTCACATAAGGGACAGCATAAAGGGTTGTTTAATTCAGCATCGGAGGAATTCATATATTTGTGTGATTATGATAATCACACTATTATAACTTTATTGTACATCTCTTGAATTGAACTAATTACAGTGTCATGTATAACACTGCACTTTTTAATACATTGTCTGGCAGAACAGACTGCAAAACTGTAGTCTCAATGGAAAGCTGGATGAAATTCCTAGGGTGGCGTAGTCAGCTGTCCACTGAGTCTACAGTTTTGTAGTTCGGTCTGTCACAGTCTGGCGCAGTTGGCAGGATCATCGTCCTCAGAGCAGAGACGCGTGTTCAGTGTTAATGACTCTTCAGTTGTTTTTCTATTTTCAATTACCTTTTTATTCCTATCCATGTCTTTTTTTCCTTTTGTATGCTCATTATTCAGCCAGTACAGCTGTTTTTATTGTAGTCAAAAACAACAGTGAGTGCCAGTCACTGGCAAATCCCTTGGTTCCCGGTTCCACTCCATCTGTCCTCTGGTGGTCCCCTTGAGCTGTGGACCCCTTTCCAGTGTTCTGCAGCCAGATCCTCCTGAGCCGCACGGAAGCGGAAGTTGGCAAAGTGAGATGCGGCAGTAGGCCTATGCATGCAATTGACTGGAGTATGGAGAGTAAAGCCTTTTGTTTTGTTTAATAAAAGTTGTCCGTGTATTGTCTCATATGCGAGAACATCACAACTGCCACAACACTTGTTGATGTGTAAGTGTGTCCTATTCAAACAATAAAGAGAAACTACATGCAGCACTGAAAAACTATTCCACGGCCAAAAAAAATGTAAACATTCTTTCTATATCAGAAGCTAGTCTCTGACTGAAATTTCTACAACAGGCACCGAATGGGAAATCTTTATATAAACTGATAGCAATTAACCTAAGAGTGCATGCTTGGATTGTAGTATCTGCATGTACTGTGGAACTAAAAAGAATCATAATCAACATATATAATTACGTAAATGAAAAACAAATACGTTGCATTTTGCTTAATAGTTTTGCACGTTGCCATAATTTATATTTAATTTAAAGTATGAAGCACCCAAGCAAAGTTTATGTTGAAATAATACTCAAGATCCTTAAGTCTTTAACAGAGTGGCATGGAAGTTCAATGAGAAACCGACTATCATTCAGAATCGTGGAGCTCAGGAGCATACTTACACTGAAAAACTGACAATTTATGTAAGCATTTGGACTCTCATGATTAAAAAATGCTGATTGTACTTTTCATTATCACTGACCAGTTGTTTTTCTTTGTTGTGCTGTGCAGCAGAACGTTTTACAAACATATCCAAATTAAGAGCCTTTGCACGCTGATTCTCAATGCTCAGCAGAGTTTCCAGGTCCGCGGTGTTCATGCCCAATTGTGCTATTTTGAAAACATAGTTTCGGGTAAATATTAGGAGGTCATGGGTTGTGGATTTTATACAGCAGCAGACTGCAAGGGGAAAAAGAAACTAATTATTATCAGTGCAAGTGGCTCCTAATCCTGAGTAATGCTGGATCTCTAGCCACCTAAAGTAAGAGACAGATGCACACGGAAAGCAGGGCTGCCGACTACCATGCATCTGGCATGACTTTCACGCTCTCAGACACTCACGCAAGGAATCTTCCACTATATTATTCCACTATAAGCCTAAATGTAGCTACATCAGAAGCGTTGGTGTAGTTTGCAAACCCTACATACCATTTAGAACAGGGGTCACCAACATGGTGCCCACTGGCACCAGGATGCCCCCAAGGACCACATGAGTCACCCACGGACCTGTTCTAAAAATACCACAACTCACCAGTGGGCAGTGGCTAAAATTTAATTTTATCTTGTTACTATTCTTCTTTAATCACATTTCTTTTTATATAGATTTGAAAATGACAATATCCGAAAAAGCATTTAAAACGTGTTTATTCTACATGAAGTTTAGATAAGTTTAGGTAAAGTCTGTTCTGGTAGCGGGGGCGGCATGGTGGTGCAGTGGTTAGCACTGTTGCCTCACACCTCTGTATGTGTGTGTGTGTGTGTGTGTGTGTTTGTGTGTGCGTGCAAACTGACAGACTGAGAAAATGAATTCAGAAGTTTTGTCTAGCTAAAAGTAAATTCTTTTTTAGAGAAAATTAGTCACAAATGAAAACAAAAGAAACTGATGGATTTTTCTCTCTTTTCTATTAAGAGAAGCAATAATAAAAGAAGACTTAGTTAGTTATTGAATTTATATAAAGAATAACAATCTGCCATTCTTTGCGGTCCCTTTTGCCAAGTTTAATGCCCTTTCTTGTCAATGACCATCATGAGCCTGCTATCAGTTCACACACACACACACACACTCACACACACACACACACACACACACACACACACACACACTCACAAGCAGGCAGGACAACCTCCCAGATGCCACTCTGAGAAGTGTAATGTTTGTGATCGTGGTTAATCTTATGCTACATTAAGGCCCCATAGTTAACGATGGGGATTAAATCAGGCGATGAAGACAGCCAGGTTACAATTTCATCACCTTCCAAGCTGGTTTTAAGGTGATGTCATGGTCTGTGCCTATTCTTGAAGTTTCAACTTGTGAGCCTTGTGCATTGTATTAAGCTGATGTCTTTGTCAAAGTACGCATGAAAGAAAATAATAGTATTTTACTGGGGAACGAGGATCATGACTACAGACTGTAGTGTGTCTGGCTGTAGTACCAACAGCAAGAAAATCCCAGATAGAACACTTTAAACCCAAATCTAAGTTTGTTCTTAGGTCCTACAGGCTTGTTGGCTCAGGGTGTCGTGCTCTTAACATCATGGCTGAGCTCTGCATGTGATATGCATGTTCTGCTGCTTGTTTCCTTGTGCCTGTGTATGTCTGTGTCTGTCAGTGAGTACTATGATGCACTGACCTTCTTGGCAGAATATTCCCCTTCCTTACAGTATGTCCTATTGTGACTCCCCTATGATCCTGTACTGAATAGATTATAAAATGCATGGACATAATCAAATGCTACATCTTCCTTAACTATTCATTTAAAATTTTTTAAATGATTTATTTTTCCCCTTTTACATTTAGTGGTCACTCCATAAGAGCTGTCCTTTAACGTGCTGCGCAGTGTCCCTGGATGCTTTGCAGTCCACTGCAACGCTTGGACTTGAGGAGTCGATTCATTATGAAATGACTCCCAGTCTGAGCTGTGAGCTAATGCACAATAACCAGAAGCCAGGTAGTGACTCTTGGTTGTTGTAGTTGTTCTCTTCTGACCAGGGAGGTGTTCCACTAAGCAGGATTTCTCAGTTAGCGGAGTTAACTTAAGCTAGAAGTCATGATTGTTCAATAGGAATGCTCCTTACCTCTTATTGGACAATTATAAGTGCGCCAGTGTCTTGTTTAATAAGAGAAAATCTGTGTTCATCTTCTGAATTATTCTGAATTATTCTACTTCTAAACAAACAGTTATCCTCAGAGGCAGCATAACATCCTGGCAACTGCTCAATGCAGCATTGAAAAGCACTACAGAGAGTAATAAGCTCACAGATGTAATGAGCACAGAGCATCACCAGCACGCTGCTCTCAGCAGTTGAGGACATTAATTTTTCCCCACAGAATACTCAGCTTGTGTAGTGTTTGTACTTGGCCTGATACTGAAGGGGCATAAGTGATAATTAAGTGACATGATAGTAAAGTGCATTGCTGGGTGTCTCTTTGCCAATCTCGCATGAAACAGTACTGTGATGCAAGACAGGGAGCTCGCACTCCCTCATTCAGAGAAGGGCACAGAGTGCGGCTGTGGAAACCAGCGCATGTGCAAAAAGGGCATCAGAAATTCTCTGCACCCATCGAGGCCCATCCTGGCTGACGGGAAAGCATGGCATGCTGCCCATTTGGCCTCAGTACCCAGTGGACTTCCCAAATTTCCAGCCCTGCCAAAGACTGGTCCTGAAAGAACAGTTGAGCTTGGAATGGCCTAAGGAACTGGAAGCTGTGCAGCCAGGGCACACAAACCATCATCGGCTCAAGGACTATGGAACTTCACAGAATTAAACAAAGAAATGAAATGCATGTTCTGACCATGATTTTCTGGTTAGAAAGAGATACCTTAAAGGAAAAGAGAGATTCGGTGTAAAATATATAACAGTTGTTCATAGATCCTCTTACTGTGGTCCTCAGTGAATGGAACATTTCTAATTGTAATTGATTTTTGTTGGAAGCAAAACAGGCAGTTCATAGTGAAAAGGTTGTGCACTTACAGGAAGGCACAAGCACAATGTGTTTTGTTGAACTTACATTATTGTTTTGTCTGGGGTGTAGTGACCTTAAAGGAAGAAATGTTACAGGTAAGGTGTGTCTTTTATAGAATACAGTGCTGCTGCAGGAAGAAGAATACATAAGTAAAGGGGGGATGTTGCGTTCTGTTAGTAATTGTTCTGTTTTCCATATTACTGTATGTCACAAGAGGGTGCTGTAAGGCTGTTTTATTCAACTTCAATTCCTATTCCAAGAGTCAAGAATGGATAGTTGATCCCAGGCAGCAGTTTTCCAGATTATCAACTTCAAAAACTTAAAAATATGATAGGAAAAAAGTCTTTGTAAAATTAAGAAGTATATAATACTATGAATGACAAGGGGTCTTAATACTTTTCATTTAATTTTATTAACTCAATCTTTTGCTGGCAAGTATACCTTTTAAATTATATACATAACAGTACAACTGCATTAGTTGTGTCTTGTATGCACACTCCATACAAAGTAAAAGGATAGGGCGGCTACTTCATTAATAGTATTTCTTATTGATACTTTACATTTCCTTTCTACTGCCCAACTCCCAGAGGACCATACAGTTTTATTACAACATAGGAGTCTACCGAAATGTCGATACTAATCATACATTTGAGTGACATAACGAAATAGATATATGTTGACACACAGACATAGATAAAAACAATTAAACTCCCTCTATGTGAAAATGACATGAGACACACGTCCTCAATGTTAAAATATCCATGATTGTAAAAAATGACCATAGTTGCCAATGTTATATCTCAGGTCTCAGATTACTTTGTTTAATGTCAATTTAACTGAAAAAAAACATCATAGGAAAAGGCAACCTTATTTGCCGACATTTAGTAACCGACAAGCTGATTAAGGAGGACTAAACCTGTACCTGGCTTTCCTGTCAGCTCCTTGGGGATGGCTAATCTTCAAATTTTATTACAAATACTACAACTTTATTTTGTGCCTTGCTTAAAGTAAAATATCTCCGGACTACTAAATACCGCGTTAATGGTGACATTTTTAAACTGATTGGCTTCTTTCGCCTCACTCTTCTCTATGTGACGGGTGGGCGTGGTTGATCTAGCCGGCTCCCGATTGGCGGGTATTCGGTAGCTCCTGTGTCATGTGACGAGTAGTAGCGTAGGCAGCATCGCCATAGATTTGAAAGCCTGGATGCCTCGTTGGGCGATACGCCATATTGGCGCGGCAATTGTGAAATAGAGGAGTGATATCTCTTAGTGAACCGACTATTTTCGAAACTGCAACAACATGAGGAATGTTAAAACTAGAAAACAGGGAACCACATTTCACAGGTAAAAAAATCTGCGGTACGGTCAAATAAAATACATAAAATGTTTACTAGCCTGATTAGTTTTCGTTGAGAGTACTATCAGGAGTACTACATAAATTGGGAGTGGTGGGCTTGTTTATTTATTCTACATAATTGTAAGATATAAATGCGTTAATTAGTAAAGAAGTTATGGCCAAAAGATCTTTCCATCTACACCCTGACATGTTGCTTGTTTATGCCTAATTACCGCTCCAAGATGGTGGCGCTGCTGACACGTTGTGGAAAAGCGAGATGAGGCATCTAGGCTTTCAAATTCATGAGCACCACGATGTACTTCGTTTAAATGGGAGGTTCACCCCAAAACTATAAAAAGATATTTTAGAGGGGCCTTAATGCTATCTATCCATCAAAGTTGTGCTGGGAGTTGTTCAGGTTTGGAAATATTAGCTGTAGAAATGTCGTGCTTCTATCGAAGTACACTACTCCTATCTCTGCGCATTAGACACAAGCACGAGCTCCCTGGCGATATCTGCTGCGCAGTGATATTATTGATGTGTGGAGTTGGGTAGAAGGAAATAGATCGTATATTAAACTGCTCGCGACGAAGTCTGTGGATTTTCTTAACCTGTTCCTGATTTCTGGTAAGAGATATAGCTGTTGATTTTTTCAAATGCGTTGTTCTGGCGCTTTAAGTAGTGAAAGCAAAATTGAATCTTATTATATTGCTTATTCATTAATGAGTCGCTATATCATGTATACTGCTCAATGTTTTGATTTAATAAATATTTAAATTTAATAAATATTTCAAAAATACTTCAACATTTAAAATGGTTCATGATTTTCAGGAGCGGTGCAGTGGTTAGCACTGTTGCCTTACACTTGCCTGTCCCCCCATCCTGGGTTGATTGATAGATGATTTTCAGGTCACACCGCCCCCTCAGAGCCCACCAGTCAGTGACTGTCTCAGAGTGTGATGTAATACACAATGTCCGCACCACCCACTTTTCAATGAGTAGTAAAAACACACCAGCTTGTCTCAGCGGACAGCGGCTCTTATCAGATAAGGGGAAAAGGATGAGATATCAAAAGTAAAACTAAATATATCACGTTTGGTTAATATCAAATGAAAACAGCCCTGCAATAATATATTGGATTCTAGGATATCATCTATTAAAAGGGTGAATCTATTCTAGCAGACCATAAAAATCCAATTATGAACAGTGAAAATGGGCATAATAGGTCCCTATAAATGACAGGTTTCTGTCCATGGTGCTGAAAACCAGGATTGGCAGATTTCAAATTACAGCGATTCCCCCACTAAATCACAGATTTTTCTCCGACGCCTCACGATTCTCTGCGTATCCCGTACATTGTTTGTGGTCCGATTGTTTTCGTTTTGTTCTAAGCCCTACGATGGAAGACGTTGACCATTCAGGAGAAGGTAAAACTTCTGGATGTGCTTCGGGAAGGAAAGCGTTATGCGGACGGCGTTCGCCATTATGGCTTGAATGAATCAACAGTATGCTACATGAAGAAGGATGAAAAGAATATGTAAGAGCCATATATGTTTTTATTTTTATATATTCCATTACATATATAGAGAGAAAGTTGTGTGTGTGTATATATATATATATTACATATTATTATTTCATTTTTATTATTATTATTATTATTATGTCACTCATATCCTCAACCCGACATACAGATATATGTGTTGTTTTAATGAGTTTACATGTGTTTAAAGCATGTGGGAGGGGTATTTTAAGGCTTAAACTTCAAAAAAACTTCTGTATCGTGGATTTTCACCTATCGCTGATGGGTCTGGAACGCATCTTCCGCGATAGGGGGAGGATCAAATTTACCTTTTTAACCTGATTTAACTTCAACCCTCTTATTTTGTTAACAGAGTGTGCGGGGGGAATACAAAGGGTTACAGTGGGTAATAGGTGATTTATATTGACCTTAATTGTCACCCAAGTGACTCTGGACAATCAGCTCAATAATGCTTCCCAAAAGCTTCTCTCTTTTTCACTAGTTACACTTCATTACACCGAAATCAAGGAAGAATCAAATGTACAAGCACATTATACAAAATATAAGATGCAAACACATAAAAAATATTTTGTAAAAACATTAAAAACAGATTAATATATATTGTGCAATTTGAAACTTTACATTTTGACCTCACTTAGAAAAAGCAGGTGATGACCAGCCCAACCAGCAGTTCCGTCTGGTTGTACAGAATACCTACTCAATTAAATTTTGAGGTCATGACTAAACAAAATTTCAGCTCTGCCTTTAACATCACCAGTTAGATGAAACTGATCATTGCACAGGGAAATACAGTGAAGCCATGAAACATACTAGATGTAAATATATTAATTTTCACATACACTTGAGCTCAGTGAATTCAAGCGCGTCATACACTGTAAAAAAAAAAGAATCCACCAAAAAACGGTTTTAAGTTAATGGACTCTTCCTTCAATTTACAAATATTGTATATTCAGTTTTCCACAGTATCTTAAATGATAGTTTATTTTCATTTTTAATTCTTCATTCTGCCAATGCAGATTTGTTTCTTTAATAAATGGTGTTGTTCATAAAAGTACAAGTGATTTGAGAATATAGTGATTCACTACATTGATTATTTTTCATAACTCAATGGCCCATAAACATACAGTTATCCATCTGAAGCTGGATTTAAACCAGCAAACTTTGGATTACAAGCCCAAATACTTGAGCTACTGAGCCACACACTTACACTGACTCAGCTTAAGTTGCAGAGACACAGTGGACTTTCTGTTGGATGTCAGACAGAACGGCAAAGGACCCCTCACTAACAGGAACCTAAAACACACAAACACTTGGGAACACTTCAAATGCGTGATCTGACTCTGCAAGGGGAGAACATGTTCACGTGGAGTCTTGGCTTTTCACAATGTTTCATTCCTGCTTATAGCGAAGGTTTTTTTAGCCATCGTCACTCTAAGGTTGCCCATTAATGGTTTGGAATTGGGAATGTAAAGCTGTTTTGTTAGCATGTCTGCCTTACTATTCCTTTACTGTTAGTCGAGGCCTGCTGGAGCTCAATTCTGCTTCATGGCACTTGTATTTACTCTTTATTTTGCATTACATTATGTGTGAGACTAACCCCTTTCTCTACCTCTCCATTCCTTCTGTCGAGCTCCATACAGAACTAGTGGAGAAAAGGGGTGCTTGGAGGGGGGACGATATCTCTGGATGCCCACTTATGAAAGATCTGCGTTACCTTCCAATACACCTTCCAAACTTAAGTGGATTGAACATGGGTGCTGTTGAATTAATAAAAAAATGCACTGTATTAAAAATTATTTTGTTTATACAACATAAAATTGAACTATAAACATGAAATTTAAATCTGTCGTGCAAAAATAGTCATGCAAAGTCATTGATTTATTTTTAATACAATTGCACTGTGATACATTTAACATCATATTTTCAGTTCTGCCTAACAGAACTAACAATTTTACAGGCTTTTGTTGAAATTACCTTAAAAATTCATCTGGAATGTATCGATTTATGCTGTAATTAATGATGCAAATTAACGCAGATGGGGCCATTTTGACCCAAAACAGCTAGTTGGAGGGTAGCAATCCTCCAGATTGTAAAGGTCAAGATACTGGAGCAAAAAAGAAATACAGTGAAAGCTGTCAGAAACAGGCAGGAAACTCTGCATGGATGTTTTTGAAGAGGTAGACGGGTCCAGTTGGCTGTATTAGTCAGTCTGCTAAGAAACATAGTGCCAACAAGCCCATGGCCCCTTTTCATGTAAAACTTCGTACATGAGGCTGTTTGTGCAGTTTAGTGCCTTTGTTAGCCTCGGCTCCTGTAAATCATATAAGCACACCCACCACACCCCTAGGAGCATTCAGTGTGCCCCCACCTGCCAACCTGCCTGTCCCCCCCAACCCACAGACCGTCTGTAGTTCTGAAATTTATCCACATGGCTGTTGACCAAGTCTAAGGTAAAATTCCATAAATGAAATTTTCAGTAAAATACAATTTTTTCCTCTAATCTGGGAGACAGTGCAGAATTATTGAAGTCGGTCCTAACTCTGTCTTGAATATGTACCCAGCAGTCACCTAGGACTCGTATCTCCCTCTGAGAATCTCTTCTAAGGCGCTCAGCAGCAGAAATTCTCCATCCTAGATGAGCCTGCAAAGTTCTGTAGAAGTTAAATATACTTTAGTCAAATGAGAGACTAACCTGCTGTCAGGCTGGGGAAGCTTGAACAAGGCCTTCATTCATGACAGCTCCACTTGGCTTTTTGACGAGTCCCCATTTAGATGCAGCACGTCAAAGACTGAAGAGCAGGATGAAGGCTGTAAGTGCAGTTTGCTGTGGATTATGACTGTGTTTAAATCTAATAATGGATGAGACAATTTACTTAAAGCAAGATATAGTTTATATTGCTCTTCAGGCTTCGTGATAAAATATTTAAATTATGGAGTACAAAGTTGTACATGCAAAGAAAACAATGCAGAGCGGCAGGGCGCCTGGCCCAGAGGGTCTTCACATAGAATTCTACAAAGGCTATTTTTTCCTGTTAGATTTACAGCTTTGGTTGTCTTGCCCTTTAAAGAAATTCTCTCAAGAAAGAAGTTGCTTCTTACCATGTCACAAGCAATTAGTTTCACCCAAAAAGGAGGAGGACCCCTCTCTGCTCCCCGTGTTAGTAGGTTCTCCCCGACTCCTCCTGCTTATTCCTTCCTCCCTCCCTCCTATTTGTGCTCTCCTCCTCCTCTTGGGTTCTATTCATGTCTTTTGGTTCAGCAATAAAACCCACAAGGCTGCCCTTGGATTGTCCCTCTTCCCATCGTGACATATTATGTATTACATGATTATGAAGTGATTTGATTATTATACAATAGTCAATTAACCACTTTGTTTCTTCAACTTGTCTTTCTTCTGAATCATCAGATATATGTCGTAGCTGGTAATTTGTTACACTCTGCTGTCAGTGCCAGTGTAGCCTAGGTACAACCAGTCATATGTTTCGGTCATGCTGATGTTTGAACAATTTTTGGGAACAGATTTTCATAATGTTTTCTAATATATGTGGTGTGATAATTGAGCATGACCCCACTGTTGCTGTGCTTGGTGCTCCTGTCATGATCTGTAATCTCTTATTTTTTCATGTCTCCTCCCACTCATGCCAGCAGGGGTCGCTGCTGGCCCTTTGTAACCTTCCTAATTCTCCTGTATCCCATTATAGTTCTCCATCCTAACCCTGTACACCTGTTTTGTCGCTGATTAGTGTGCTGTGTATAAATATGTCTGCCCTCACTGCGTTCCCCAGCTCAGTCATTGCTGTTCCATGTGTAGTCTGTGTTTCCTTAAAGTCCACGTCTGTCTCAAAGTGGCTGCATTTGAGTCGAGTCTCACCCGATGCTCACATCTCCCCGCAGAAAAACAATACACCGCCTCACAGGCCAGAGCCACAGCCTTCTCCTCTCTGCTGGGTGGAAGAACAACTCTCACACAGTGGAAGTCCTCCAGACCCCCTGCCTTCAGACAATAGGTTAAGGATGTGTTTTCTATGTTACCTTTTGAAAATCTGAGATACAGCAGAGGCAAATGTAGGAAGAGCTTTCATGCTGTCTGGCCTCCTTTCACTGAAAATGTGGAGGGCCTGTATCTCACTTAGAAGATATTATTTAATCCCTTATATTACAAACCAAAGAATATTACACTACACCATTACTAGGCTACACAAAGTTATTTTAACAACCACTGAATGGAAAAAGGTCAGTGCTGAATATATATAGCTGTGGAGAATCAGCAGGCCTTGCTGAAGGACCCACAGATGTGCCCAGGCTGGGCTAAAGTGGGCTATTTTCTGATCACAGGCTTAGCACACTGAGCTACACACTGCCCCTAAATTTATAATTATATGTAATCTGTGTGTGTATGTGTTATCTAGATTTGCCCTGTATGTTTCTAACTAAATCTAATCCAGGCCTTGATCCTACACCTACTATAATTATAAGTACCTCACTATACCTATATCTAACACTGCTATTCATCACCAGTGTTACATGTCAGGGCTTCGCTGCAATAGATCCTTCAGTGCTGCAGGTTATTACTGTGACTTTGCACACACACACGTTGCTGCTTCCTCAGCCAGTGTCACATATACTTTATTACACACAGACCTCAGTAATCTCTGCTACACTCACACCTGCTCACTTTACATCCATGGTTAAATTCTCCTAATGGAATCTATCTTAATGTCTTTATTATATTTTATTTTAATTGTTACCATATTATTCATTGTATTGTTCTTTCGATTTTATTTCTATTTTATTATTGCTAATACACCGGATCTGAGTGCCTCATTTTGTTCCCTTCATGTAGAACACGTTTTGTAATGACAATAAAACATCCTTATCCTCATCTAAATCACACTGTCTAACTACTAACCTGTTTAAATAATATAATTGGATTTCAAAGGTTAATAGTCACTCAATTACCCCCTCAGCCCAACAGTACCACAAACACCCAACATGCACGGAAATTTTCTCCTAAGTTGTTTTCCCTGCCTGGAACAATACCACAGCAGTCACATGGACTAATGTTTCAAAACATTTCGGAAACCTTGCATTGAAACTTGAGGTCTTTAGAAGGGATCAGTCCTGGGTGGCAAAGTTGCCATCACAAAGGTTTTTGATTAAGGGATTCATGATGCCAGGTAGCCATCTTTCACAAGCTGGTGGGCTGTGCCACTGATGCGTTTGCTTGGGTTTTATATGTCTGTCCTGGTTTGTGTTCTTGCCACTTCAGGTTCCCTGGTTTTGCTCTACATTCCTCGGTCCTCTGCTGTGGAGTCTACCTTCTGCTTCACCTCATTCTGGTCGCCCATACAGTCAGCGGCCCATGTCCCCCTGGTTCCCTGTTTCCTGAGGTTAGTCTGCTAGTCTCCGGGGCCAGGGGGCAGAAATCTGCCATGTTGGATGGGCGGCCCAGGTTGGGGTGCTCCATCATAGACTGATACATGAAGGATTATAAATGGTTTTTAACCAGTATGTACCGAGTGTGCGTCGTGACGAAAAGAATGTCATGGGAACATTTAGGACTGACTGCAGTATTAGTTCAAAGCATGATTGTGTTTTTCTTAATTTTTATTGATTTATTTTTGAATTATTAATTTTTTAAAGTAACTTGATTCAGTTAAAAGGGGTTTTTCCATTTGCTTTAGCAGAAGTTCGTGTAAGTATGATGTTCACCTTCCCTTTTCATAGTCTAGTCTTTGCCAAGTTTAATGCTTATTTCCCCTGGTTAAGTTAATCTGACTTGTGTGTTTAGGAGGGTCATACAGGCTTTTTGTTTGTAATGGAAGCACAGGGTCTGTACTTGCAGCTTATTTGCCATGCTAATGGAAGCATTTTACCTTCCTCTCTAATCTCTTTTTTTCTTGGCTCTCACTGCAGTCTCCTCTATGCCAGGGTTTCTCAACCCAGTCCTTGGACCCCACTGCAAAGATCCACAGTTTTGCTCTGTCCAAGCTCTCAGCACAGCAGTAAAAGGTGACTGTTTGGTTCATGCATGCAGGGATCTGGGACAGAGCAAAAACGTGGAGCTGTCTGGTGGGCTGAGGAATGAGTTTAGAAATGCTGCTGTATGAAGTATTAAACCATTTGACCGGTTGGATAAATATTAAAATGTTTTCTCAAAATATAAAAAGAGATAATCTTCTGTTTTGCGTCTCATTACAAGCAAACTTGTTTTTTGTTTTTATGTCACTCTAGTATTTGATATCTAATTTTCAGTCTTCTGGCAATATAATCTGGTGAATGGGGAAAGACTTCCAGCAGGGGCTCCGGTTTCCTCCCACAGTCCAAAAGTGCGCAGGGTAGGTTAATTGGCAAATCTGAGTTGTGAGTGTTTGCGCCCTGCAGAGTGTTGACTCCTGCCCAGGGTTGGTTCCTGCCTACGCCTGTTGTTCCAAGGACAGGCTCCGGTCCCCCCCGCGACCTCAGTTTGGCTTGCTGTCTCCCCGCTTGGTTTTCTTTGGTTTACGTCTTCACTAGCCCCCTTGTTGCTTTGACTTGTGTGTATGTTATGTATGTGTGATTGTATTGCTGCATAGGGAGTGACTGCTATTTTTAGTGGTGCAACGGATCACAAAACTAACGGTTCGGATCATATCACGGATTTTGAGTCACGGATCGGATCAATTTTCGGATCAGCAAAAAGGGGAGGAGTCAAATGTAATTTGCTTCTCATTTATTACAAGAACAGTATGGCAAGGAACTTTTGGTTTTATCAAAAATAACTAAAATAAATTACAAAAATAAAACCAAGAAATAACTGAAAAAGCTGAATAAATACAATTTTTAAATAAAATTCTCAATACTTGAATACTTCAATGCAACAATTGAAAAACAACCTGAGAACTGAAAACAGGCCAAACCTTATAATGACAAATTTTTTTTCAAAAAGATGAGGATGTCTACATTCTCTGGGGAGAGAGTAGACCTCTTAGCTGTCACTATGTCACCTGCTGTGGAGAATACCCTCTCACTAGGAACTGAAGTGCCAGGCACAGCAAGGTAGTGTCTTGCCATTTTTGCAATGTGAGGGTATTTACACTCATTGTGTTTCCACCACGCCAGCGGATTACCACCATCCACTGGCAAACTGCTTGCTGCCCTGTATGACGCTACCTCCTCTTTGATTGTGTTGTAAAAAGTTTTCTCTGTGTCTGACTCTTTCACAAATGTATCCCCAAAAAGCTCTTCTATGGCAGACTTCTTTTGTGGAGGAGATGCATTTGGCCCTGTGTCTTCTTCAGAGGGTGTTGGCTCTGTGGCTTGACCCTGCAGAAAAAATTACTGAGTTATTTAACTATATTTCTTGTTATATATTTCATAGGCAATCAATAACATATGCTGGTAATTTTCAAAATTAAGATCAAATATTCACATAAATAATAGTTAAAATATTTTATAACTTAATTATATTAATATTAAATAATATGAATAACTGTATTATTTTTTACCTC
Organism: Brienomyrus brachyistius; assembly: GCF_023856365.1. Classification (NCBI taxonomy): domain Eukaryota; kingdom Metazoa; phylum Chordata; class Actinopteri; order Osteoglossiformes; family Mormyridae; genus Brienomyrus; species Brienomyrus brachyistius. The sequence continues at coordinate 2,124,468 of NW_026042309.1, forward strand.
TTCAGTAGCCACAATCTCAGTTGTGAGATCAGTGTATGTCTTCTCGCGTAGGGCTGGTTCTATGTGAGTCAGGGACTTGAACCTTGGATCAAGTGCAGTAGATCTGTGAAGATAATCTTGTATTTCAGGGGGGTTGGTGTATCTGGAAATCAGGTCCCCTCTTATGGCAGCCTTAACATCTCTGGTAATGCTGGTGTCTTCCTCATTTGCACACATGGATTGTATAATTCTGGTTTTCAGAGGTAGGATCATGGACACAGATGGTGCATTTTCAGTACTCAATAGGGTTGTGACTGTTTTGAGAGGTTTGAGGAGCTGAAGGACCTCCTCTGCTACTTTCACATCATCATCAGACAAGGTGACAATGTCTCTGATATTTTTTTTCAGTGTCTTTTCTGTCAGTGCAGAGTATACTGCTGCCTGCTGCTCAAGATAGCGCTCCAACATGTCATATGTGGAATTCCATCTTGTAGTGACGTCGTGTATGAGCTTGTGGGCTGGTAGCTGTAGCATTTCTTGCTTTGTTTTAAGGACATGAGCTGCTGTTGTACTTCTGTGGAAAAAAGAAACCACCTTCCTAATCCTCCCAAGAAGGCGATCCATCTGGTTAACTGAGATTCCTCTTTGGCATGCTAAATTTATCACATGTGCAAAGCAAGATATCTGTGGCCCTAGTCCAGCTTCTGTCACTGCATTTACTTGGTTTCTGGCATTATCTGTGGTGACTGGGATATTGCTACATGCATTGTGTCTCTTTAACTTCCACTCAGCTACTGCTTCTATCAGGATTTGCGCTAGATTTGTTCTTGTGTGAGTCTCATAGAGGGGGCGTGTCTGTAGCACCGGACTTTGCATCTCCCATCCCGCTGTTATATAATGGGCAGTCACAGTCACGTAGCTTTCGGTAGCCCTTGATGTCCACCCGTCTGTGGTGAACGAAATAGAGGATGCATCTGATAAGTCTGCGACGATTTTGCTTTTTTCCTGTTCGTAAAGTTCAGGCATGACCTTCATGCTGAAATGTGTGCGCGAGGGTATTTCGTACTGTGGCTCAAGCACTTTTAGGAGGTTTTTAAAACCCTTGTTTTCAACAACAGAGTATGGCCTCATGTCTGCCGCGATAAACATCCCGATAGATTTGGTAATAGCTTTAGCCCGCTCTGATTCTGGTGCAAAGTGCTGCTTAAATGCAGCGGTGAGCAGCTGTTGCTGTGGTTGCTTCGGTTTGCATCCTGTCTGCACACCGGGGTGATGTCGCTTCAGATGCGTGGCCATACTCGATGTATTGCCACTTTCATACGGCTTTCTCGTGCCACAGTGTCTACACAATGTAACTGTTTTGTCCACCACCCTTCTTCCGTCATCATTATATTTTACAGGAAAGCCAAAATGCTCCCATACAAAAGATTTGAATGACGCGGGAGGCTTTTCGAGTTCCTCTGTTCCGCCGCTAGCCATCGTTGTTGACTGAGTCACATGTTCCGCTGACGTAAACACGACTTCTGTGTAATTAATTATTTATTATTTAAGCAATATCAGCAGAAAACACTGTTTTATCTGCGGTTATTTTTTTTTTATTTATCTAAAAGTTTAAAAAACGAGTTAATCCGCGGATCACGTGCGTTCCGAACCGTGGGTTGTAATCCGTACGGATCACGGATCAACCGCGATCCGTTGCACCCCTAGCTATTTTGTTTTGCAAGTGTGTGTTGGACTCTGTTTATTTGGTCAGGGAGTGAGGTGGAGTGTTTGTCTTTTGGTTTCCTTTTCTTTTGCACTTAGGTGAGATTAGCTGTGGGTCGCACTTGATAGTTGGGGATTTTGTTTGTTATTTTGGCTGTGGTCACTCCCAAAGTCTTTTGCACCGGGTTATTTGTTCAGTGTCAGTATTATACATGAAAAAAAATGAAAATACAAAAAATATCCCTTTGTCCACTGGTGTTCCCTTCTTGCCCTCACCCCGTTTGTCCCTTTATCCCATTCCCCTTTCCCGTGAATACTGTTACACTCCAACCCTAGACAGGATATCAAAACAGCATCTTACCTATAGTTTTAAAAGAGATGAGGGATATTAATCATTGACCTTTACCTTTGCTATTTCAGAAATCCGTATCTGCTACCTTGTGACTGGAAGTATACACTGTAAAAAAAGGCAAAATTTGTCACAGTTTTAAACGATTTTATATCAGCCAATTTGACTACAGTATAATTATTTTTTTCCTCTTATGTTAAATGACAGAAAAGTTTTATCAAAACTACATTGCATAACTGGCATCGTAGTACTGATCAGCACCGATTCAGACATCCCGATGAACAAATATGAAGTTCATTTAAACTGTGGTACCTTAAATCCGTCAAGTTACCTCGATAAGCCAGTAACCCTGATTCGTAGTATAGGCCACTGATCACAAGCACTCTGTGTAAACGTATTGTTTAACCGGCGCTGTTGCATTACCAGGGTGAGAGGTTGACTTGCTGGTTAGCTATAAAAACAGATGTTAGTGCAACTCCACGTTAATGGTGCGGTCATCATGGCTTATAAATGCTTATTATCGTTCATCATTGTTTGTGTCAGTAACGATAACATAAACAAGGGTAGGCACCAGGAGAACATCATTGGCTCTTGCATCGATTACTTTTCCCGTAACACCCTTTAGATTGTTTCCCTGAAGGGCAGCAAACCGACAATTTCCATGGACAACTGCCTTTACTACTTTAAACATACTACGGATAAGAAACCCAGGGTGATCATTCCGCTGGAGAATCTGAGCATCCGTGAGGTGAAGGATCTCAGGAAGCCTAACTGCTTTGAACTGTACATCCCTAACAACAGCAGACAGCTGATGAAAGCCTGCAAAACGGAGGCGGACGGCCGCCTGGTAGAGGGCAATCATGTGGTGTACCGCATCTCGGCGCCAACCCCTGAGGAGAAGGACAAGTGGATACAGAGCATCACTGCTGCTGTGAGCACTGACTCTTTTTATGAGATGCTGGCAGTAAGAAAAAAACGGCTGCATAAATAAATAACGATAAAGACTGTGTGAATATGGTTGGATGTGCTATTGCAGAAAGTATTTATTTCAGAACAAGGAACTTTGCACAAAGTAATGTTTAACCTTAAGGTAGCATGACCGAATTCCAGGTTTTGTTTTGATGCGACTTATTGTTCACTACAGATTTTATCATCGAAATGCCCTGTCCTTTTTTTGTATAAATGTGAAATTAAATGTTATTTGCACTGTATTGCTGATCTTTATGTCAGAGTACCTTTTTTTCTGAGAATCCACACTGCTGTAAATTAGCATTAACATGATTAGGATTGGGATGGAAAAATTATTTTCCATCTTAACCCATATTCTAAGCATATTGATTTCTGTTGTAAATTTTACTTTTACAGCAGTATGATTTAAGACACTAACAGCAATTTTTCAACCAGTAATTGTTAATGTGATAGGAATTGCATTCAACAGCAAATGCGTTCAACTTAACCAAATGTATAAATCTTACATATTCTGATGATTTGACATTCCCCCGACGTCTGTGTGATGTATTTCAGCAACAACACGCAGTTAATGAGATCACTATGCGGAATTTAGCCGACTGTTATTTTACTGATTAGGATATATCACCCAAGATTGGGGTATACTATATATCAAGGGTCAGCAACCTTTTTGAAACTGAGAGCTACTTCACGGGTACTGAGCCATACAAAGGCTACCAGAACAGACTTTACCTAAACTTATCTAAACTTCATGTAGAATAAACACGTTTTAAATGCTTTTTTGGATATTGTCATTTTCAAATCTATATAAATACAAATGTGATTAAAGAAGAATAGCAACAAGATTAAATTAAATTTTAGTCGCTGCCCACTGGTGAGTTGTGGTATTTTTAGAACAGGTCCGTGGGTGACTCAGGTGGTCCTTGGGGGCATCCTGGTGCCAGTGGGCACCATGTTGGTGACCCCTGTTCTAAATGGTATGTAGGGTATGCAAACTACACCAACGCTTCTGATGTAGCTACATTTAGGCTTATAGTGGAATAATATAGTGGAAGATTCCTTGCGTGAGTGTCTGAGAGCGTGAAAGTCATGCCAGATGCATGGTAGTCGGCAGCCCTGCTTTCCGTGTGCATCTGGAGGATCAGGCTGCAGAACACTGGAAAGGGGTCCACAGCTCAAGGGGACCACCAGAGGACAGATGGAGTGGAACCGGGAACCAAGGGATTTGCCAGTGACTGGCACTCACTGTTGTTTTCGACTACAATAAAAACAGTTGTACTGGCTAAATAATGAGCATACAAAAGGAAAAAAAAGACATGGATAGGAATAAAAAGGTAATTAAAAATAGAAAAACAACTGAAGAGTCATTCACACTGAACACGCGTCTCTGCTCTCAGGACGATGATCCTGCCAACTGCGCCAGACTGCGACAGACCGAACTACAAAACTGTAGACTCAGTGGACAGCTGACTACGCCACCCTAGGAATTTCATCCAGCTTTCCATTGAGACTACAGTTTTGCAGTCTGTTCTGCCAAACAATGTATTAAAAAGTGCAGTGTTATACATGACACTGTAATTAGTTCAATTCAAGAGATGTACTATCAAGTTATAATAGTGTGATTATCATAATCACACAAATATATGAATTCCTCTGATACTGAATTAAACAACCCTTTATGCTGTCCCTTATGTGAATTAGTAAACATTTCCACACCTCTTTCACCATAGACAACCATTCTCTCCATAGTCATATGCAATTCCAATTCCCCCTTTTATTTATTTTATGGCAGACAGCAGTGTATTATTATATTATAATTATATTATATTTATTATAATTATATAATTATATTATATTATAATTATTATATATATCATTATATTAGGGTGCCCCTCGCAGAAGGTAAATTTAATCTTATTTAATTACATTTTCTATATAGCGTCAGATGACAGCAGACGTCATTTACTGTAAGGTTACCTTTACTATAGAAGATATAACAGCTCCCAAAGTTCTTCATCTGGTACAGAAAACATACGCCTGACAGATGTTGAAATTTATTCCGTCTTTATTCTTCTAGACACCGTGAAAAACTATAAAATAAACATATTATTAAATTCCTGCATTACATTTAATCTTACAAGACATTCTAAAAGATCCATGATATTACCGCTAAACAGCGGCTCATACATCACCGCAATTCCACTTTTCAATACAAGACAACAAGTAAATACAATAAATATAAATTACCGTGTGCGCCTTCTGACCAAATGCTTAGGAGTTATTACAGATCCTGCCGTGACAAGCCGACAAACCACAAGTTGACTCCATGAATCTCCCAGCATGCATTTACTCCTACCCTATTCCGTCACATGACCATGTATTCAAGGGTTAACACGGATCAATTAAATAGTCAGCAGAGGGCACTGGCATACATTTCACAGTATACATCCATCCATCCATCCATTTTCCAAACCGCTTATCCTATTGGGTCGCGGGGGGTCCGGAGCCTATCCCGGAAACAACGGGCACGAGGCAGGGAACAACCCAGGATGGGGGGCCAGCCCATCGCAGGGCACACTCACACACCATGCACTCACACAGGCACACCTACGGGCAATTTAGCAACTCCAATTAGCCTCAGCATGTTTTTGGACTGTGGGGGGAAACCGGAGTACCCGGAGGAAACCCCACGACGACATGGGGAGAACATGCAAACTCCACACACATGTGACCCAGGCGGAGACTCGAACCCGGGTCCCAGAGGTGTGAGGCAACAGTGCTAACCACTGCACCACCATGCCGCCCTCACAGTATCCATTCTATATTAAATCAAACCAGCAAAAGGTGATTATAAAATAACCGTCTTAGCGACAGTTACAGAGTGGCGTAGTCACCCTTTCGCTCTATAGCGCCCCCTACCCCTACTACGATTATAATTATAATAATTGCCTCATGTGCAGTTACGCTGGTTAAATTACCTGGAAATGTTATTAACTGCACATTCTCCTAGAAACTAACAACAGTGCTCACTCAGGTATATTTATAATGGTCAGAAAGCTGATGTAAAGTCTGATATAGTGCTGAATGTGTTATTTTGTAGACAGTAATAGGTTTAATTAATTTTATATTCCATTACTGTAGAAAGCTATACTTGCTTACTTAAGGTATTTTGCGTTATTAATGTGTGATTTAAATGCAAATAGTTTTATTACAGTCAGCATTTATTCACAGTGAGTAGCTTGTCATCATGAAGAGGAAGTGTGACAATCGTGAGTTTTTGGGCAACCACAGAAAAGCAGGAAAGTAAGTACAGACAGTGAGATAATTAGTGCCAGTCAGATGATAGACGTATACAGTATGTGAGTCAAAGGTTCTTCATATATTAATCATTCCCATTCAGGTAACAAATCCTTAGAAATCCATTCCTGAGCATCATGCCAAGAAGCACCACTTGTTTACTGATAACTGCTTTCATGTAAACTCTGCTGTGCTGAGAGTAAAGATGAAGAGGGAGAGACAGCAAGAGGCTGCTGACGGCAGAGAATGCAGGCGACATGGAGGGGAGTGAGAAAAGGAGCAAATATTGATGGTTAAGAGTGAATAATGACGTCACAGCAGCCTGATCCTGATGTTAGTTTAATATGCTTCTTAGTTTGGCCTGTGGTGTGTATTTCAGATACAGCATTTAATCAGGGAGACTGAGTGTGAGTCAATGACAGAGAGAGAGAGAGAGAGAGCAGACAGGCAGGTGAAGATGAAGGTGTATTAGGGAGGAGGGGGGAGGAGCTTGGACCTTCACCAAATCAGCCAAATGTAAATGTCACGTCTATCAAACAGGAGACCCTGCTTTCAGGAGAAATGGTTTAAAGATCACACTGGGCTCCCTTACAGCCCCCCCTCGTCTTAAGGGGGGTTCTTTGTTTCTACTGTGCAAAATAATTTGTAACACAAATGTCTAAACTGGCATGAAAGACACATTCAGCTCTTGTGAAGACTGGCATGTGAAACTGGAAAAGGCACTGGGGAAATTCAGTGCACATAAAGACAGGCAGTGCCACAGATTAGCACTGATGACATGGATTCAGAAGATCAATCCTGTTAATATTCAACCTTCAGATGAGCTGGAAAGAGCAGCAGCAAGTGAGGAAAAATCTTCTGAAGTTAAGTACTTGGCACGGCAAGGCCTGGCTTTTCGAGGTGTTGGTAAGGAGAGTGGGAATTCTGATCCTTCCTGATCCTTTTGGTTTTGATGTGTGTGTTGTAAAAAACCCTATTTTCCACCCGTGTCATGCACTGCCGCAACCAGAAGAGGGCAGAAGATATGGCACAAAAACAAAGGAAGAAGCCTAACTTTAAAAAAACTTCAAAAAACATCAAGACTCATCCAGCATAGGGTGGTGGGTTAACGAATAACACAAACAATCAAAGAATAAGCAAACAAATGAGAGAAAAGATGCAGAGATGACTGAGAAGCAGGGGATGACTGGAGAAAAGACGACAGGACCAGAAGACAGGAGGGATACAGGGAGAGCGGAGAAGACAGTATAACTGAAGAATGGGAGAAGAGGAGAGACCGCAGAGGAAGGAGAACATAGATGACTGGAGGGGAGGGAATATAGGAGCAACAGAGAGAAGGAGGAAGGGCTGCGGAGGAGAAGACAGGATAAGAGGGGAAAATGTGAGCAGAGAAGGACAAACACCCCCACTGCCCAGCAAAGTGCACTTGTAAGTAAACCACAATTTTAGCCTTGGGCTCAATATCTGGACTTGTCTCTGTGTAGCAATGCATAGAATCCCTGACACTGGTTATGACTGTACTGTATTAGTCCTAAACCTGCCATTATAGTGTAAGAAGAAAAGATTTTTTTTTTTTTAAATAAATCATTTTAAAAAAAGGTAGAGCGATGTAGCCCCTGGAGAAGTCCCCCCCCCCCCCCCCCAAAGCCCTGTTTGTTCCCTTCTAGCTTCCAGATGAAACTCACAATGCACCCCAATGCCACCTAACTTCTCTTCCACATGATGCACCTTATTTACCCTTTGAATCCTGTCTATTATTGAGCGTTTTTCTATCCATTTGATTATCAGCTTATTACACTGTATGTACATTAGTCAGCCATTTTCCGGACAGTCTGGGCTACTCAGATATGTCATAATTCGATTTGTAAATGCTGACAGTCTTGATATTATCCTTCTTATCAGGAAAAACTACTTCTGCATATAGATATTTCTCAATTTTTAGTCTCATCTAATATAAAAATTGGCAGGTAGTACAAATATAATCTTATAAATGCTGAGATTAGAGTATCTGCGATGCAGGAATGCAGGGGTTTCATTGGGGCCCTTTCTATGGCTTAGTACTGTGAAGGAGTACATGGTTAGTGCCAGGCGCAAATGAATATCTTTGATTTTGCATCCATTTGGTAACTTGTTGAAGTTGTCTGATAGTCAGTAATACATGGTTTAATTAATATGATTCTTTATTTACTACTTTATAACATCTGAAAGAAACTGAAATAGGAAAGCTTATTTTAATTTATGGTCCACTGGATAAACACAGACATTACAGACGGTTTTAGAGTCTAATGCTGAATGTTTTTTGCTATCATTTTTCTGCCTGCATATGCTATGATTGGTGCAGTGAAATTTGAGAATGTGTTTGTGGTCAGTATCATAGCCTCAGACAACAAACCAATGCTGTAGTGTGTCACTGTGTTTACATGTGAGAGGGGTTCCAGTTACATAATGGACTCGTTCTAATTGTTTTGACGGAGCTCGACAAACCTAAAAAATAAATGCTGGTTTTATCAAAAACTATGTCATATAGCTATATTCCAGATTTATTACAGCCAAACACATCTCGGAGCTCCGAGGAACCTCCTTCTCCCTACATTTCCCTCCTTCACACTCTTCCCTCAAATACTGTTACATTTGTCTTTTTTCCACACTCACACCCTATCTTGATCATACTCTGACTGCATGGCATCCATATGCAGGGCAAACTATTTTAGTCTTATCTAGTATAATATGACATAAACATTGAATTTGATAGTTATCTTTTATTTACACATTAGAACACAACACATGAACATGAAGGGATCGTTTGCATTTGCAACCAACACCTCCGCAAACCCCCTGTGGAATACTGGCCGCGGACAGGGGTGGGAATCCCCAAGCTGGAAGACTGTACTGCATCATGTTAACATTAGCTAGCTAGTTAGCATGGATACAGAGTGCTCCGGACTACAACTATAAAGGACGTAAGGTGTGTGATATAGTAAAACACTTACTAACAGGTAATGCGCGTGAATGACAACTTTACCTGTTACCAGAATAGCCTCCTACACGTTCGCCGAATGACAGCAGGCAGAAGGCGGTGCGTTTTTCAGAAACACACTGGAGTTAAACTTACGCCGCGTTATTTACCAGCACTTGTAACACCAACATTTGCAGCCATTAACTCATATGTGGTAGTAACACTGAAATTACTTTCTCTGCGTCAAAATAAGGCAACACTGTGATTTTGATACTTTATCATTTATACTTAACCGTACCTTCCTCCCATTCCTCCGTCTCTGCTTATTGACATTTAGGAGAGTCTCAGATATAAATCAACGATTCAAAATTATCAAACAAAGACAGACACAACACTGAAAAGATGACAAAGACACAGTTTGAAAGGTAAATATGTTTTATTGCAAATCTCTTATCTTAACATAGCCTACCTTATCATATGTTAACTTAGCCTATCATATTTTATCTTAGCCTATCTTATTATATTTTAACTTAGCCTATCTTATCATATAACTTAACCTATCTTATCTTATTATATTTCAACTTAGCTTATATTAATATATTTCGTCTTAGCCTATCTTATATTTTAACTCAGCATATCTTATCCTATCGTATCTTATAGCTACATTAACACTTAAACAGTATCACTTTCCGTTGGGTCCCGCGGGATCCCAGTCCCAATGCAGGGCTCTAACACGGGTATTCTAAGAAAAAGAAAATAAACACTTTACTTAACTTTACTTAAAGCAGTCATATAACTAATAAATATATAAATAAATACCCAATTAATGCCATATAAATCATTTATAAAAGTATTAAAAACACGGCTGTAAATACTTATACAAAGGCATAACACATTATAGCTATCTTGATAATGCATTATGAATGCTCTGATCTATATATACACAATAAATATCTTCATAATACATTATATCGGCCATTAATCCATAATAAACATGGCTATAATGTGTTATGCTTTTTTTTCTTCAATATTTATACCCATGTCTATAATATATTTATGGATGCATTACAGTGCATTGTGAAGGTGTCAATAATGCAGTTATATTACTGCTTTAAGTCATTTGTAAACCTGAATTCACAACCTTATAATTACTGCCTCTTGCTACTTCTTCTGAAGGGCAGGGGACAGCAGAAGAAGCACCACTTCATCTTCTTCTTCTTCTTCTTGTGGCTCTTCTCAGTAACATCTTCAGAAAGATCTTCGGCATTCACATGGAATGATACTTCTTCTTCACTGTAGATCTTCTCGGCAGCATCAGCATCTTCTTTTGTTTTATCTGTCTTCATCACTTCAGTCTCGTCCTCTTCCTCAGGTCCTTCTTCTGGTATAGTCAGTAGCTGTGATCTGTCTTCAGATGCCACCATACACTGAAACCTGACCAGTGTGGTAGCATCAGCATCTTCTGCCTGCTGGAATACCACATCAGCTTCTTCATTTTCCTCAGGTCCATCTTCCTGTAAAGTCTGCAGCCATATTCTGGCTACATATGCCGCCATGCACTGCCAACTGTCCACTGTGGCAGCATCAGTGTCTTCTGCTTCCTGAAGCTCCTCATCTCTTTCTTCATCTTCCTCAAGGTCTTCCTCCTGGATGGGTTCTAGCCAAGTTCTGCCTACTTGTGACACCACATATTCCACAGCATTCCCTGTACTTTTCCCTCCTCCTCCCTTAACCTCCTCCACATTCACTCCCACCTCACATACATTCTCCTCACCTCCATTTAGCATATCCATCATACTAATACCAGCCTCTGTCCCCTCCATCACAACCCTGGAGGCCTTCCCCTCAAATGTTCCCCACTCTGGTACCTCCACATATTCCTCACTACTCTGCCCCCTTACCTCACCCTCCCCCCGGCTTGTCCGGTCCTTCCTGACTTTCTTTTTTTTGTTAAGGTAGCAAGTTTTATAAATTTCCCAGTCTTCAGATGAAAGGCCGTAATTACTCTGAAGACTTTGAGATGAAATACTAGTGCTGGCTAGCAGTCCATCCTTTCCCACACTCTCCCCTCCCTTACCCAAATCAGTAGACCCCCCCAATCCCCCCTTAACCCCCCCAGCCTGGACAGTGGGGAGTGTCACTGGTGAGAACTCCTCCACACCTTCTCCCCAGTTGATCACTTCATCCCACAGGTTCCAGGCTTCCCAGTGTTGGGTGTTGGTCCATCGATCAGCTCTCTCAATTCGCTCTCTGGGGAATAAATGAGAGATTAACCAGCACTTAAGAGAGATAATAAAATAAATAAAGAGCTGGAAATTCTTCAACCATACAGAAAATACAATTGTTATAATTATTATAATAAATAATTACAGGGTTCACATATATAAAAAAGAAAGAATAAAAGAAACAGCGAGCAAGATTGCAAAAAAAATCTACTGTAAAATGCACGATACTGTAAGTGCAATAGCATATTAAACAGTAAAGTCACCAAATTATAACTAGAATCAAATACGAAACAACTGTGCTCCACATCAAATGAATACCCAGATGAATACTACCAAGAACTGAGTTAACACTAACCAAGCTAAGAATATTTGAAAGTGTTAATCCTGTGTAACAATGTAAATAGATGTAATGATAAACTTAGAAGCATCTAGCCTACTCCGAAAGTAATGCCCCAATTTTTTTTTACAATTTACCTACCACCCTGTACAGTAGGGGGTCCCAACTTCCGGTCGGTGTTCCGGTACCGTCCGCGCGGAGTATTGCACCGGGCGGCAGACAACCGGGGGTAGAGGAGCCAGCCGTCCCGTTTATTAGGGGATCGCGCCGTTTTGGAAAGAAAGCTGCCCGTATTGATGTACGGAAATACGCCATTAGCCCCGCATGTCCGTATACGCCGTCAATCTCCCGCCGCTCGGCATGGGAACCCCCAAATTATACCGCCGTCTTACCCATCCGTGACACTTTTCTACGACGGAAACCGATCCGCGGACATTGAAAGGTTGGGAAGCCCTACTAAACTAGCATGTTTGACATGAATTTACTAACCAAATAGTCTGTCATTATTTAAATATTAGCAACCACAGTAGCAATAAAAACCACTGCACTTTAAATGACGTTAAAAAATATGTAATATTAAATTTTTTTTAATGTTTTTTATTGTATTATAGACATTTACTATGTCATTATAGTATAAAAGGCTAAATAATCAAAGTAGCACAACATCAGTTGAAGAATTCAAAGACATTTTGGAGAGCTAACAAGCTACTCACCTCTGCGCCATTTTCACTCAGAGTTTGTTGTGCTTCAAACGGTAAAGTTTGTTTACGTTGTTTCTATGGAAACTGCTCTGACTCTCCGCTTGACCGTAATATAAAGGCATGTATGCAGTCATTTTCTGATTGCAGATTTGATCCCTATGCAGTAATTGACCACTGACCTCTTGGACCCTCTGGGCTGCCTTCACCTGCATTGAGGCAGCTGTTACGTTTGCTGTCATTACATTCAGCCCAAAATATCAAAGTACAGGATTTAAGATTTGAATTAGTAACAGGACCATGGGAAACAAAACATATATGTTATTGATCCCTCGAAGAAAGTTTTCAATTTTCTCCTTCTTTCAGTTCTTAAATAACGTGTCAGTTTTTGCTCTGTTTGGTTGGGATTTACCATTTTAACATTGTAGCAGTTCCTAGGCAATACACAGACAAATTCTTTTTTTTAGGATGGAATTGTTATGCTGTAAACGATTACCTTCACGTTTCAACAAAGGTACTTGCTTTCGATATATAATTTTTTGTACATGTGTACTCTGGTCATACCCCTTGTACATATGGATGGCATGGAAGGACAGTCACTGCTGTCACCTATACTGTCCCTGTCTGCTTTTCTCATTTAAGTGTTGATACGGCAAAAGAAGATGGACCTTTTGTAGAAATTTCCAGCCAGAGACTTGGTTCCTATATGAAGAGAATATTTTATTTTAATTCAGGCTTGCATGTGATCTCCCCTTTACTGCACAAGGAGGGCACACACATCAACAATTAGCAATGCAGCAAAATACAGATGAACAATTTCTCACAGTTTCAGAATAAATCAGATTTCTCTGTAATTCAGAGATTGTCTAAGACTAGATCATTTTCTGCACTTGAACCTAATTTCAAGATAAATGACACCTGGGTCTATTAAAAGAAGGTGATGCTGCCTGACCCACCAACCAAGGCTGGGAGGAAAGGGAGGAATACTAGTCAAAGGAAGGAAGAAAAGCAGCCCACCCTATCTCATGGTCATGGATACAAAAGTCAGGGAGTGTTACGAAGAAGACACCACACTTAAGACCATTGGTTTTATGCACTGAATTACACCAGATAGAGTTTTTGCATTCTAGCTGTGTTACGTAACATTCCTCAGCCTTCATTTGTTTCCACAGAATGCAGGACATAATTTAGGGTGCCAAACAAGACAGCGGAACTGCAGTATAGCCAATTATTTGTTTCAGTAGTTTTATAACAACTCGAACATAAAATGTTTGTTTTTCTTAGATAAAAGTCCAGTTGAAACAGACTTTATTTTTAAATGTTAGATTGGATTTAAGAGATGGAACATGTTGCTTGTGTTAATACTGCTTTGATTTTGAGGATGAAGTCTGAAGGGTAGGTGACGTGTAACAGGTTGTTATTTTACTTTTAATTTATAATTATACAAGATTCTGTTTTCCTTCTTCTGTCTAACCTGATGGGTACAATATCCTTTAAACTTTCCCATGATGCTTTTGTCCTGCATCGCCCCTCCCTCTGTCTTTTCCCCTTTATAAGGGTCCCGACCTCATTTCCTCTTCCCTTTGGTGTATTGCACACGTGGGAAGAGGTGAGGATCTAGTGGCAGGGTCCCCCGAGTTAGTAAATCAATTGTATAATTATGACCCATATATTATATATTATATTTGATTTATTATTCATCATAAGCAGGGGATAGAAAACACGTCTATACATAAGTATATACATTGTTTTACTTTGTGCAGAGAGAGCGAGAGGGCCAGAGCATATGAAGTTTACCCCTTTCCTTATTGTTCCCAACAGTTTCAATAAAATCCAGGAACGACAACGGCGTCTGTAATATCCCTTCCTCCTGCACCCCACACACACCTGATAACACCCCAAAACACAATGCAGAGTATAGGCAGGGAATGACCGGTTACATAGGTACACTAGTGCGGCTTGTAAATATGCCCTTAATTTATGCCTGAATATCCCTCCCATATAGTGGCTGACCACATATCATGTGAAAGACCCGGAGAGAGTGAGTGTATATATATATATATGTATGATGTGCATGTGAGAGACACCATCGGAAGTCCGGTTCAGTTCCTCAGAGGCACTACTATGGAGGCACTTACAGTAATAAACTTGCTGACCGCAAAAACTGGCACTATGATGGAAGTTATGCAGATGTGCAGAGTAGATGGAATAATTTTTGTACCTCGATAAGATTGCATGCCTTTTGCCTGTGTCTCCAGCCAGTGCCGGGGGTGAAACGCGCCTGCAATTATCAGCGGGATAACATTATCATTCTTTTTATTCTGTGGAAAATGAAAGACCGATTTGCTGGCCAGATTTATTTATGAATCATAAACATGTTGTGGGCTATATAAGTAAAGTCAGGGCTCTCAAGTCTTATGCATTGACTGTGAGACACTTGCATTTCAACCAGTTCACATGCCCACGCGCCGCACCTTATGTTTGTCAAGCTGAGAAGTAAGGGTTAGGGTTATAATTATCAATAAATAATGTACTTCCCTGTGAAACAATGATGCTGGATGTTTATTTGCATATCATGATATGGTGCAGCCTTTTAATAGGTTTCTGTTTTTCTGTTAATCCTTCATGGTGTTGAATAAGTCAGCAAGCATAAGTGTAAGGCTAGTGAGTGACTGGTGTTTTCGGGGGAGACTCCCTAGAGCTGGAGAGAAATACCTTAAGGCACGGGATGAAAAATCCCAAATCTTCCAGGAAAAATGTCAGCACTATATGTATTTGCCACACAGAACAGAACAAAAAATTCCTTAGGGAATCACACGCCTACCATAGTCACTATACTACTCAGAACGCCTGGCAGCCACCAAATCAAACATAGGAAAAGGTCCGGATTTATAGCGTTAGAATGTGGTAGAGACTAATATCCATAACGTACCATCCTAGAACACACTGTGTTCTAAAATTTAAGCCCAATTAAAATCTGAATATTAAATGAGGAAAATAATTTGATTTGTTCTTCTGGCTCATTCTTTATGCTCTTATAAAGATTTTGGAGGAGATCATCTGGCAGGTTGCCTCCATCATTGATTCTTCGATTCATGGAGATGAACCTGTCCACACTGGGCTTGTCTCACACATTTGGATTATGAAGGCTAGTGTTTAGCATGATTATGGAAAATGAAAGTACATAGCAGGTGTCAATGTTTTGGAAGACTCCAGGATTACATTGACAGTACCTCTGCGCAAAGGCCTCCATCATCCTGTCAATCTTTTGTGCTTCTCCTGGCAGACGGAAACTCCAGAGGAACTGCCTGAGAGCCTGTACCAGGTTGAACCCTGCGAATTCATGAAGCCCAAGAAATGTTTGGAGGACTTGGATATTGAAGTCGTCTCTCTCACCCAGGTAATCCCCAATGGCTGTTTTGTTCAGCCCCTCTCCCTTGTATAGGAGCTGGGCGATGTCCTCAGACGTGTGCTGGAGAAGATTGTTTTGTACCATGAACAGGATACCCTTCTTAGGGTCCATGTTGAATTTCTTTCTTCCCATGGCGACATGCCTATTCTTTTCTAAGATTTGGCTGCGTTTGGTGCTGGATTCAAGGCCCTCCACTTCCATGAGGGCCTCTCTCAGCGCCTCCCGCAGCCTCTGGATCTCCAGCAGAAGGGCTCCTTTCCTCAGCCGGATGTCCTCAAGTTCAGAGTGCTTCTCTGGACTCAGGTCCATGGAGACTGCAGCAGACAGGAAAAGGAGATCGTCAGCGGGTGTGGAGCTCAGCAGGTTGGCCATCTCTGCCAGTTTGGTTGTTGGTTCAACTCCCATGGCAGAGTAATCGTAACATTGTTAAGCCCTTGAGCAAGTCCCTTAGACCCAAGTGCTCTGACCCCAAACTCTCATCACTTCGGACAAAAGCATATGCTGAATATATGTAATCCCAAAGGGCAGTTACAGAAGACCCCAGGACCGGAGTAACGTGGGAAGCAATTACTGATGCCTGGAAGCTTTGGGGCATGCAAATAAACTGCATCCAAAGGCAAATGGCTAATAAAGAATGCTCTGAATGCCAGGCATTCGTCCAGCAGTGAGATCGTAGAGATAATGAATAAAGATAGAAAGTGTGAATAAAGATAAAACATTTTGATTGTATTTGCGAAGCGATGCTGGATGTGCTGAGCTCGCCGGGAAGGTCATGTGGTCCGCATTCCCTCCCCATGCACACGTGATCAGCTCAATCACACCGAAATTGTCGGTTTGCTGCCCTTCAGGGAAACAATCTAAAGGGTGTTACGGGAAAAGTAATCGATGCAAGAACCAATGATGTTCTCCTGGTGCCTACCCTTGTTTATGTTATCGTTACTGACACAAACAATGATGAACGATAATAAGCATTTATAAGCCATGATGACCGCACCATTAACGTGGAGTTGCACTAACATCTGTTTTTATAGCTAACCAGCAAGTCAACCTCTCACCCTGGTAATGCAACAGCGCCGGTTAAACAATACGTTTACACAGAGTGCTTGTGATCAGTGGCCTATACTACGAATCAGGGTTACTGGCTTATCGAGGTAACTTGACGGATTTAAGGTACCACAGTTTAAATGAACTTCATATTTGTTCATCGGGATGTCTGAATCGGTGCTGATCAGTACTACGATGCCAGTTATGCAATGTAGTTTTGATAAAACTTTTCTGTCATTTAACATAAGAGGAAAAAAATAATTATACTGTAGTCAAATTGGCTGATATAAAATCGTTTAAAACTGTGACAAATTTTGCCATTTTTTACAGTGTATACTTCCAGTCACAAGGTAGCAGATACGGATTTCTGAAATAGCAAAGGTAAAGGTCAATGATTAATATCCCTCATCTCTTTTAAAACTATAGGTAAGATGCTGTTTTGATATCCTGTCTAGGGTTGGAGTGTAACAGTATTCACGGGAAAGGGGAATGGGATAAAGGGACAAACGGGGTGAGGGCAAGAAGGGAACACCAGTGGACAAAGGGATATTTTTTGTATTTTCATTTTTTTTCATGTATAATACTGACACTGAACAAATAACCCGGTGCAAAAGACTTTGGGAGTGACCACAGCCAAAATAACAAACAAAATCCCCAACTATCAAGTGCGACCCACAGCTAATCTCACCTAAGTGCAAAAGAAAAGGAAACCAAAAGACAAACACTCCACCTCACTCCCTGACCAAATAAACAGAGTCCAACACACACTTGCAAAACAAAATAGCTAGGGGTGCAACGGATCGCGGTTGATCCGTGATCCGTACGGATTACAACCCACGGTTCGGAACGCACGTGATCCGCGGATTAACTCGTTTTTTAAACTTTTAGATAAATAAAAAAAAATAACCGCAGATAAAACAGTGTTTTCTGCTGATATTGCTTAAATAATAAATAATTAATTACACAGAAGTCGTGTTTACGTCAGCGGAACATGTGACTCAGTCAACAACGATGGCTAGCGGCGGAACAGAGGAACTCGAAAAGCCTCCCGCATCATTCAAATCTTTTGTATGGGAGCATTTTGGCTTTCCTGTAAAATATAATGATGACGGAAGAAGGGTGGTGGACAAAACAGTTACAGTGTGTAGACACTGTGGCACGAGAAAGCCGTATGAAAGTGGCAATACATCGAGTATGGCCACGCATCTGAAGCGACATCACCCCGGTGTGCAGACAGGATGCAACCACAGCAACCACAGCAACAGCTGCTCACCGCTGCATTTAAGCAGCACTTTGCACCAGAATCAGAGCGGGCTAAAGCTATTACCAAATCTATCGGGATGTTTATCGCGGCAGACATGAGGCCATACTCTGTTGTTGAAAACAAGGGTTTTAAAAACCTCCTAAAAGTGCTTGAGCCACGGTACGAAATACCCTCGCGCACACATTTCAGCATGAAGGTCATGCCTGAACTTTACGAACAGGAAAGAAGCAAAATCGTCGCAGACTTATCAGATGCATCCTCTATTTCGATCACCACAGACGGGTGGACATCAAGGGCTACCGAAAGCTACGTGACTGTGACTGCCCATTATATAACAGCGGGATGGGAGATGCAAAGTCCGGTGCTACAGACACGCCCCCTCTATGAGACTCACACAAGCACAAATCTAGCGCAAATCCTGATAGAAGCAGTAGCTGAGTGGAAGTTAAAGAGACACAATGCATGTAGCAATATCCCAGTCACCACAGATAATGCCAGAAACCAAGTAAATGCAGTGACAGAAGCTGGACTAGGGCCACAGATATCTTGCTTTGCACATGTGATAAATTTAGCATGCCAAAGAGGAATCTCAGTTAACCAGATGGATCGCCTTCTTGGGAGGATTAGGAAGGTGGTTTCTTTTTTCCACAGAAGTACAACAGCAGCTCATGTCCTTAAAACAAAGCAAGAAATGCTACAGCTACCAGCCCACAAGCTCATACACGACGTCACTACAAGATGGAATTCCACATATGACATGTTGGAGCGCTATCTTGAGCAGCAGGCAGCAGTATACTCTGCACTGACAGAAAAGACACTGAAAAAAAATATCAGAGACATTGTCACCTTGTCTGATGATGATGTGAAAGTAGCAGAGGAGGTCCTTCAGCTCCTCAAACCTCTCAAAACAGTCACAACCCTATTGAGTACTGAAAATGCACCATCTGTGTCCATGATCCTACCTCTGAAAACCAGAATTATACAATCCATGTGTGCAAATGAGGAAGACACCAGCATTACCAGAGATGTTAAGGCTGCCATAAGAGGGGACCTGATTTCCAGATACACCAACCCCCCTGAAATACAAGATTATCTTCACAGATCTACTGCACTTGATCCAAGGTTCAAGTCCCTGACTCACATAGAACCAGCCCTACGCGAGAAGACATACACTGATCTCACAACTGAGATTGTGGCTAAAAAATAATACAGTTATTCATATTATTTAATATTAATATAATTAAGTTATAAAATATTTTAACTATTATTTATGTGAATATTTGATCTTAATTTTGAAAATTACCAGCATATGTTATTGATTGCCTATGAAATTTAAAACAAGAAATATAGTTAAATAACTCAGTAATTTTTTCTGCAGGGTCAAGCCACAGAGCCAACACCCTCTGAAGAAGACACAGGGCCAAATGCATCTCCTCCACAAAAGAAGTCTGCCATAGAAGAGCTTTTTGGGGATACATTTGTGAAAGAGTCAGACACAGAGAAAACTTTTTACAACACAATCAAAGAGGAGGTAGCATCATACAGGGCAGCAAGCAGTTTGCCAGTGGATGGTGGTAATCCGCTGGCGTGGTGGAAACACAATGAGTGTAAATACCCTCACATTGCAAAAATGGCAAGACACTACCTTGCTGTGCCTGGCACTTCAGTTCCTAGTGAGAGGGTATTCTCCACAGCAGGTGACATAGTGACAGCTAAGAGGTCTACTCTCTCCCCAGAGAATGTAGACATCCTCATCTTTTTGAAAAAAAAATTGTCATTATAAGGTTTGGCCTGTTTTCAGTTCTCAGGTTGTTTTTCAATTGTTGCATTGAAGTATTCAAGTATTGAGAATTTTATTTAAAAATTGTATTTATTCAGCTTTTTCAGTTATTTCTTGGTTTTATTTTTGTAATTTATTTTAGTTATTTTTGATAAAACCAAAAGTTCCTTGCCATACTGTTCTTGTAATAAATGAGAAGCAAATTACATTTGACTCCTCCCCTTTTTGCTGATCCGAAAATTGATCCGATCCGTGACTCAAAATCCGTGATATGATCCGAACCGTTAGTTTTGTGATCCGTTGCACCACTAATGAAGACTAGGAGGTGAATTTAGAGGATGAAGAGGTGAAGAGGAAGGAGGAAGGGTAAGAAGAAATAGAATAACTGATGTCATCAGAGCTACAACAGTGGATCATGTGATCAACCATGGAATGACCCTGAGGGAAGCTGGCCAATGGGTTCAGCCTGACCTGAGCCGCTATGCTGTAGCAGGCATCATAAGGACGGTTCCAAATGAGAATCGGTTAGTACAGTTACTTCACAGTACATTTTGTAGTGGTACCATACTGTAATGAGAATCGGTTAGTACAGTTACTTCACAGTACGTTTTGTAGTGGTACAATACTGTAATGAGAATCGGTTAGTACAGTTACTTCACAGTACGTTTTGTAATAGTACTATACTCTAATGAGAAACACAACAATGCTGTACAGGTAAAAACTGAAATGGTTACTCTACAGACCTGCTAGACATCCAGAATCTGGGGGCAGAGGAAGAATGTTCACTGAAGAACGAGAGACCCATATAGTTAATATGGTGATCACAAATAATTCCATTAGGCTACGAGAAATACAGCAGCGTATAATAGAGGATGACACCACCTCCCAAAACATGAACAATGTGAGCATCTCTGCATTATCTCGTGTACTGGCATGCAACAGAATCAGGATGAAGCACATTTACAGAGTCCCTTTTGAACGAAACAGTGAACGCGTTGGCATGGCAGGAACATTACTGGACACGGTGCCATAACCAATGTCCCAGGACAGCGTGGCGGTAACATAACTATGTGTGCAGCTATAAGTCAGAACGGTGCTGTTCACCATCATGCAACCCTGGGCCCATGTAACACTGCACACATTATTACATTCCTGGACAGCCTACATCATATGCTCACTAATGTTCACAGACCAGTTATGTCATCATATGGGACAATATTAGTTTCCATAGGACTGGTTTACAGTCGCCCACTCTTCACTGTACTCAACCTCCCGCCTTACTCTCCATTCTTGAATCCGATTGAAGAATTCTTCTCTGCCTGGTGCTGGAAGGTCTATGATCGTCATCCCCATCAACGCATGGCTCTTTTACAGGCAATGGAGGAGGCATGCGAGAATATTGACCAGGCATCATGTCAGGCCTGGATGAGGCACTCCAGGAGAGTTTCCCCGGTGCCTTGGACTAGAAAGCATTGCATGTGATGTTGATGAAATTCTGTGGCCGGACCCAAAGAGACGACAAGAATGATTTTTTTTCTCTCTCTCAGTGAAATTGTATGTTGTCTTATGTTTCTTTTGATGCATGTGAATAAACATTCATACTTGAAATTTGAATCTTGAATTGTGTTTACAGAACTATTTATGACAAAAGTATGACCTCAAATTGACATACCTCGTGCACAGAGAAAGCAAAAGCCAGATGTGTTTTCCATTCCTACCATAAGTGTGTAGTTGGCACATTGTGTGCTTATTAAGATGATGGTTTGTGTTAACTGATTGGTACAAAAATACAATTTTTCCAAAGGTTTGAAGAGTTAAGCACGATTTATTAGCTTTTGCAAGAGACCTACAATGTTTTGCTGATTTGGTGGTTTTTTATTTGTGTGCAGAGTTTTTGCAAAATAGCCAGTAGTTACAAAAATGTGTTTAAGCCACCAGAAAAAAACGTGTGTGCTTTGGTGCACATCCATCCATCCATCCATTTTCCAAACCGCTTATCCTACTGGGTCGCGGGGGGGTCCGGAGCCTATCCTGGAAGCAATGGGCACGAGGCAGGGAACAACCCAGGATGGGGGGCCAGCCCATTGCAGGGCACGCTCACACACCAGTGACTCTCACACACACACACCTACGGGCAATTTAGCAACTGCAATTAGCCTCAGCATGTTTTTTGACTGTGGGGGGAAACCAGAGTACCCGGAGGAAACCTCACGACGACATGGGGAGAACATGCAAACTCCACACATGTGACCCAGGCAGAGACTCAAACCCGGGTCCCAGAGGTGTGAGGCAACAGTGCTAACCACTGCACCATCATGCCGCCCCCCATAAATTCATTTTTCCATTTTTATTTTCAATAATATTGATGTTAACTCAGCATCTTATTTTCAATGTTAAAAAAGTCACTTAATATCAAGGTTTCGCCACCATTAATTTTTCAATATTGAACATCTGACCAAAAATCAATTCAGTTTCAATGCTGATAATTTATCAATGACCATAATTCAATGCATTTAACTATACTTCAACGCTGAAACAATAACATGATGCTATCTGGGCTATGAATAATTATTTCAATTGATATACAGATTCCAAGCCCATATAGGTGATACACAGGTACGTAATGGGCGTCTTATGTCTGAGGTAGCCAGCTACTGTGTTTGATAACCCACCATCATAATAATAGTTTCCTTGCACCAGTATAAAAGTAAACCAATTGATCCCTCTTGCAATAACCTGTGGTATGAAACTGAATAAAATGTATCGTACCAGTCTTGGGGAAAACCAGTGAGAATCCACTGTGAAACAGCACTGCGCAAATTCTCATGTGTTCCTAATGACAAGGGCAAGACTGGTAATCAAACTAGCCTCTCAGCAGGAGTGTTAGTGTAAAAGCAGGGCTTATTGACACAGATAATAAAGCTTGTTAGAATGCGTAACATAATTATTTAGCTGGGCCCAGAAGAGGTGAGAGCTCCCCTAGTGGCTACAGGAGTGCATTTTCCCCAAAGCAGGTATAATGGATGGTGGTCTTATTGCTTTTAGACCACAACTTGGGATAGAAGAACAAATCAAATTATTTTCCTCATTTAATATTCAGATTTTAATTGGGCTTAAATTTTAGAACACAGTGTGTTCTAGGATGGTACGTTATGGATATTAGTTTCTATCACATTCTAACGCTATAAATCCGGACCTTTTCCTATGTTTGATTTGGTGGCTGCCAGGCGTTCTGAGTAGTATAGTGACTATGGTAGGCGAGTGATTCCCTAAGGAATTTTTTGTTCTGTTCTGTGTGGCAAATACATATAATGCTGACATTTTTCCTGGAAGATTTGGGATTTTTCATCCCGTGCCTTAAGGTATTTCTCTCCAGCTCTAGGGAGTCTCCCCCGAAAACACCAGTCACTCACTAGCCTTACACTTATGCTTGCTGACTTATTCAACACCATGAATGGATTAACAGAAAAACAGAAACCTATTAAAAGGCTGCACCATATCATGATATGCAAATAAACATCCAGCATCATTGTTTCACAGGGAAGTACATTATTTATTGATAATTATAACCCTAACCCTTACTTCTCAGCTTGACAAACATAAGGTGCGGCGCGTGAGCATGTGAACTGGTTGAAATGCAAGTGTCTCACAGTCAATGCATAAGACTTGAGAGCCCTGACTTTACTTATATAGCCCACAACATGTTTATGATTCATAAATAAATCTGGCCAGCAAATCGGTCTTTCATTTTCCACAGAATAAAAAGAATGATAATGTTATCCCGCTGATAATTGCAGGCGCGAAACACCCCCGGCACTGGCTGGAGACACAGGCAAAAGGCATACAATCTTATTGAGGTACAAAAATTATTCCATCTACTCTGCACTTCTGCATAACTTCCATCATAGTGCCAGTTTTTGCGGTCAGCAAGTTTATTACTGTAAGCGCCTCTATAGTAGTGCCTCTGAGGAACTGAACCAGACTTCCGATGGTGTCTCTCACATGCACATCATACATATATATATATATATACACTCACTCTCTCCGGGTCTTTCACATGATATGTGGTCAGCCACTATATGGGAGGGATATTCAGGCATAAATTAAGGGCATATTTACAAGCCGCACTAGTGTACCTATGTAACCGGTCATTCCCTGCCTATACTCTGCATTGTGTTTTGGGGTGTTATCAGGTGTGTGTGGGGTGCAGGAGGAAGGGATATTACAGATGTCGTTGTCGTTCCCGGATTTTATTGAACCTGTTGGGAACAATAAGGAAAGGGGTAAACTTCATATGCTCTGGCCCTCTTGCTCTCTCTGCTCAAAGTAAAACAATGTATATACTTATGTATAGATGTGTTTTCTATCCCCTGCTTATGATGAATAATAAATCAAATATAATATATAATATATGGGTCATAATTATACAATTGATTTACTAACTCGGGGGACCCTGCCACTAGATCCTCACCTCTTCCCGCGTGTGCAATACACCAAAGGGAAGAGGAAATGAGGTCGGGACCCTTATAAAGGGGAAAAGACAGAGGGAGGGGCGATGCAGGACAAAAGCATCATGGGAAAGTTTAAAGGATATTGTACCCATCAGGTTAGACAGAAGAAGGAAAACAGAATCTTGTATAATTATAAATTAAAAGTAAAATAACAACCTGTTACACGTCACCTACACTTCAGACTTCATCCTCAAAATCAAAGCAGTATTAACACAAGCAACATGTTCCATCTCTTAAATCCAATCTAACATTTAAAAATAAAGTCTGTTTCAACTGGACTTTTATCTAAGAAAAACAAACATTTTATGTTCGAGTTGTTATAAAACTACTGAAACAAATAATTGGCTATACTGCAGTTCCGCTGTCTTGTTTGGCACCCTAAATTATGTCCTGCATTCTGTGGAAACAAATGAAGGCTGAGGAATGTTACGTAACACAGCTAGAATGCAAAAACTCTATCTGGTGTAATTCAGTGCATAAAACCAATGGTCTTAAGTGTGGTGTCTTCTTCGTAACACTCCCTGACTTTTGTATCCATGACCATGAGATAGGGTGGGCTGCTTTTCTTCCTTCCTTTGACTAGTATTCCTCCCTTTCCTCCCAGCCTTGGTTGGTGGGTCAGGCAGCATCACCTTCTTTTAATAGACCCAGGTGTCATTTATCTTGAAATTAGGTTCAAGTGCAGAAAATGATCTAGTCTTAGACAATCTCTGAATTACAGAGAAATCTGATTTATTCTGAAACTGTGAGAAATTGTTCATCTGTATTTTGCTGCATTGCTAATTGTTGATGTGTGTGCCCTCCTTGTGCAGTAAAGGGGAGATCACATGCAAGCCTGAATTAAAATAAAATATTCTCTTCATATAGGAACCAAGTCTCTGGCTGGAAATTTCTACAAAAGGTCCATCTTCTTTTGCCGTATCAACACTTAAATGAGAAAAGCAGACAGGGACAGTATAGGTGACAGCAGTGACTGTCCTTCCATGCCATCCATATGTACAAGGGGTATGACCAGAGTACACATGTACAAAAAATTATATATCGAAAGCAAGTACCTTTGTTGAAACGTGAAGGTAATCGTTTACAGCATAACAATTCCATCCTAAAAAAAAGAATTTGTCTGTGTATTGCCTAGGAACTGCTACAATGTTAAAATGGTAAATCCCAACCAAACAGAGCAAAAACTGACACGTTATTTAAGAACTGAAAGAAGGAGAAAATTGAAAACTTTCTTCGAGGGATCAATAACATATATGTTTTGTTTCCCATGGTCCTGTTACTAATTCAAATCTTAAATCCTGTACTTTGATATTTTGGGCTGAATGTAATGACAGCAAACGTAACAGCTGCCTCAATGCAGGTGAAGGCAGCCCAGAGGGTCCAAGAGGTCAGTGGTCAATTACTGCATAGGGATCAAATCTGCAATCAGAAAATGACTGCATACATGCCTTTATATTACGGTCAAGCGGAGAGTCAGAGCAGTTTCCATAGAAACAACGTAAACAAACTTTACCGTTTGAAGCACAACAAACTCTGAGTGAAAATGGCGCAGAGGTGAGTAGCTTGTTAGCTCTCCAAAATGTCTTTGAATTCTTCAACTGATGTTGTGCTACTTTGATTATTTAGCCTTTTATACTATAATGACATAGTAAATGTCTATAATACAATAAAAAACATTAAAAAAAATTTAATATTACATATTTTTTAACGTCATTTAAAGTGCAGTGGTTTTTATTGCTACTGTGGTTGCTAATATTTAAATAATGACAGACTATTTGGTTAGTAAATTCATGTCAAACATGCTAGTTTAGTAGGGCTTCCCAACCTTTCAATGTCCGCGGATCGGTTTCCGTCGTAGAAAAGTGTCACGGATGGGTAAGACGGCGGTATAATTTGGGGGTTCCCATGCCGAGCGGCGGGAGATTGACGGCGTATACGGACATGCGGGGCTAATGGCGTATTTCCGTACATCAATACGGGCAGCTTTCTTTCCAAAACGGCGCGATCCCCTAATAAACGGGACGGCTGGCTCCTCTACCCCCGGTTGTCTGCCGCCCGGTGCAATACTCCGCGCGGACGGTACCGGAACACCGACCGGAAGTTGGGACCCCCTACTGTACAGGGTGGTAGGTAAATTGTAAAAAAAAATTGGGGCATTACTTTCGGAGTAGGCTAGATGCTTCTAAGTTTATCATTACATCTATTTACATTGTTACACAGGATTAACACTTTCAAATATTCTTAGCTTGGTTAGAGTTAACTCAGTTCTTGGTAGTATTCATCTGGGTATTCATTTGATGTGGAGCACAGTTGTTTCGTATTTGATTCTAGTTATAATTTGGTGACTTTACTGTTTAATATGCTATTGCACTTACAGTATCGTGCATTTTACAGTAGATTTTTTTTGCAATCTTGCTCGCTGTTTCTTTTATTCTTTCTTTTTTATATATGTGAACCCTGTAATTATTTATTATAATAATTATAACAATTGTATTTTCTGTATGGTTGAAGAATTTCCAGCTCTTTATTTATTTTATTATCTCTCTTAAGTGCTGGTTAATCTCTCATTTATTCCCCAGAGAGCGAATTCAGAGAGCTGATCGATGGACCAACACCCAACACTGGGAAGCCTGGAACCTGTGGGATGAAGTGATCAACTGGGGAGAAGGTGTGGAGGAGTTCTCACCAGTGACACTCCCCACTGTCCAGGCTGGGGGGGTTAAGGGGGGATTGGGGGGGTCTACTGATTTGGGTAAGGGAGGGGAGAGTGTGGGAAAGGATGGACTGCTAGCCAGCACTAGTATTTCATCTCAAAGTCTTCAGAGTAATTACGGCCTTTCATCTGAAGACTGGGAAATTTATAAAACTTGCTACCTTAACAAAAAAAAGAAAGTCAGGAAGGACCGGACAAGCCGGGGGGAGGGTGAGGTAAGGGGGCAGAGTAGTGAGGAATATGTGGAGGTACCAGAGTGGGGAACATTTGAGGGGAAGGCCTCCAGGGTTGTGATGGAGGGGACAGAGGCTGGTATTAGTATGATGGATATGCTAAATGGAGGTGAGGAGAATGTATGTGAGGTGGGAGTGAATGTGGAGGAGGTTAAGGGAGGAGGAGGGAAAAGTACAGGGAATGCTGTGGAATATGTGGTGTCACAAGTAGGCAGAACTTGGCTAGAACCCATCCAGGAGGAAGACCTTGAGGAAGATGAAGAAAGAGATGAGGAGCTTCAGGAAGCAGAAGACACTGATGCTGCCACAGTGGACAGTTGGCAGTGCATGGCGGCATATGTAGCCAGAATATGGCTGCAGACTTTACAGGAAGATGGACCTGAGGAAAATGAAGAAGCTGATGTGGTATTCCAGCAGGCAGAAGATGCTGATGCTACCACACTGGTCAGGTTTCAGTGTATGGTGGCATCTGAAGACAGATCACAGCTACTGACTATACCAGAAGAAGGACCTGAGGAAGAGGACGAGACTGAAGTGATGAAGACAGATAAAACAAAAGAAGATGCTGATGCTGCCGAGAAGATCTACAGTGAAGAAGAAGTATCATTCCATGTGAATGCCGAAGATCTTTCTGAAGATGTTACTGAGAAGAGCCACAAGAAGAAGAAGAAGAAGATGAAGTGGTGCTTCTTCTGCTGTCCCCTGCCCTTCAGAAGAAGTAGCAAGAGGCAGTAATTATAAGGTTGTGAATTCAGGTTTACAAATGACTTAAAGCAGTAATATAACTGCATTATTGACACCTTCACAATGCACTGTAATGCATCCATAAATATATTATAGACATGGGTATAAATATTGAAGAAAAAAAAGCATAACACATTATAGCCATGTTTATTATGGATTAATGGCCGATATAATGTATTATGAAGATATTTATTGTGTATATATAGATCAGAGCATTCATAATGCATTATCAAGATAGCTATAATGTGTTATGCCTTTGTATAAGTATTTACAGCCGTGTTTTTAATACTTTTATAAATGATTTATATGGCATTAATTGGGTATTTATTTATATATTTATTAGTTATATGACTGCTTTAAGTAAAGTTAAGTAAAGTGTTTATTTTCTTTTTCTTAGAATACCCGTGTTAGAGCCCTGCATTGGGACTGGGATCCCGCGGGACCCAACGGAAAGTGATACTGTTTAAGTGTTAATGTAGCTATAAGATACGATAGGATAAGATATGCTGAGTTAAAATATAAGATAGGCTAAGACGAAATATATTAATATAAGCTAAGTTGAAATATAATAAGATAAGATAGGTTAAGTTATATGATAAGATAGGCTAAGTTAAAATATAATAAGATAGGCTAAGATAAAATATGATAGGCTAAGTTAACATATGATAAGGTAGGCTATGTTAAGATAAGAGATTTGCAATAAAACATATTTACCTTTCAAACTGTGTCTTTGTCATCTTTTCAGTGTTGTGTCTGTCTTTGTTTGATAATTTTGAATCGTTGATTTATATCTGAGACTCTCCTAAATGTCAATAAGCAGAGACGGAGGAATGGGAGGAAGGTACGGTTAAGTATAAATGATAAAGTATCAAAATCACAGTGTTGCCTTATTTTGACGCAGAGAAAGTAATTTCAGTGTTACTACCACATATGAGTTAATGGCTGCAAATGTTGGTGTTACAAGTGCTGGTAAATAACGCGGCGTAAGTTTAACTCCAGTGTGTTTCTGAAAAACGCACCGCCTTCTGCCTGCTGTCATTCGGCGAACGTGTAGGAGGCTATTCTGGTAACAGGTAAAGTTGTCATTCACGCGCATTACCTGTTAGTAAGTGTTTTACTATATCACACACCTTACGTCCTTTATAGTTGTAGTCCGGAGCACTCTGTATCCATGCTAACTAGCTAGCTAATGTTAACATGATGCAGTACAGTCTTCCAGCTTGGGGATTCCCACCCCTGTCCGCGGCCAGTATTCCACAGGGGGATTGCGGAGGTGTTGGTTGCAAATGCAAACGATCCCTTCATGTTCATGTGTTGTGTTCTAATGTGTAAATAAAAGATAACTATCAAATTCAATGTTTATGTCCTATTATACTAGATAAGACTGTAAAATAGTTTGCCCTGCATATGGATGCCATGCAGTCAGAGTATGATCAAGATAGGGTGTGAGTGTGGAAAAAAGACAAATGTAACAGTATTTGAGGGAAGAGTGTGAAGGAGGGAAATGTAAAGAGAAGGAGGTTCCTCGGAGCTCTGAGATGTGTTTGGCTGTAATAAATCTGGAATATAGCTATATGACATAGTTTTTGATAAAACCAGCATTTATTTTTTAGGTTTGTCGAGCTCCGTCAAAACAATTAGAACGAGTCCATTATGTAACTGGAACCCCTCTCACATGTAAACACAGTGACACACTACAGCATTGGTTTGTTGTCTGAGGCTATGATACTGACCACAAACACATTCTCAAATTTCACTGCACCAATCATAGCATATGCAGGCAGAAAAATGATAGCAAAAAACATTCAGCATTAGACTCTAAAACCGTCTGTAATGTCTGTGTTTATCCAGTGGACCATAAATTAAAATAAGCTTTCCTATTTCAGTTTCTTTCAGATGTTATAAAGTAGTAAATAAAGAATCATATTAATTAAACCATGTATTACTGACTATCAGACAACTTCAACAAGTTACCAAATGGATGCAAAATCAAAGATATTCATTTGCGCCTGGCACTAACCATGTACTCCTTCACAGTACTAAGCCATAGAAAGGGCCCCAATGAAACCCCTGCATTCCTGCATCGCAGATACTCTAATCTCAGCATTTATAAGATTATATTTGTACTACCTGCCAATTTTTATATTAGATGAGACTAAAAATTGAGAAATATCTATATGCAGAAGTAGTTTTTCCTGATAAGAAGGATAATATCAAGACTGTCAGCATTTACAAATCGAATTATGACATATCTGAGTAGCCCAGACTGTCCGGAAAATGGCTGACTAATGTACATACAGTGTAATAAGCTGATAATCAAATGGATAGAAAAACGCTCAATAATAGACAGGATTCAAAGGGTAAATAAGGTGCATCATGTGGAAGAGAAGTTAGGTGGCATTGGGGTGCATTGTGAGTTTCATCTGGAAGCTAGAAGGGAACAAACAGGGCTTTGGGGGGGGGGGGGGGGGGGGACTTCTCCAGGGGCTACATCGCTCTACCTTTTTTTAAAATGATTTATTTAAAAAAAAAAAAAAATCTTTTCTTCTTACACTATAATGGCAGGTTTAGGACTAATACAGTACAGTCATAACCAGTGTCAGGGATTCTATGCATTGCTACACAGAGACAAGTCCAGATATTGAGCCCAAGGCTAAAATTGTGGTTTACTTACAAGTGCACTTTGCTGGGCAGTGGGGGTGTTTGTCCTTCTCTGCTCACATTTTCCCCTCTTATCCTGTCTTCTCCTCCGCAGCCCTTCCTCCTTCTCTCTGTTGCTCCTATATTCCCTCCCCTCCAGTCATCTATGTTCTCCTTCCTCTGCGGTCTCTCCTCTTCTCCCATTCTTCAGTTATACTGTCTTCTCCGCTCTCCCTGTATCCCTCCTGTCTTCTGGTCCTGTCGTCTTTTCTCCAGTCATCCCCTGCTTCTCAGTCATCTCTGCATCTTTTCTCTCATTTGTTTGCTTATTCTTTGATTGTTTGTGTTATTCGTTAACCCACCACCCTATGCTGGATGAGTCTTGATGTTTTTTGAAGTTTTTTTAAAGTTAGGCTTCTTCCTTTGTTTTTGTGCCATATCTTCTGCCCTCTTCTGGTTGCGGCAGTGCATGACACGGGTGGAAAATAGGGTTTTTTACAACACACACATCAAAACCAAAAGGATCAGGAAGGATCAGAATTCCCACTCTCCTTACCAACACCTCGAAAAGCCAGGCCTTGCCGTGCCAAGTACTTAACTTCAGAAGATTTTTCCTCACTTGCTGCTGCTCTTTCCAGCTCATCTGAAGGTTGAATATTAACAGGATTGATCTTCTGAATCCATGTCATCAGTGCTAATCTGTGGCACTGCCTGTCTTTATGTGCACTGAATTTCCCCAGTGCCTTTTCCAGTTTCACATGCCAGTCTTCACAAGAGCTGAATGTGTCTTTCATGCCAGTTTAGACATTTGTGTTACAAATTATTTTGCACAGTAGAAACAAAGAACCCCCCTTAAGATGAGGGGGGGCTGTAAGGGAGCCCAGTGTGATCTTTAAACCATTTCTCCTGAAAGCAGGGTCTCCTGTTTGATAGACGTGACATTTACATTTGGCTGATTTGGTGAAGGTCCAAGCTCCTCCCCCCTCCTCCCTAATACACCTTCATCTTCACCTGCCTGTCTGCTCTCTCTCTCTCTCTCTCTCTCTCTCTCTCTCTCTCTGTCATTGACTCACACTCAGTCTCCCTGATTAAATGCTGTATCTGAAATACACACCACAGGCCAAACTAAGAAGCATATTAAACTAACATCAGGATCAGGCTGCTGTGACGTCATTATTCACTCTTAACCATCAATATTTGCTCCTTTTCTCACTCCCCTCCATGTCGCCTGCATTCTCTGCCGTCAGCAGCCTCTTGCTGTCTCTCCCTCTTCATCTTTACTCTCAGCACAGCAGAGTTTACATGAAAGCAGTTATCAGTAAACAAGTGGTGCTTCTTGGCATGATGCTCAGGAATGGATTTCTAAGGATTTGTTACCTGAATGGGAATGATTAATATATGAAGAACCTTTGACTCACATACTGTATACGTCTATCATCTGACTGGCACTAATTATCTCACTGTCTGTACTTACTTTCCTGCTTTTCTGTGGTTGCCCAAAAACTCACGATTGTCACACTTCCTCTTCATGATGACAAGCTACTCACTGTGAATAAATGCTGACTGTAATAAAACTATTTGCATTTAAATCACACATTAATAACGCAAAATACCTTAAGTAAGCAAGTATAGCTTTCTACAGTAATGGAATATAAAATTAATTAAACCTATTACTGTCTACAAAATAACACATTCAGCACTATATCAGACTTTACATCAGCTTTCTGACCATTATAAATATACCTGAGTGAGCACCGTTGTTAGTTTCTAGGAGAATGTGCAGTTAATAACATTTCCAGGTAATTTAACCAGCGTAACTGCACATGAGGCAATTATTATAATTATAATCGTAGTAGGGGTAGGGGGCGCTATAGAGCGAAAGGGTGACTACGCCACTCTGTAACTGTCGCTAAGACGGTTATTTTATAATCACCTTTTGCTGGTTTGATTTAATATAGAATGTATACTGTGAAATGTATGCCAGTGCCCTCTGCTGACTATTTAATTGATCCGTGTTAACCCTTGAATACATGGTCAGGTGACGGAATAGGGTAGGAGTAAATGCATGCTGGGAGATTCATGGAGTCAACTTGTGGTTTGTCGGCTTGTCACGGCAGGATCTGTAATAACTCCTAAGCATTTGGTCAGAAGGCGCACACGGTAATTTATATTTATTGTATTTACTTGTTGTCTTGTATTGAAAAGTGGAATTGCGGTGATGTATGAGCCGCTGTTTAGCGGTAATATCATGGATCTTTTAGAATGTCTTGTAAGATTAAATGTAATGCAGGAATTTAATAATATGTTTATTTTATAGTTTTTCACGGTGTCTAGAAGAATAAAGACGGAATAAACTTCAACATCTGTCAGGCGTATGTTTTCTGTACCAGATGAAGAACTTTGGGAGCTGTTATATCTTATATAGTAAAGGTAACCTTACAGTAAATGACGTCTGCTGTCATCTGACGCTATATAGAAAATGTAATTAAATAAGATTAAATTTACCTTCTGCGAGGGGCACCCTAATATAATGATATATATAATAATTATAATATAATATAATTATATAATTATAATAAATATAATATAATTATAATATAATAATACACTGCTGTCTGTCTGCCATAAAATAAATAAAAGGGGGAATTGGAATTGCATATGACTATGGAGAGAATGGTTGTCTATGGTGAAAGAGGTGTGGAAATGTTTACTAATTCACATAAGGGACAGCATAAAGGGTTGTTTAATTCAGTATCAGAGGAATTCATATATTTGTGTGATTATGATAATCACATTATTATAACCTGATAGTACATCTCTTGAATTGAACTAATTACAGTGTCATGTATAACACTGCACTTTTTAATACATTGTTTGGCAGAACAGACTGCAAAACTGTAGTCTCAATGGAAAGCTGGATGAAATTCCTAGGGTGGCGTAGTCAGCTGTCCACTGAGTCTACAGTTTTGTAGTTCGGTCTGTCACAGTCTGGCGCAGTTGGCATGATCATCGTCCTGAGAGCAGAGACGCGTGTTCAGTGTGAATGACTCTTCAGTTGTTTTTCTATTTTTAATTACCTTTTTATTCCTATCCATGTCTTTTTTTCCTTTTGTATGCTCATTATTTAGCCAGTACAGCTGTTTTTATTGTAGTCGAAAACAACAGTGAGTGCCAGTCACTGGCAAATCCCTTGGTTCCCGGTTCCACTCCATCTGTCCTCTGGTGGTCCCCTTGAGCTGTGGACCCCTTTCCAGTGTTCTGCAGCCTGATCCTCCTGAGCCGCACGGAAGCGGAAGTTGGCAAAGTGAGACGCGGCAGTAGGCCTATGCATGCAATTGACTGGAGTATGGAGAGTAAAGCCTTTCGTTTTCTTTAATAAAAGTTGTCCTTGTATTTTCTCATATGCGAGAACATCACAACTGCCACTGCACTTGTTGATGTGTAAGTGTGCCCTATTCAAACAATAAAGAGAAACTACATGCAGCACTGAAAAACTATTCCACGGCCAAAAAAAATGTAAACATTCTTTCTATATCAGAAGCTAGTCTCTGACTGAAATTTCTATAAATCTTTATATAAACTGATAGCAATTAACCTAAGAGTGCATGCTTGGATTGTAGTATCTGCATGTACTGTGGAACTAAAAAGAATCATAATCAACATATATTATTATGTAAATGAAAAACAAATACGTTGCATTTTGCTTAATAGTTTTGCACGTTGCCATAATTTATATTTAATTTAAAGTATGAAGCACCCAAGCAAAGTTTATGTTGAAATAATACTCAAGATTCTTACTGTAAGTCTTTACTCTGGCACAGTGGTGGATCTAGAAAATTTTACATGGGGTGGCAAGAGATTTTAACAGAGTGGCATGGAGGTTCAGTGAGAAACCGACTATCATTCAGAATCGTGGAGCTCAGGAGCATACTTACACTGAAAAAGTGACAATTTATCTAAGCATTTGGACTCTCATGGTTAAAACAATGCTGATTGTACTTTTCATTATCACTGACCAGTTGTTTTTCTTTGTTGTGCTGTGCAGCAGAATGTTTCACAAACATATCCAAATTAAGAGCCTTTGCACGCTGATTCTCAATGCTCAGCAGAGTTTCCAGGTCCGCGGTGTTCATGCCCAATTGTGCTATTTTGAAAACATAGTTTCGGGTAAATATTAGGAGGTCATGGGTTGCGGATTTTTGGGCTGATTTCATAATGTTATACAGCAGCAGACTGCAAGGGGAAAAATAAACTAATTATTATCAGTGCAAGTGGCTCCTAATCCTGAGTAATGCTGGATCTCTAGCCACCTAAAGTAAGAGACAGATGCACACGGAAAGCAGGGCTGCCGACTACCATGCATCTGGCATGACTTTCACGCTCTCAGACACTCACGCAAGGAATCTTCCACTATATTATTCCACTATAAGCCTAAATGTAGCTCCATCAGAAGCGTTGGTGTAGTTTGCAAACCCTACATACCATTTAGAACAGGGGTCACCAACATGGTGCCCACTGGCACCAGGATGCCCCCAAGGACCACATGAGTCACCCACGGACCTGTTCTAAAAATACCACAACTCACCAGTGGGCAGCGACTAAAATTTAATTTTATCTTGTTGCTATTCTTCTTTAATCACATTTGTATTTATATAGATTTGAAAATGACAATATCCAAAAAAGCATTTAAAACGTGTTTATTCTACATGAAGTTTAGATAAGTTTAGGTAAAGTCTGTTCTGGTAGCCTTTGTATGGCTCAGTACCCGTGAAGTAGCTCTCAGTTTCAAAAAGGTTGCTGACCCTTGATATATAGTATACCCCAATCTTGGGTGATATATCCTAATCAGTAAAATAACAGTCGGCTAAATTCCGCATAGTGATCTCATTAACTGCGTGTTGTTGCTGAAATACATCACACAGACGTCGGGGGAATGTCAAATCATCAGAATATGTAAGATTTATACATTTGGTTAAGTTGAACGCATTTGCTGTTGAATGCAATTCCTATCACATTAACAATTACTGGTTGAAAACTTGCTGTTAGTGTCTTAAATCATACTGCTGTAAAAGTAAAATTTACAACAGAAATCAATATGCTTAGAATATGGGTTAAGATGGAAAATAATTTTTCCATCCCAATCCTAATCATGTTAATGCAAATTTACAGCAGTGTGGATTCTCAGAAAAAAAGGTACTCTGACATAAAGATCAGCAATACAGTGCAAATAACATTTAATTTCACATTTATACAAAAAAAGGACAGGGCATTTCGATGATAAAATCTGTAGTGAACAATAAGTCGCATCAAAACAAAACCTGGAATTCGGTCATGCTACCTTAAGGTTAAACATTACTTTGTGCAAAGTTCCTTGTTCTGAAATAAATACTTTCTGCAATAGCACATCCAACCATATTCACACAGTCTTTATCGTTATTTATTTATTCAGCCGTTTTTTTCTTACTGCCAGCATCTCATAAAAAGGGTCAGTGCTCACAGCAGCAGTGATGCTCTGTATCCACTTGTCCTTCTCCTCAGGGGTTGGTGCCGAGATGCGGTACACCACATGATTGCCCTCTACCAGGCGGCCGTCCGCCTCCGTTTTGCAGGCTTTCATCAGCTGTCTGCTGTTGTTAGGGATGTACAGTTCAAAGCAGTTAGGCTTCCTGAGATCCTTCACCTCACGGATGCTCAGATTCTCCAGCGGAATGATCACCCTGGGTTTCTTATCCGTAGTATGTTTAAAGTAGTAAAGGCAGTTGTCCATCAGGATGAACCACCGCCTTTTCCATGTTTTCACCCGTCCTCCTCCCATTTTGAAGAGCCAACCCTCTCTGTCAGGGTTGAAGAAGGCATTGTTCCCATTGTCTTCAGGAATCTTGAATGGCTCATTCTTTATGCTCTTATAAAGATTTTGGAGGAGATCATCTGGCAGGTTGCCTCCATCATTGATTCTTCGATTCATGGAGATGAACCTGTCCACACTGGGCTTGTCTCACACATTTGGATTATGAAGGCTAGTGTTTAGCATGATTATGGAAAATGAAAGTACATAGCAGGTGTCAATGTTTTGGAAGACTCCAGGATTACATTGACAGTACCTCTGCGCAAAGGCCTCCATCATCCTGTCAATCTTTTGTGCTTCTCCTGGCAGACGGAAACTCCAGAGGAACTGCCTGAGAGCCTGTACCAGGTTGAACCCTGCGAATTCATGAAGCCCAAGAAATGTTTGGAGGACTTGGATATTGAAGTCGTCTCTCTCACCCAGGTAATCCCCAATGGCTGTTTTGTTCAGCCCCTCTCCCTTGTATAGGAGCTGGGCGATGTCCTCAGACGTGTGCTGGAGAAGATTGTTTTGTACCATGAACAGGATACCCTTCTTAGGGTCCATGTTGAATTTCTTTCTTCCCATGGCGACATGCCTATTCTTTTCTAAGATTTGGCTGCGTTTGGTGCTGGATTCAAGGCCCTCCACTTCCATGAGGGCCTCTCTCAGCGCCTCCCGCAGCCTCTGGATCTCCAGCAGAAGGGCTCCTTTCCTCAGCCGGATGTCCTCAAGTTCAGAGTGCTTCTCTGGACTCAGGTCCATGGAGACTGCAGCAGACAGGAAAAGGAGATCGTCAGCGGGTGTGGAGCTCAGCAGGTTGGCCATCTCTGCCAGTTTGGTTGTTGGTTCAACTCCCATGGCAGAGTAATCGTAACATTGTTAAGCCCTTGAGCAAGTCCCTTAGACCCAAGTGCTCTGACCCCAAACTCTCATCACTTCGGACAAAAGCATATGCTGAATATATGTAATCCCAAAGGGCAGTTACAGAAGACCCCAGGACCGGAGTAACGTGGGAAGCAATTACTGATGCCTGGAAGCTTTGGGGCATGCAAATAAACTGCATCCAAAGGCAAATGGCTAATAAAGAATGCTCTGAATGCCAGGCATTCGTCCAGCAGTGAGATCGTAGAGATAATGAATAAAGATAGAAAGTGTGAATAAAGATAAAACATTTTGATTGTATTTGCGAAGCGATGCTGGATGTGCTGAGCTCGCCGGGAAGGTCATGTGGTCCGCATTCCCTCCCCATGCACACGTGATCAGCTCAATCACACCGAAATTGTCGGTTTGCTGCCCTTCAGGGAAACAATCTAAAGGGTGTTACGGGAAAAGTAATCGATGCAAGAACCAATGATGTTCTCCTGGTGCCTACTGTAAGGGAGAGGATTCCCTTACTATTTTATTGTAATTGATAGTATGTTAGTGATACACTCTTTCTTTATTTTAATAAATAGTATTTTATTTAGCATGGTACTTTACCCAGGGATTTGCATAGGAGAACAGTGGCATACAGGGGTTTGCTGGTTGATTGGATCTTGAAGTCAGTTGGTGGCCTTGGTTCAGATCCTGCGCAGTGCCTCCTCAAGGAAGGTGGTGGGGTCTGTGAAAAGGAATGGTGATTGAGGGAGAATAAGGTCACCAGTAAGAACAATTGATGCAAAGAACTGATTGTAAGATGTGGTTACTCACCTTTCTTCTTGTGTTTCTCCAAGGTGTTTGGGCAAATATGTCCCCTGGGTCCAGACACCATTTAAAGGTTCCGGGAGAGACCAGGGCTTAAGGGAGAGTGGGGAATCTGTTGTGCTGGGGATTTTGGGTTTTATAATATGGGGTTTGTGTAAGATTAAAGAGGGAGATATGTATTAATATGAATGTTAAATGTAGTTAAGTATATATGTAGGTTGATGTGTTGTGTATTATGGTGGAAGGGGGGAATTTAAGAAACTACCTGTGAGTGGAAGAATGGTTTAGTCGGTGACAGCTGGAAGTATTTAAGGCTGCCAGTTGTCAGAGGGTTTTTCTCTGTTCTTCTGTTGTGCTGTAAAGATGCTAGATGTGAAGTTCTTGTAGGAAGAGCTGCATGGAAAATAAAGATGTGTTGTTCCACTGCATTTGGGGAAGTCTTCTCACTGTAAATCCAGCCGCTGCAGGTCTCCATATGACAGTGGTGTCAGAAGTGTGTCGTCCATGCCACAGTGAGAGGATGATGACAAGAGGTGGAAGAAAGCCAGGTCAAGAGGAGCAGCCTGATGAAGGAGTTGGAGCTTCATCTGAGCTAGAGGCCATAGGAGCAGCAAGCTCTGAAGACAAATGGGAGGAGCTGACGGGGATGGTGAAATCCCTGGTTAGGTCTCAAGCAGCCAGAGACCAGAGGTGGGAGAAAGATTGGTCACGTCAGGAGCAAAGGTGGAAAAGTATACAGCACCAATTTCAGCAAATACAGCTACAAGTTAATGCGGTAATTGATAAGCCGGAGCCATCAGAGGTGCCAGTACCCTGTACAACGTCTGAAGAGCAGGAACAGGCAGTTAATAGTGAAGAAGTGCAAGTGGCCCATGGGTCTAGGTCTTCAATTAAACCTAAACTGTTCCCTCTGTCACCAGAAGAGGATATTGAACATTTTCTGACCACGTTTGAAAGGATGGCAAACGTGTGTCGATGGCCCAGAGATGAGTGGGCTATTCGTTTGGTCCCTTTGTTGACAGGTAAAGCTCGTACAGCTTACATTCTTATGGACTTAATTGATTCTGAGGACTATGATAAAGTGAAGGAAGCAATCTTGGCAAAATATGAGATCACTGCGGACACCTATAGACGCCGCTTCAGATCCCTGAAAGTTGAAGCAGGTGAGACGCCACGTGAACTGTATGTAAGGTTGAAAGACTTGTTTGTAAGATGGATTAAACCTGAAAAATTAACTGTAGAAGAAATATCTGAGCAGATAATTCTGGAGCAGTTTTTGAGAATGGTTAATCCAGAGCTGGAGATCTGGATACGTGAGCGTGACCCGAGGACGGCAAAGGAAGCAGCCAGCCTCGCGGAGGTTTTCACTGCAGCTAGAAAGGGAAGCAGGAGCATCCATTTCAGCCGGGAGACCCACTATGCCCAATCAAGTAAGTCCATTGGGGGTGAACAGGGGTCTGGTCAAATGCAGGCTAGGGATTTTTCTAGCTCTAGGCAGTTTCCTTCCAATAGACCTTATAATGTGAAGAAATCCTTTAAATCTTCAGTTCAGGATATTGAATGTTATCATTGTCATAATTTTGGTCATACACAACAATTTTGTCCGGCCCTTAAGTCAAAACCATCTCTTTTGTGTGCAGTTCCAAGGCCAGCTGTAGAGCCGGTAGGAAAGGAAGCTTGTACTGTCCCTGTGTTAATTAATGGGCGAAAAGAAGAAGCATTGCTTGACTCTGGCTGTTTTCAAACGTTAGTACATTCTAGCATAATTTCAGGAGAAAAGTTAAGTGGGGGGGGGACTACGATAAGGTGTGTGCATGGAGATGAATATAGGTATCCCACTGCGGAGGTTTACCTGACGGTGGGAGGGCAGACCTACTTGTTAGTGGTAGCTGTGGTTCCCAGTTTGCCATATTCAGTAATACTTGGTAATGACATTCCCACTCTTTTTGATCTGATATATCAGTCAGATTATGGCCCTCAGGGGAGTAGTGAGAAAGATATTCAAGGCTCAGGTGATGAAGCTGGAGGTTTACTTCCTCTAGATGGGACAGTTGATTCACGGAAATCCTGTCATGTAGTTACAAGAGCACAAAGGGCAAAGGAAATGATGCGAGAGCTACCTTTTTTTGAGGACTCTCTGGAGATGGAGCCAGGAAAGATTAGGAAGTCGAGGGCTCAGAAGAGAAGGGAAAAGTTCAAAAGCTCAGGGGAGAAGGGTATAACATTGTTCCCTAAGCCAAATAATCAACTTGAGTTTGACGTTCCCTCAGATTTAGGTGCACTCCAAAGAAGCGACCCGACTCTAAAACCCTGGTATGAGAAGGTAACGGAGGTAGAGGGAGTTAGTCAAGGTCAGGTAAGTTGTCTTGCAGATACTATGTATTTGATTAAGGGAGGCATCTTATATCAGAGGAAGGGGAAGTGTGAAGCAATGGCACTCCCTCAACAGTTTAGAAACAAAGTTATGGATTTGGGTCATTCAATTCCATGGGCAGGTCATATGGCTTTTTATAAAACACTGAATAGGATCAGTAGCCGGTTTGTTTGGCCAGGGATGTATGTACAGGTTTCTGAGTTCTGTCGTTCTTGTGAAAAATGTCAGTTGATCTCGGGCAAAGGAGTAGCGCCAGCCCAGTTGCAACCATTACCAATTATTGAAACACCTTTTGAGAGGCTAGGCATGGATATTGTGGGTCCTTTAGAGAGGAGTTCCACAGGCCATCGCTATATATTGGTTATATGTGACTATGCGACACGGTTTCCGGAGGCCTTTCCACTCAGATCAATTAAAGCTCGTCATGTTGCTAATTGTCTGCTGCAGCTTTTCTCGAGGGTAGGGATACCAAGAGAAATTTTGACGGATTGTGGCACGAACTTTCTATCCAAGTTGTTGCAGCAAGTTTATAAGCTGTTAGGGATAAAGGGACTTAAGACCACCCCTTATCACCCCCAAACGGACGGGCTAGTGGAGAGATACAACCAGACTCTCAAAAATATGCTGCGCAAGTTTGTTTCTGATACAGGTGCTGACTGGGATCAATGGCTGCCTTACCTTCTGTTTGCCTACCGAGAGGTCCCACAGGTTTCTACTGGCTTCTCACCTTTTGAACTGTTGTATGGTTATCAAGTGAGAGGCCCACTGGATCTGCTTAAGGACTGTTGGGAGGATTCTAAAGCAGAGGGTGAAAACATCGCTGCTTATGTCATCAATATGAGAGAGAGATTGAAGAGAATGGCATCGTTGGTGCAGGACAACATGAAAGCAGCACAAAAACATCAGAAGACATGGTATGATCAGAAGGCGAGGGATAGAGGCTTTGTTCCGGGCCAGAAAGTACTGTTGTTGCTTCCTACCAGCGATAACAAGTTGTTGACAAAATGGCATGGGCCATATGAAATTGTCAGGCAAGTAAGTAAAGTCACTTATGAATTGAATATGCCAGAAAGAGCTAAAAAATATCAGACATTTCATGTGAACTTGTTGAAAGAAT
Source organism: Brienomyrus brachyistius (assembly GCF_023856365.1). NCBI lineage: Eukaryota > Metazoa > Chordata > Actinopteri > Osteoglossiformes > Mormyridae > Brienomyrus > Brienomyrus brachyistius. The sequence continues at coordinate 2,166,324 of NW_026042309.1, forward strand.
TCCACAGCCGACAAGGGCCGGTCCATCAGTTACTGGTGCGTTCAGTTAGGGATGAGGAGGTGACGGAGAGGTTTTTTCCAACTAACACTGCAGATTGTACTTCGGTTGACCTTTCTCATTTGTCCCCTACGGAGCAGGTTGATATAAAACCACTCGTGGATCCACAGCTCTTTCGAGAGACGCCAGGGTTTACATCGCTGGTTCAACATAACATACGGGTGAAGGAGGACGCACCCGGTCGTCAAAATAGTTACAGGATTCCAGAACGGTTGGTGCCAGTGCTGAAGAAGGAGATAAAACTGATGTTGGATCTAGGAATTATTGAGGGGTCGAGTAGTGAGTGGTGCAGTCCGATTGTCTTGGTCCCGAAAAAAGATGATACCTTGAGATTCTGTATTGATTTCAGATATTTGAATGCAGTATCCAGGTTTGATCCCTACCCAATGCCCAGGGTAGATGACCTGTTGGAGAGGGTTGGATCAGCAAGGTATATCACGACACTGGATCTGTGTAAGGGTTACTGGCAAGTGGCGTTGGCACCAGAAGCGAAAGAACTGACGGCCTTCAAAACTCCGTTTGGTATGTACCAATTTAAAGTCATGCCATTTGGGCTTCAAGGGGCACCAGCGACGTTCCAAAGATTAATGGATCATGTACTGAGGGATGTGTCAGCATTTTCTGCAGCTTATCTGGACGACGTGGTGGTGTACAGTGAGTCCTGGGAAGAGCATGGTATGCATTTACAGAAGGTGCTACATTGCATCAGAATGGCTGGATTGACTATTAACCCCAAGAAGTGTTCCATAGCCCAGAGAGAAGTGGAGTACTTGGGCTTTGTGGTTGGCTCTGGGAAGATAAAGCCACAGGTTGGGAAGATCGAAGCAATCCAGGCTTTCCCTGTTCCGATGACGAAGAGGAAGGTGAGAGGTTTTCTGGGCCTGGTAGGCTGGTACAGGAAATTCATACCTTCTTTTGCAGAGCGATCTGCTGCACTGAATGACCTCACGAAGGGCTCAGCCCCCAACAAAGTACGGTGGACAGAAGAATGTGAGCAAGCATTTAGAGATCTCAAGGAAGCAGTTTGCACATATCCGGTCCTACACAGTCCAGACTTCAATAGGCCATTCATCTTGCAAACGGATGCTTCAGGAGTGGGCCTTGGAGCAGTTCTTCAGCAAGAGGTGGATGGTGAAAGAAGGCCTGTGGTGTTTCTGAGTCGGAAACTACTGGACAGGGAGACGAGGTATTCGACGGTGGAGAAAGAGTGTTTGGCCATGAAATGGGCTGTTGAGGCCTTGAGGTATTATCTTCTGGGACGTCATTTCACCCTAGAGACGGATCATCGTGCTCTCCAGTGGTTGAACCGCATGAGGGATGCAAATGTTCGCATTGCAGGATGGTACCTGGCTTTGCAGCCTTATGACTTTACGGTCCAGTATAGGCCAGGGAAGTCAAATGTGGTTGCTGATTGTTTATCTAGGATGACAGAGGACTGAGGTGCTCGCGCTTAAGAGAGGGGGGAGGAAATGTAAGGGAGAGGATTCCCTTACTATTTTATTGTAATTGATAGTATGTTAGTGATACACTCTTTCTTTATTTTAATAAATAGTATTTTATTTAGCATTGTACTTTACCCAGGGATTTGCATAGGAGAACAGTGGCATACAGGGGTTTGCTGGTTGATTGGATCTTGAAGTCAGTTGGTGGCCTTGGTTCAGATCCTGCGCAGTGCCTCCTCAAGGAAGGTGGTGGGGTCTGTGAAAAGGAATGGTGATTGAGGGAGAATAAGGTCACCAGTAAGAACAATTGATGCAAAGAACTGATTGTAAGATGTGGTTACTCACCTTTCTTCTTGTGTTTCTCCAAGGTGTTTGGGCAAATATGTCCCCTGGGTCCAGACACCATTTAAAGGTTCCGGGAGAGACCAGGGCTTAAGGGAGAGTGGGGAATCTGTTGTGCTGGGGATTTTGGGTTTTATAATATGGGGTTTGTGTAAGATTAAAGAGGGAGATATGTATTAATATGAATGTTAAATGTAGTTAAGTATATATGTAGGTTGATGTGTTGTGTATTATGGTGGAAGGGGGGAATTTAAGAAACTACCTGTGAGTGGAAGAATGGTTTAGTCGGTGACAGCTGGAAGTATTTAAGGCTGCCAGTTGTCAGAGGGTTTTTTTTCGGTTCTTCTGTTGTGCTGTAAAGATGCTAGATGTGAAGTTCTTGTAGGAAGAGCTGCATGGAAAATAAAGATGTGTTGTTCCACTGCATTTGGGGAAGTCTTCTCACTGTAAATCCAGCCGCTGCAGGTCTCCATATGACACCTACCCTTGTTTATGTTATCGTTACTGACACAAACAATGATGAACGATAATAAGCATTTATAAGCCATGATGACCGCACCATTAACGTGGAGTTGCACTAACATCTGTTTTTATAGCTAACCAGCAAGTCAACCTCTCACCCTGGTAATGCAACAGCGCCGGTTAAACAATACGTTTACACAGAGTGCTTGTGATCAGTGGCCTATACTACGAATCAGGGTTACTGGCTTATCGAGGTAACTTGACGGATTTAAGGTACCACAGTTTAAATGAACTTCATATTTGTTCATCGGGATGTCTGAATCGGTGCTGATCAGTACTACGATGCCAGTTATGCAATGTAGTTTTGATAAAACTTTTCTGTCATTTAACATAAGAGGAAAAAAATAATTATACTGTAGTCAAATTGGCTGATATAAAATCGTTTAAAACTGTGACAAATTTTGCCATTTTTTACAGTGTATACTTCCAGTCACAAGGTAGCAGATACGGATTTCTGAAATAGCAAAGGTAAAGGTCAATGATTAATATCCCTCATCTCTTTTAAAACTATAGGTAAGATGCTGTTTTGATATCCTGTCTAGGGTTGGAGTGTAACAGTATTCACGGGAAAGGGGAATGGGATAAAGGGACAAACGGGGTGAGGGCAAGAAGGGAACACCAGTGGACAAAGGGATATTTTTTGTATTTTCATTTTTTTTCATGTATAATACTGACACTGAACAAATAACCCGGTGCAAAAGACTTTGGGAGTGACCACAGCCAAAATAACAAACAAAATCCCCAACTATCAAGTGCGACCCACAGCTAATCTCACCTAAGTGCAAAAGAAAAGGAAACCAAAAGACAAACACTCCACCTCACTCCCTGACCAAATAAACAGAGTCCAACACACACTTGCAAAACAAAATAGCTAGGGGTGCAACGGATCGCGGTTGATCCGTGATCCGTACGGATTACAACCCACGGTTCGGAACGCACGTGATCCGCGGATTAACTCGTTTTTTAAACTTTTAGATAAATAAAAAAAAATAACCGCAGATAAAACAGTGTTTTCTGCTGATATTGCTTAAATAATAAATAATTAATTACACAGAAGTCGTGTTTACGTCAGCGGAACATGTGACTCAGTCAACAACGATGGCTAGCGGCGGAACAGAGGAACTCGAAAAGCCTCCCGCATCATTCAAATCTTTTGTATGGGAGCATTTTGGCTTTCCTGTAAAATATAATGATGACGGAAGAAGGGTGGTGGACAAAACAGTTACAGTGTGTAGACACTGTGGCACGAGAAAGCCGTATGAAAGTGGCAATACATCGAGTATGGCCACGCATCTGAAGCGACATCACCCCGGTGTGCAGACAGGATGCAACCACAGCAACCACAGCAACAGCTGCTCACCGCTGCATTTAAGCAGCACTTTGCACCAGAATCAGAGCGGGCTAAAGCTATTACCAAATCTATCGGGATGTTTATCGCGGCAGACATGAGGCCATACTCTGTTGTTGAAAACAAGGGTTTTAAAAACCTCCTAAAAGTGCTTGAGCCACGGTACGAAATACCCTCGCGCACACATTTCAGCATGAAGGTCATGCCTGAACTTTACGAACAGGAAAGAAGCAAAATCGTCGCAGACTTATCAGATGCATCCTCTATTTCGATCACCACAGACGGGTGGACATCAAGGGCTACCGAAAGCTACGTGACTGTGACTGCCCATTATATAACAGCGGGATGGGAGATGCAAAGTCCGGTGCTACAGACACGCCCCCTCTATGAGACTCACACAAGCACAAATCTAGCGCAAATCCTGATAGAAGCAGTAGCTGAGTGGAAGTTAAAGAGACACAATGCATGTAGCAATATCCCAGTCACCACAGATAATGCCAGAAACCAAGTAAATGCAGTGACAGAAGCTGGACTAGGGCCACAGATATCTTGCTTTGCACATGTGATAAATTTAGCATGCCAAAGAGGAATCTCAGTTAACCAGATGGATCGCCTTCTTGGGAGGATTAGGAAGGTGGTTTCTTTTTTCCACAGAAGTACAACAGCAGCTCATGTCCTTAAAACAAAGCAAGAAATGCTACAGCTACCAGCCCACAAGCTCATACACGACGTCACTACAAGATGGAATTCCACATATGACATGTTGGAGCGCTATCTTGAGCAGCAGGCAGCAGTATACTCTGCACTGACAGAAAAGACACTGAAAAAAAATATCAGAGACATTGTCACCTTGTCTGATGATGATGTGAAAGTAGCAGAGGAGGTCCTTCAGCTCCTCAAACCTCTCAAAACAGTCACAACCCTATTGAGTACTGAAAATGCACCATCTGTGTCCATGATCCTACCTCTGAAAACCAGAATTATACAATCCATGTGTGCAAATGAGGAAGACACCAGCATTACCAGAGATGTTAAGGCTGCCATAAGAGGGGACCTGATTTCCAGATACACCAACCCCCCTGAAATACAAGATTATCTTCACAGATCTACTGCACTTGATCCAAGGTTCAAGTCCCTGACTCACATAGAACCAGCCCTACGCGAGAAGACATACACTGATCTCACAACTGAGATTGTGGCTACTGAAGAGGTAAAAAATAATACAGTTATTCATATTATTTAATATTAATATAATTAAGTTATAAAATATTTTAACTATTATTTATGTGAATATTTGATCTTAATTTTGAAAATTACCAGCATATGTTATTGATTGCCTATGAAATATATAACAAGAAATATAGTTAAATAACTCAGTAATTTTTTCTGCAGGGTCAAGCCACAGAGCCAACACCCTCTGAAGAAGACACAGGGCCAAATGCATCTCCTCCACAAAAGAAGTCTGCCATAGAAGAGCTTTTTGGGGATACATTTGTGAAAGAGTCAGACACAGAGAAAACTTTTTACAACACAATCAAAGAGGAGGTAGCATCATACAGGGCAGCAAGCAGTTTGCCAGTGGATGGTGGTAATCCGCTGGCGTGGTGGAAACACAATGAGTGTAAATACCCTCACATTGCAAAAATGGCAAGACACTACCTTGCTGTGCCTGGCACTTCAGTTCCTAGTGAGAGGGTATTCTCCACAGCAGGTGACATAGTGACAGCTAAGAGGTCTACTCTCTCCCCAGAGAATGTAGACATCCTCATCTTTTTGAAAAAAAATTTGTCATTATAAGGTTTGGCCTGTTTTCAGTTCTCAGGTTGTTTTTCAATTGTTGCATTGAAGTATTCAAGTATTGAGAATTTTATTTAAAAATTGTATTTATTCAGCTTTTTCAGTTATTTCTTGGTTTTATTTTTGTAATTTATTTTAGTTATTTTTGATAAAACCAAAAGTTCCTTGCCATACTGTTCTTGTAATAAATGAGAAGCAAATTACATTTGACTCCTCCCCTTTTTGCTGATCCGAAAATTGATCCGATCCGTGACTCAAAATCCGTGATATGATCCGAACCGTTAGTTTTGAGATCCGTTGCACCACTAAAAATAGCAGTCACTCCCTATGCAGCAATACAATCACACATACATAACATACACACAAGTGAAAGCAACAAGGGGGCTAGTGAAGACGTAAACCAAAGAAAACCAAGCGGGGAGACAGCAAGCCAAACTGAGGTCGCGGGGGGGACCGGAGCCTGTCCTTGGAACAACAGGCGTAGGCAGGAACCAACCCTGGGTAGGAGTCAACACTCTGCAGGGCGCAAACACTCACAACTCAGATTTGCCAATTAACCTACCCTGCGCACTTTTGGACTGTGGGAGGAAACCGGAGCCCCTGCTGGAAGTCTTTCCCCATTCACCAGATTATATTGCCAGAAGACTGAAAATTAGATATCAAATACTAGAGTGACATAAAAAAAAAAAACAAGTTTGCTTGTAATGAGACGCAAAACAGAAGATTATCTCTTTTTATATTTTGAGAAAACATTTTAATATTTATCCAACCGGTCAAATGGTTTAATACTTCATACAGCAGCATTTCTAAACTCATTCCTCAGCCCACCAGACAGCTCCACGTTTTTGCTCTGTCCCAGATCCCTGCATGCATGAACCAAACAGTCACCTTTTACTGCTGTGCTGAGAGCTTGGACAGAGCAAAACTATGGATCTTTGCAGTGGGGTCCAAGGACTGGGTTGAGAAACCCTGGCATAGAGGAGACTGCAGTGAGAGCCAAGAAAAAAAGAGATTAGAGAGGAAGGTAAAATGCTTCCATTAGCATGGCAAATAAGCTGCAAGTACAGACCCTGTGCTTCCATTACAAACAAAAAGCCTGTATGACCCTCCTAAACACACAAGTCAGATTAACTTAACCAGGGGAAATAAGCATAAAACTTGGCAAAGACTACACTATGAAAAGGGAAGGTGAACATATCATGTGAAAGACCCGGAGAGAGTGAGTGTATATATATATATATGTATGATGTGCATGTGAGAGACACCATCGGAAGTCCGGTTCAGTTCCTCAGAGGCACTACTATGGAGGCACTTACAGTAATAAACTTGCTGACCGCAAAAACTGGCACTATGATGGAAGTTATGCAGATGTGCAGAGTAGATGGAATAATGTTTGTACCTCGATAAGATTGTATGCCTTTTGCCTGTGTCTCCAGCCAGTGCCGGGGGTGAAACGCGCCTGCAATTATCAGCGGGATAACATTATCGTTCTTTTTATTCTGTGGAAAATGAAAGACCGATTTGCTGGCCAGATTTATTTATGAATCATAAACATGTTGTGGGCTATATAAGTAAAGTCAGGGCTCTCAAGTCTTATGCATTGACTGTGAGACACTTGCATTTCAACCAGTTCACATGCTCACGCGCCGCACCTTATGTTTGTCAAGCTGAGAAGTAAGGGTTAGGGTTATAATTATCAATAAATAATGTACTTCCCTGTGAAACAATGATGCTGGATGTTTATTTGCATATCATGATATGGTGCAGCCTTTTAATAGGTTTCTGTTTTTCTGTTAATCCTTCATGGTGTTGAATAAGTCAGCAAGCATAAGTGTAAGGCTAGTGAGTGACTGGTGTTTTCGGGGGAGACTCCCTAGAGCTGGAGAGAAATACCTTAAGGCACGGGATGAAAAATCCCAAATCTTCCAGGAAAAATGTCAGCACTATATGTATTTGCCACACAGAACAGAACAAAAAATTCCTTAGGGAATCACACGCCTACCATAGTCACTATACTACTCAGAACGCCTGGCAGCCACCAAATCAAACATAGGAAAAGGTCCGGATTTATAGCGTTAGAATGTGGTAGACTAATATCCATAACGTACCATCCTAGAACACACTGTGTTCTAAAATTTAAGCCCAATTAAAATCTGAATATTAAATGAGGAAAATAATTTGATTTGTTCTTCTATCCCAAGTTGTGGTCTAAAAGCAATAAGACCACCATCCATTATATCTGCTTTGGGGAAAATGCACTCCTGTATCCACTAGGGGAGCTCTCACCTCTTCTGGGCCCAGCTAAATAAGAACATAAGAACTATACAAACGAGAGGAGGCCATTCGGCCCATCAAGCTCGCTTGGGGAGAACTAAACTAATAGCTCAGAGTCGTTAAAATCTTATCTAGCTCTGATTTAAAGGAACCCAAGGATTCAGCTTGCACTACATTATCAGGAAGGCTATTCCATACTCTGACTACACACTGTGTAAAGAAGTGCTTCCTTAAATCCAGCTTGAAATGTTCTCCCGCTAATTTCCACCTATGGCCACGAGTTCGTGTATTTAAACTAATGCTGAAGTAACTATTTGGTTGAACAGCATCCAAACCTGTTAGAATCTTATATACCTGGATCATGTCCCCCCTCAGTCTCCTTTGCTTGAGACTGAACAGATTTAGCTCAAGTAACCATTCCTCGTATGACATTCCTCTAAGACCAGGAATCATTTTTGTGGCCCTACGCTGCACCTTTTCTAAGGCCACAATGTCCTTTTTAAGATATGGTGACCAAACCTGCACACAATATTCTAGGTGAGGTCTCACCAAGGAATTGTATAATCTTAGCATTACCTCCCTTGACTTAAACTCCACACACCTGGAGATATACCCCAACATCCTATTGGCCTTTTTTATTGCTTCCCCACACTGGCGAGAATGGGACATGGAAGCATCAACATACACACCAAGGTCAGCTACCTTTATTTCAGTGACACCCATGAAATACCTGTACTTTATATTTCTGCTCCCTAGATGGAGTACCTTACATTTATCGACGTTAAATTTCATCTGCCAGGTATCGGCCCAGTCACTAATTAAATCAAGATCCCGCTGTAGCTGCTGAGCCACTAATTCAGTATCTGCTACACCACCCACCTTGGTGTCATCTGCAAATTTCACCAGTTTACTGTATATATTGGTATCCATATCATTTATGTAAATTAGGAACAATAGTGGTCCTAAAATCGAACCCTGCGGTACCCCACTATGAACGCAAGCCCACTGTGACATTGTGCCTCTTATAACTACTCGCTGTTTCCTATCTGTTAACCAGTTATCAATCCAGGTCACTACGGTACCTAAAATACCTGTCGCTTTGAGTTTAAGTAGGAGCCTCTTGTGGGGGACAACATCAAAAGCCTTTTGGAAATCTAAGTAGATGACATCATAGGCCTTCTTATCATCAACTTCCTGAGTAGCTTCCTCAAAAAACTCCAACAGATTTGTTAAACAGGATCTACCTCTCCTAAATCCATGCTGGCTATCCCGCAAAATGTTATTGGAGTCCAGGTAATTTACCATTTTCTCTTTGATTATAGCCTCCATAACTTTACCAGTTATACAAGTTAGACTGATTGGCCTATAGTTAGACAAATTACTTCTATCCCCTTTTTTGAAAATAGGCGTTATGAAGGCGTGCTTCCAATCAGAAGGTACCACCCCTTCAAAATAATTATGTTACGCATTCTAACAAGCTTTATTATCTGTGTCAATAAGCCCTGCTTTTACACTAACTCTCCTGCTGAGAGGCTAGTTTGATTACCAGTCTTGCCCTTGTCATTAGGAACACATGAGAATTTGCGCAGTGCTGTTTCACAGTGGATTGTCACTGGTTTTCCCCAAGACTGGTACGATACATTTTATTCAGTTTCATACCACAGGTTATTGCAAGAGGGATCAATTGGTTTACTTTCATACTGGTGCAAGGAAACTATTATTATGATGGTGGGTTATCAAACACAGTAGCTGGCTACCTCAGACATAAGACGCCCATTATGTACCTGTGTGTCACCTATATGGGCTTGGAATCTGTATATCAATTGAAATAATTATTCATAGCCCAGATAGCATCATATTATTGTTTCAGCGTTGAAGTATAGTTAAATGCATTGAATTATGGTCAGTGTTAAATTATCAGCATTGAAACTGAATTGATTTTTGGTCATTTTTTCAATATTGAAAAATTAATGGTGGCGAAACCTTGATATAAAGCGACTTTTTCAACATTGAAAATAAGATGCTGAGTTAACATCAATATTATTGAAAATAAAAATGGAAAAATGAATTTATGGGGGGCGGCATGATGGTGCAGTGGTTAGCACTGTTGCCTCACACCTCTGGGACCCGGGTTTGAGACTCTGCCTGGGTCACGTGTGTGGAGTTTGCATGTTCTCCCCATGTCGTCGTGGGGTTTCCTCCGGGTACTCTGGTTTCCCCCCACAGCCCAAAAACATGCTGAGGCTAATTGGAATTGCTAAATTCCCCATAGGTGTGCATGTGTAAGAGTGACTGGTGTGTGAGTGTGCCCTGCAATGGGCTGGCCCCCCATCCTGGGTTGTTCCCTGCCTCATGCCCATTGCTTCCGGGATAGGCTCCGGACCCCCTGCGACCCAGTTGGATAAGCGGTTTGGAAAATGGATGGATGGATGGATTACTCATACAAACACACACATCTGAAGGTTCTCAACTCTAGGTTTATATCAAACACATTAAAGCCAAACAAATGCAAAAAGTCCATGTATCGTTTGTCCTTGGGTTTTCCAGTCCAAAACGAAATCAGAAAAACTAAACAACAGCAGCGTTTTTTGGTTTTTCTGTCAGAAGGGGAAAAAGCGAAAAGCAGAAAACAAAAAATCAGGCTTCATATTTTATCCGAAAATGTAGAAATTATTACAAAAATACACCATTCTAAGGGTGGGTGTTTCCAAGCTTATGACTGGGACTGTTAATGTTGTAAGATAAAGTTCACATTAGGCTGTATCTTACATCTCCGGTATCTGTTAGATCTGAATTTACTCATAGAAAAGAAACAAAAGAAGGTGATTTTACGGTTTTCCCATTTGGTTTTAAAACAGAAAAATAACAAATTTATTTTTGTATAGCGCGTTATCCCAACAATACATTGTCTCAAAGCGCTTTACAGCATCCCCACCCAAAGCCCCCAGTGAGTAAGACATAGGTGACAGTGGCAAGGAAAAACTCTCTAGAAGGAAGAAACCTTGGGAGGGACCAGACTCAAAGGGGGAGCCCAACCTCCAGGGGCCGGCAGGGAGAGTCGAATAGAAGAGATGGCTAAGTGCCAAGTCACATTGTCCAAATCACAGGATTTGAGGCACAACCGGGGAGCAGGGAGGTGATGACAAGCCCGTGCCGACTCTCCTTCCAATCGCCAGGCAACCAGAAGTAATTAGGCAGCGGGTCATACATGGAAGATGGCACAGGCAGAACGCGAGCTGGATGCAAGGACGTCATGGGTACATGTCACATGTAGCAGGGTGTGCTGAAAATCTTGATAGATTGAGGTCTCCAGGCAGCACAACCCAGGAGGAGTTGGGGAAATAAAATGTGCAATTATTCAAAGTATAGGGGAGACTATAGGCAGTGCTAACAGTTAGGTGAGTGCAATATGAAGTGCAAAGTGCAAGCTCCGGCAGATATGGCAATGGCAGCATAAGTAGGAGGGAGAGGCAAGTGGGAATGCAGGCATGGGGAGTCCCTGAATGTCAGCACTCCAGTTCCACAAGGGATGGTGAACCTAGAGTGACAGCCCTGACAGTTCAGTTTATCTAAAGCCAATGGCACCGATACCCACCCAGCTCTACACCTCACACTGTAGGTCAGACTGGTGGCAGCGGTGGGATCATTTCTTTCCTTTGTGGTTTTTCCGTTTAGAAACCTAGAATTAGCTTTAACATGTCGGAGGCCGAGGATAGTGTACAATCTCCTAATTATGAGGGCGCTGATTGTCCTGTTACGTCTAGAGAGTGTTTTCTCAATCTCCCGGTGCCCCCCCCTGCTCACCCAATATTTATACCGGAAACTTTTAATGGTGTGGGGCGTGAGTTGTCTGACTGGTCGGAACAATTTTATCTGGCGCCTGAGGTAAACAGGTGGGATGAGTCTCTGAAAATTAAGTTTATGTCTTTGCTGTTGTCTGGCCGTGCTAGAGAGATGTATAGTGGGATGCCGAGTGAGGCTAAAAGTAATTATGGGTTGTTAAAAGCGGCTATGGCAAGGTGTTTTGAACCTGGTGATAGTAGTGATTGGAATAGAGCTAGTTTTACCGCCCGTCGCCGCCTGCATAGCGAGACGGCAAGGGAATTTGGTAACGCCTTACGGAGATTAGCCGCTAGGGGTTATCCCACGGCTGATCATCGGATTTGTGATCTGTTGGCAAGAGACCAGTTTATTACGCATGTTGCTACCGTAAGCAAAAAGCATAAAACTTGGCAAAGACTAGACTATGAAAAGGGAAGGTGAACATCATACTTACAAGATCTTCTGCTAAAGCAAATGGACAAACCCCTTTTAACTGAATCAAGTTACTTTAAAAAATTAATAATCCAAAAATAAATCAATAAAAATTAAGAAAAACACAATCATGCTTTGAACTAATACTGCAGTCAGTCCTAAATGTTCCCATGACATTCTTTTCGTCACGACGCACACTCGGTACATACTGGTTAAAAACCATTTATAATCCTTCATGTACCAGTCTATGATGGAGCACCCCAACCTGGGCCACCCATCCAACATGGCAGATTTCTGCCCCCTGGCCCTGGAGACTAACATACCAACCTCTGGAAACAGGGAACCAGGGGGACATGGGCCGCTGACTGGATGGGTGGCTCCAGAATGAGGTGAAGCAGAAGGTAGACTCCACAGCAGAGGACCGAGGAATGTAGACCAAAACCAGGGAACCTGAAGTGGCAAGAACACAAACCAGGACAGACATATAAAATCAAAGCAAACGCATCAGTGGCACAGCCCACCAGCTTGTGAAAGATGGCTACCTGGCATCATGAATCCCTTAATCAAAAACCTTTGTGATGGCAACTTTGCCACCCAGGACTGATCCCTTCTAAAGACCTCAAGTTTCAATGCAAGGTTTCCGAAATGTTTTGAAACATCAGTCCATGTGACTGCTGTGGTATTGTTCCAGGCAGGGAAAACAACTTAGGAGAAAATTTCCGTGCATGTTGGGTGTTTGTGGTACTGTTGGGCTGAGGGGGTAATTGAGTGACTATTAACCTTTGAAATCCAATTATATTATTTAAACAGGTTAGTAGTTAGACAGTGTGATTTAGATGAGGATAAGGATGTTTTATTGTCATTACAAAACGTGTTCTACATGAAGGGAACAAAATGAGGCACTCAGATCCGGTGTATTAGCAATAATAAAATAGAAATAAAATCGAAAGAACAATACAATGAATAATATGGTAACAATTAAAATAAAATAGAATAAAGACATTAAGATAAATTCCATTAGGAGAATTTAACCATGGATGTAAAGTGAGCAGGTGTGAGTGTAGCAGAGATTACTGAGGTCTGTGTGTAACAAAGTATATGTGACACTGGCTGAGGAAGCAGCAACGTGTGTGTGTGCAAAGTCACAGTAATAACCTGCAGCTCTGAAGGATCTATTGCAGCGAAGCCCTGACATGTAACACTGGTGATGAATAGCAGTGTTAGATATAGGTATAGTGAGGTACTTATAATTACAGTAGGTAGATTTAGTGGATTAGATTTAGTTAGAAACATACAGGGCAAATCTAGATAACACATACACACACAGATTACATATAAATATAAATTTAGGGGCAGTGTGTAGCTCAGTGTGCTAAGCCTGTGATCAGAAAATAGCCCACTTTAGCCCAGCATGGGCAAATCTGTGGGTCCTTCAGCAAGGCCCCCAGCTCCCTGGGTGCCACTATGACTGGCTGCCCGTCACGGCCAGCTCACTCTGAGCAAGTTGGGGGAGGCAAAACGAAAATATCTTGATTGGGATCAATAAAAAGTATTAATTCTTATCCTACGGTCTGAGCATTCGGTCAATCCAAGTACAGAGAGTGGTAATGTGGACAATGCTGCTTGCATTTCCGGCCCAGCAAGGCCTGCTGCTGCTCCACAGCTATATATATATATATATTCAGCACTGACCTTTTTCCATTCAGTGGTTGTTAAAAAACTTTGTGTAGCCTAGTAATGGTGTAGTGCAATATTCTTTGGTTTGTAATATAAGGGATTAAATAATATCCTCCAAGTGACATACAGGCCCTCCACATTTTCAGTGAAAGGAGACCAGACAGCATGAAAGCTCTTCCTACATCTGCTGTATCTCAGATTTTCAATAGGTAACATAGAAAACACATCTTTAACCTATTGTCTGAAGGCAGGGGGTCTGGAGGACTTCCCCTGCGTGAGAGTTGTTCTTCCACCCAGCAGAGAGGAGAAGGCTGTGGCTCTGGCCTGTGAGGCGGTGTATTGTTTTTCTGCGGGGAGATGTGAGCATCGGGTGAGACTCGACTCAAATGCAGCCGCTTTGAGACAGACGTGGACTTTAAGGAAACACAGACTACACATGGAACAGCAATGACTGAGCTGGGGAACGCAGTGAGGGCAGACATATTTATACACAGCACACTAATCAGCGACAAAACAGGTGTACAGGGTTAGGATGGAGAACTATAATGGGATACAGGAGAATTAGGAGGGTTACAAAGGGCCAGCAGCGACCTCTGCTGGCATGAGTGGGAGGAGACATGAAAAAATAAGAGATTACAGGTCATGACAGGAGCACCAAGCACAGCAACAGTGGGGTCATGCTCAATTATCACACCACATATATGAGAAAACATTATGAAAATCTGTTCCCAAAAAATGTTCAAACATCAGCATGACCGAAACATACGACTGGTTGGATCTAGGCTACACTGGCACTGACAGCAGAGTGTAACAAATTACCAGCTACGACACATATCCAATGATTCAGAAGAAAGACAATTTGAAGAAAGAAAGTGGTTAATTGACTATTGTATAATAATCAAATCACTTCATAATCATGTAATACATAATATGTCACGATGGGAAGAGGGACAGTCCAAGGGCAGCCTTGTGGGTTTTATTGCTGAACCAAAAGACATGAATAGAAATCAAAAGGAGGAGGAGAACGCAAATAGGAGGGAGGGAGAGAGGAATAAGCAGGAGGAGTCGGGGAGAACCTACTAACACGGGGAGCAGAGAGGGGTCCTCCTCCTTTTTGGGTAAAACTAATTGCTTGTGACATGGTAAGAGGCAACTTCTTTCTTGAGAGAATTTCTTTAAAGGGCAAGACAACCAAAGCTGTTAATCCAACAGGAAAAAATAGCCTTTGTAGAATTCTATGTGAAGACCCTCTGGGCCAGGCGCCCTGCCGCTCTGCATTGTTTTCTTTGCATGTACAACTTTGTACATACATGTACATAATTTTAATATTTTATCACGAAGCCTGAAGAGCAATATGAACTATATCATGCTTTAAGTAAATTGTCTCATCCATTATTAGATTTAAACACAGTCATAATCCACAGCAAACTGTACTTACAGCCTTCATCCTGCTCTTCAGTCTCTGACGTGCTGCATCTAAATGGGGACTCGTCAAAAAGCCAAGTGGAGCTGTCATGAATGAAGGCCTTGTTCAAGCTTCCCCAGCCTGACAGCAGGTTAGTCTCTCATTTGACTAAAGTATATTTAACTTCTACAGAACTTTGCAGGCTCATCTAGGATGGAGAATTTCTGCTGCTGAGCGCCTTAGAAAAGATTCTCAGAGGGAGATACGAGTCCTAGGTGCCTGCTGGGTACATATTCAGGACAGAGTTAGGACCGACTCCAAAAATTCTGCACTGTCTCCCAGATTGGGGGAAAAATTTGTATTTTACTGAAAATTTCATTTCTAATAGATGGAATCTGATTTACCTTAGACTTGGTCAGGAGTCATGTGGATAAATTTCAGAACAACAGACGGCCTGTGGGCTGGGAGGGACAGGCAGGTTGGCAGGTGGGGGCACGCGGAATGCTCCTGGGGGTGTGGTGGGTGTGCTTATATGATTTACAGGAGCCGAAGCTAAGAGAGGCACTAAACTGCACAAACATCCTCATATACGAAGTTTTACATGAAAAGGGGCCATGGGCTTGTTGGCGCTATAATTCTTAGCACCCTGACTTGCTCTCTGGGGCTTTGGGTTTTTGAGACAATATGAGAAGGGCAGGTGCCCATTGGCGTGGAATTTCTCCGATTTGTGTTTTTCCTTCTTCCTCTTTTTGTTTTCTTCAATTGCCAACAAGAGAAATTAATATGACAATGCCAAAGCGTCTGTAATTGCAACAATTTTCTGGAAGAAGGGGTGTGTTTTTTGACATAAATGCAGGGGTGCCAATATTTTTGGCCATGACTGTAATAGTTATTTGTGATTTGTAATCATTATTTAATTTTATCGATCCATCTACCTACCTACACTAAAAAATGTACAGTTGGATGTAATTAATTTTAAGACAAATGGTTACATGAAATTACTATCCAAGAACATTTTATTTTGTAATTCAAATTTTTCTTATTTTTCAAACCAAGAAGTTACAGCACTTCAGCCATTCACATTTATAAAACAATATGACCAATCACTAGTTCAACCTCCCAGCCATTTATCCTTCAAAAACATGGCCCTAGAAACATTCCCACATTTTCATCATATCTTGTTTCCCATTTAGTCTGTCCAACATTTTTTCATATGAAGCTGCCTTAATCATCTCATCGGTCCATTCCTTTATATTGGGGATTGTTGAGGACTTCAAATGCCTTAATATTACCCTCATGGCAGTTATGAGTCCCACCATCACAGCCTTAAACTGTTTATTATTCACCTTTGGCAATTCCACTCTATCTCCTAGCAGACAGAGTCGGGTTTGCAGGGAAAAGTAAAGTCTAGCCATTTGTCCAGGAGATCAAGCTCTCTACCCCAAAATGGATATACCTGAGAGCACTGCCACAGCTTGTGTAAATAAGCCCCCACCTGCCTTCTAAAATTCCAACACTGATCAGTATTAATTAGTCCAGTTCTATTTAGTCTAACTAGTGTCCAGTACTATCTGTGTATAATTTTATGCTGAATAAATTTACCTTTTACTTCCCTATATTTCCCCACTCTAGAAAGTATTCTTGACCATTCATCTTCTCTATTTTAACACTCGTGACTCAATGCCTCAGTTGCAAAAACCTCCAAAAACTCCCTCCTCCTCCTACATCATACTTACTCTTTACATCTGATTATGACATAAACATCCCATTTCCGAATAAATCCCAAAGAGTTTTCACCCCTTTGGGTTGCCATTGTTTCCATACTTTTTCCTATTTGTATTTCAGGATTGTGCCAAATTGAGGAATATGGCTGCATGTCATGTGATACTTTAAGCTTCTTATGTATTTTGATCCATACATTCCTCAAAAAAGATATTATCGGGTTTGTGTTTCTTATATTGTCCCCCCATTGTCACAGAATGTGCAGAGGTTGAAATAGTGAAGCCAAATCGCTCTCGATAGCTATCCAGTCCACATCAGAATTCACATTCTTCCAGTGATAGTAGAGTTTCGCTATTTCAAATGACACGCTATATAATCTGGCAATCCTAGACCTCCCTTGTCTCTGGGCGAAGTAATTTTAATCCTAGGTTTTTTCTTTCCCAACAAAAATCTTTTACTATACTCTCGTACTGTTCAAATATCCTTTCCGGAATATTAAATGGAAGCATCATAGAGAGATAATTAACTTGAGGCACCACAACCATTTTAGTAACATTAACCTTCCCCCCATAAGGATAATTTTAATGCTTTCCATTTGTCCATATTAAGTTTAATTTTGTTCAATGAGGGTTCAAAATTCTGAATTATTATTTTGTCAATATATAAACTCAACAGATTTAAATTTCATGTTTATAGTTCAATTTTATGTTATATAAACAAAATAATTTTTAATACAGTGCATTTTTTTATTAATTCAACAGCACCCATGTTCAATCCACTTAAGTTTGGAAGGTGTATTGGAAGGTAACGCAGATCTTTCTTAAGTGGGCATCCAGAGATATCGTCCCCCCTCCAAGCACCCCTTTTCTCCACTAGTTCTGTATGGAGCTCGACAGGAGGAATGGAGAGGTAGAGAAAGGGGTTAGTCTCACACATAATGTAATGCAAAATAAAGAGTAAATACAAGTGCCATGAAGCAGAATTGAGCTCCAGCAGGCCTCGACATACAGTAAAGGAATTGTAAGGCAGACATGCTAACAAAACAGCTTTACATTCCCAATTCCAAACCATTAATGGGCAACCTTAGAGTGACAATGGCTAAAAAAAACCTTAGCTATAAGCAGGAATGAAACGTTGTGAAAAGCCAAGACTCCACATGAACATGTTCTCCCCTTGCAGAGTCAGATCACGCATTTGAAGTGTTCCCAAGTGTTTGTGTGTTTTAGGTTCCTGTTAGTGAGGGGTCCTTTGCCGTTCTATCTGACATCCAACAGAAAGTGCACTGTGTCTCTGCAACTTAAGCTGAGTCAGTGTAAGTGTGTGGCTCAGTAGCTCAAGTATTTGGGCTTGTAATCCAAAGTTTGCTGGTTTAAATCCAGCTTCAAATGGATAACTGTATGTTTATGGGCCATTGAGTTATGAAAAATAATCAATGTAGTGAATCACTATATTCTCAAATTACTTGTACTTTTATGAACAACACCATTTATTAAACAAACAAATCTACATTGGCAGAATGAAAAATTAAAAATGAAAATAAACTATCATTTAAGAAACTGTGGAAAACTGAATTTACAATATTTGTAAATTGAAGGAAGAGTCCATTAACTTAAAACCGTTTTTTGATGGATTCTTTTTTTTTACAGTGTATGACGCGCTTGAATTCACTGAGCTCAAGTGTATGTGAAAATTAATATATTTACATCTAGTATGTTTCATGGCTTCACTGTATTTCCCTGTGTAATGATCAGTTTCATCTAACTGCTGATGTTAAAGGCAGAGCTGAAATTTAGTTTAGTCATGACCTCAAAATTTAAATTGAGTAGGTATTCTGTACAACCAGACGGAACTGCTGGTTGGGCTGGTCATCACCTGCTTTTTCTAAGTGAGGTCAAAATGTAAAGTTTCAAATTGCACAATATATATTAATCTGTTTTTAATGTTTTTACAAAATATTTTTTATGTGTTTGCATCTTATATTTTGTATAATGGGCTTGTACATTTGATTCTTCCTTGATTTCAGTGTAATGAAGTGTAACTAGTGAAAAAGAGAGAAGCTTTTGGGAAGCATTATTGAACTTATTGTCCAGAGTCACTTGGGTGACAATTAAGGTCAATATAAATCACCTATTACCCACTGTAACCCTTTGTATTCCCCCCGCACACTCTGTTAACAAAATAAGAGGGTTGAAGTTAAATCAGGTTAAAAAGGTAAATTTGATCCTCCGCCTATCGCGGAAGATGCGTTCCAGACCCATCAGCGATAGGTGAAAATCCACGATACAGAAGTTTTTTTGAAGTTTAAGCCTTAAAATACCCCTCCCACATGCTTTAAACACATGTAAACTCATTAAAACAACACATATATCTGTATGTCGGGCTAAGGATATGAGTGACATAATAATAATAATAAAAATGAAATAATAATATGTAATATTATATATATATATATATATATATATATATATATATACACACACACACACAACTTTCTCTCTATATATGTAATGGAATATATAAAAATAAAAACATATATGGCTCTTACACATTCTTTTCATCCTTCTTCATGTAGCATACTGTTGATTCATTCAAGCCATAATGGCGAACGCCGTCCGCATAACGCTTTCCTTCCCGAAGCACATCCAGAAGTTTTACCTTCTCCTGAATGGTCAACGTCTTCCATCGTAGGGCTTAGAACAAAACGAAAACAATCGGACCACAAACAATGTACGGGATACGCAGAGAATTGTGAGGCGTCGGAGGAAAATCCGCGATATAGTGGGGGAATCGCTGTAATGTGAAATCTGCCAATCCTGGTTTTCAGCACCATGGACAGAAACCTGTCGTTTATAGGGACCTATTATGCCCATTTTCACTGTTCATAATTGGATTTTTATGGTCTGCTAGAATAGATTCACCCTTTTAATAGATGATATCCAAGAATCCAATATATTATTGCAGGGCTGTTTTCATTTGATATTAACCAAATGTGATATATTTATTTTTACTTTTGATATCTCGTCCTTTTCCCCTTATCTGATAAGAGCCGCTGTCTGCTGAGACAAGCTGGTGTATTTTTACTGCTCATTGAAAAGTGGGTGGTGTGGACTTTGTGTATTACATCACACTCTGAGACAGTCACTGATTGGTGGGCTCTGAGGGGGCGGTGTGACCTGAAAATCATCTATCAATCAACCCAGGATGGGGGGACAGGCAAGTGTAAGGCAACAGTGCTAACCACTGCACCGCTCCTGAAAATCATGAACCATTTTAAATGTTGAAGTATTTTTGAAATATTTATTAAATTTAAATATTTATTAAATCAAAACATTGAGCAGTATACATGATATAGTGACTCATTAATGAATAAGCAATATAATAAGATTCAATTTTGCTTTCACTACTTAAAGCGCCAGAACAACGCATTTGAAAAAATCAACAGCTATATCTCTTACCAGAAATCAGGAACAGGTTAAGAAAATCCACAGACTTCGTCGCGAGCAGTTTAATATACGATCTATTTCCTTCTACCCAACTCCACACATCAATAATATCACTGCGCAGCAGATATCGCCAGGGAGCTCGTGCTTGTGTCTAATGCGCAGAGATAGGAGTAGTGTACTTCGATAGAAGCACGACATTTCTACGGCTGATATTTACAAACCTGAACAACTCCCAGCACAACTTTGATGGATAGATAGCATTAAGGCCACTCTAAAATATCTTTTTATAGTTTTGGGGTGAACCACCCATTTAAACGAAGTACATCGTGGTGCTCATGAATTTGAAAGCCTAGATGCCTCATCTCGCTTTTCCACAACGTGTCAGCAGCGCCACCATCTTGGAGCGGTAATTAGGCATAAACAAGCAACATGTCAGGGTGAAGATGGAAAGATCTTTTGGCCATAACTTCTTTACTAATTAACGCATTTATATCTTACAATTATGTAGAATAAATAAAAAAGCCCACCACTCCCAATTTATGTAGTACTCCTGATAGTACTCTCAACGAAAACTAATCATGCTAGTATCCCGTCAGTGTCACAGGCTAGTAAACATTTTATGTATTTTATTTGACCGTACCGCAGATTTTTTTACCTGTGAAATGTGGTTCCCTGTTTTCTAGTTTTAACATTCCTCATGTTGTTGCAGTTTCGAAAATAGTCGGTTCACTAAGAGATATCACTCTTCTATTTCACAATTGCCGCGCCAATATGGCGTATCGCCCAACGAGGCATCCAGGCTTTCAAATCTTTGGCGATGCTGCCTACGCTACTACTCGTCACATGACACAGGAGCTACCGAATACCCGCCAATCGGGAGCCGTCTAGATCAACCACGCCCACCCGTCACATAGAGAAGAGTGAGGCGAAAGAAGCCAATCAGTTTAAAAATGTCACCATTAATGCGGTATTTAGTAGTCCGGAGATATTTTACTTTAAGCAAGGCACAAAATAAAGTTGTAGTATTTGTAATAAAATTTGAAGATTAGCCATCCCCGAGGAGCTGACAGGAAAGTCAGGTACAGATATAGTCCTCATTAACCAGCTAGTCGGTTACTAAACGTCGCCAAATAAGGTTGCCTTTTTCTATGATGTTTTTTTTCAGTTAAATTGACATTAAACAAAGTAATCTGAGACCTGAGATATAACATTGGCAACTATGGTCATTTTTTACAATCATGGATATTTTAACATTGAGGACGTGTGTCTCATGTCATTTTCACATAGCGGGAGTTTAATTGTTTTTATCTATGTCTGTGTGTCAACATATATCTATTTCGTTATGTCACTCAAATGTATGATTAGTATCGACATTTCGGTAGACTACTATGTTGTAATAAAACTGTATGGTCCTCTGGGAGTTGGGCAGTAGAAAGGAAATGTAAAGTATCAATAAGAAATACTATTAATGAAGTAGCCGCCCTATCCTTTTACTTTGTATGGAGTGTGCATACAAGACACAACTAATGCAGTTGTACTGTTATGTATATAATTTAAAAGGTATACTTGCCAGCAAAAGATTGAGTTAATAAAATTAAATGAAAAGTATTAAGACCCCTTGTCATTCATGGTATTATATACTTCTTAATTTTACAAAGACTTTTTTCCTATCATATTTTTAAGTTTTTGAAGTTGATAATCTGGAAAACTGCTGCCTGGGATCAACTATCCATTCTTGACTCTTGGAATAGGAATTGAAGTTGAATAAAACAGCCTTACAGCACCCTCTTGTGACATACAGTAATATGGAAAACAGAACAATTACTAACAGAACGCAACATCCCCCCTTTACTTATGTATTCTTCTTCCTGCAGCAGCACTGTATTCTATAAAAGACACGCCTTACCTGTAACATTTCTTCCTTTAAGGTCACTACACCCCAGACAAAACAATAATGTAAGTTCAACAAAAAACATTGTGCTTGTGCCTTCCTGTAAGTGCACAACCTTTTCACTATGAACTGCCTGTTTTGCTTCCAACAGAAATCAATTACAATTAGAAATGTTCCATTCACTGAGGACCACACTAAGAGGATCTATGAACAACTGTTATATATTTTACACTGAATCTCTCTTTTCCTTTAAGGTATCTCTTTCTAACCAGAAAATCACGCTCAGAACATGCATTTCATTTCTTTGTTTAATTCTGTGAAGTTCCATAGTCCTTGAGCCGATGATGGTTTGTGTGCCCTGGCTGCACAGCTTCCAGTTCCTTAGGCCATTCCAGGCTCAACTGTTCTTTCAGGACCAGTCTTTGGCAGGGCTGGAAATTTGGGAAGTCCACTGGGTACTGAGGCCAAATGGGCAGCATGCCATGCTTTCCCGTCAGCCAGGATGGGCCTCGATGGGTGCAGAGAATTTCTGATGCCCTTTTTGCACATGCGCTGGTTTCCACAGCCGCACTCTGTGCCCTTCTCTGAATGAGGGAGTGCGAGCTCCCTGTCTTGCATCACAGTACTGTTTCACGCGAGATTGGCAAAGAGACACCCAGCAATGCACTTTATTATCATGTCACTTAATTATCACTTATGCCCCTTCAGTATCAGGCCAAGTACAAACACTACACAAGCAGAGTATTCTGTGGGGAAAGATTAATGTCCTCAACTGCTGAGAGCAGCGTGCTGGTGATGCTCTGTGCTCATTACATCTGTGAGTTCATTACTCTCTGTAGTGCTTTTCAATGCTGCATTGAGCAGTTGCCAGGATGTTATGCTGCCTCTGAGGATAACTGTTTGTTTTGAAGTAGAATAATTCAGAATAATTCAGAAGATGGATACAGATTTTCTCTTATTAAACAAGACACTGGCTCACTCATAATTGTCCAATAAGAGATAAGGAGCATTCCTATTGAACAATCATGACTTCTAGCTTAAGTTAACTCCGCTAACTGAGAAATTCTGCTTAGTGGAACACCTCCCAGGTCAGAAGAGAACAACTACAACAACCAAGAGTCACTACCTGGCTTCTGGGGTCTCATTTATCAAGCGTGCGTAAAACAAGCTCTAAACTAGTGCGTATACCAACAGCCGTAAGCACAAGAAAGTTGGGAGTTATCAAACGTGAGTACGCACAGCTGTACGAAATGACTGATGATGAATCGCACTCCTTCTAAATTGTTTGCGTGTGCATAGTAATTTAAATTTGCATACAGACACGCCCTCAAATAACCTTATTTGGCAAACAACCTTCCTTATAAAAACCCAATGCCGCCAGGGCACTATAGAACCGTTATCATGGATCCCGTGAAGAGAGGAAAGAAAAAAAACTTCACAGACAACGAAGTGGAAGTGCTGTTAAATGAGGTACAACGTAATAAGACGGTTTTGTTTGCTGCTTTTTCAGGCGGAATGTCAAAGAAAAAAAAAGACTTGGGGTGGGGACAGGTTACTAATGCGATAAATGCCGTCTCACCTGTATGTAGAGCTACTGCAGAAGTGAAGAAAAAGTGGTTTGATTTGAAAGTGTCCTCTAAAAAAAGAATTGCAGCCCACAAAAGAGACCTCGGTGCCACGGGAGGAGGCCAGAGTCTTATTTCAGTGTCACCATTGGATGACAAGATAGCGTCAATTATTGGTGAAACGTCAGTGAGCGGAGTAATCCCCGATGGTGACACTGAAAGTGCAATTCCATCTACTGCAGGAGACGCCGAGCCATCCGAAAATGGTTAGAAGGTTGTCAAATGTTTTGTGTTTTGATATATTATTCATAGATAAATAACACTCACAATGCAAATGATTTGGATTGTTCATGTAACATTTATTTTATAGATCTGCCAGTTTTGCCAGGTCCTGCTCCGCCTGCCACTTCAGCACGTCCGATGCGTCTCGAGGCACGAGTCCTGACTGATGCGGTTCTGAAAACACAGGAGGAATTAGTGAGAGGCATTGCAAGCATAAAAGAAGAACTGCACCAAATCAATGTGAACTTGAGGAACATTTGTGATGCACTAAATGCATCATGCAAGTTCAATAAAAGCTCCAATTGATCTCACCATTTTCGCACAATTACTCCTTATTGTGAAACAGATTTAGAACCGTTCGATTATCCCTGCTCTTAGTTGCACGGCCACAGCATTTGGCATGGGGTCAAAACCTTCTGCCATGTGGCGATCTTCTTGTATTGGCATCTCATCCAGTGGTATACCGTTTTTAATGGCAATATTGTGCAGCACACTGCATGCTTTAACGATATAGCACACCTAAAGCAAATTGATAAATATTGTAGTTATAAAATACAATTAAAACTTAATTTAAATATTTAAAAATTTAAAACCTTGTCGGGTTTGTATTGCAATATGCCTCCTCTGCCTGACAGACACAGCCATCGAGCCTTCAGCAAGCCTATTGCACGTTCTACTGTGCTTCTTGTGCGCTCATGTGCTCGGTTGTAATTCAGCTCCTTTTGGGATACAGGGTTTGCCACTGGGGTCATCAGCCAGGATTTAAGGGCATATCCTCGATCCCCTGCAATGATGTAGATTAACATAAAATACAGTACACTGGATGGTGTTGCGAAGTAATCTAATCGTTACACACTTACCAATAAGCCAGCCTTCTCCAGCAGCGCTTTGCTGAAGACGAAGTCCCACGATGCTGTTCTGCACAATGAAGGAATTGTGTGTCCCTCCCGGCCTGTTCGCAACGACATTTAGCAGGATCAAGTGTGCATCACAGATTACCTGCACGTTAATGGAGTGATAACCTTTTCTATTTACAAATGCAAATTCATCAGCAGTAGGAGCTTTCAGGGCAACATGTGTGCAGTCAACTGCCCCTATTACACTTGGAAATCCTGCGATGTTGTAGAAATCGGTCATAATTTTTGTCCTTTCCGCTGCGGTATTTGGAAACGTAATGTACTGTGATGTAAGTGATATAATTGCATGTAAAACGTGTGGCATAATTCGGCTCACGGTGGGTTGAGAAATACCAGACCTGTCACCAATTTCCCATTGAAATGTGCCTGTGGCTAAAAAGCCAATAGTAGAAAGAACCTGAGTGTGCACGGGGACTGCACTGGTGCGCTTTGTCGACCTCTCCAAAAGTTGCGAGAACTGCTGACACAAAGCAAGCAAAATTGCCCTTGGCAAACGAAAACGACTAATGAGCCACTCATCACTCTCAGCGAGTAAGTCTGTGCGGTCCCTGAAAACGCGATCTCTGCGCAAAAGTGCTTGTTGCAAATCTTCAAGAAGCGCAAGGTCTGCCATTGTAGTCAATGCATTTCCAAAAACAGTTCTTCAATTGTGTAGGCTATTTTATATTCTTGACTGTTCCAGATAACTCAGAATCACCTGTTGTACTCAAGTATTCAAGTAATCAATTTGTCAACACTGACATTTAATTGGAGAAGTATAAGGGCACTGGGTGTATATGTGATTACAGTTCTCTACCACTAGGGGATTCTGCTTACGCACAGTCAGGAGTTCTTCTAAATGTGCGCACATTTTCACGCACATGTACAAATTAATGAATCGCATTCTATTAGTAGAATTGTGCGTACGCATGATTTACACATAAAACCGTGCGTACGCACGCTTGATAAATGAGACCCCAGGTTATTGTGCATTAGCTCACAGCTCAGACTGGGAGTCATTTCATAATGAATTGACTCCTCAAGACCAAGCCTTGCAGTGGACTGCAAAGCATCCAGGGACACTGCGCAGCACGTTAAAGGACAGCTCTTATGGAGTGACCACTAAACGTAAAAGTGGAAAAATAAATCATTTAAAAAATTTTAAATGAATAGTTAAGGAAGATGTAGCATTTGATTATGTCCATGCATTTTATAATCTATTCAGTACAGGATCATAGGGGAGTCACAATAGGACATACTGTAAGGAAGGGGAATATTCTGCCAAGAAGGTCAGTGCATCATAGGACTCACTGACAGACACAGACACACACAGGCACAAGGAAACAAGCAGCAGAACATGCATATCACATGCAGAGCTCAGCCATGATGTTAAGAGCACGACACCCTGAGCCAACAAGCCTGTAGGACCTAAGAACAAACTTAGATTTGGGTTTAAAGTGTTCTATCTGGGATTTTCTTGCTGTTGGTACTACAGCCAGACACACAACAGTCTGTAGTCATGATCCTCGTTCCCCAGTAAAATACTATTATTTTCTTTCATGCGTACTTTGACAAAGACATCAGCTTAATACAATGCACAAGGCTCACAAGTTGAAACTTCAAGAATAGGCACAGACCATGACATCACCTTAAAACCAGCTTGGAAGGTGATGAAATTGTAACCTGGCTGTCTTCATCGCCTGATTTAATCCCCATCGTTAACTATGGGGCCTTAATGTAGCATAAGATTAACCACGATCACAAACATTACACTTCTCAGAGCGGCGTCTAGGAGGTTGTCCTAGTTGCTTGTGTGTGTGTGTGTGTGTGTGTGTGTGTGTGTGTGTGTGTGTGTGTGTGTGCGTGAACTGATACCAGGCTCATGATGGTCATTGACAAGAAAGGGCATTAAACTTGGCAAAAGGGACCGCAAAGAATGGCAGATTGTTATTCTTTATATAAATTCAATAACTAACTAAGCCTTCTTTTATTATTGCTTCTCTTAAAAGAAAAGAGAGAAAAATCCATCAGTTTCTTTTGTTTTCGTTTGTGACTAATTTTCTCTAAAAAAGAATTTACTTTTAGCAAGACAAAACTTCTGAATTCATTTTCCCAGTCTGTCAGTTTGCACGCACACACACACACACACACACACACACACACTCACACACACAGTCAAATGCATTCATACATGTATATATATATATAATCAGGAGTGGTACTTTCACCACGATATGTCACCCATGTCTTCGAGTAGTGAACCAGTTTTCAATACAATGGTTAAAAAGGCTCAAACCTTCAGTGCCTCGTTGTACCATCTCTACCAGTGTTTTTTACAACAGGGAAAATACAACTTGTATGCTGGCCTTAGAAGCACAACTTAAAAGAATAGCTGCCATGCTTCTGCCTAGCATGGCAGAGGGAGTAAAATGGTATGGGACTGCATTGGTGCTGGTAAAGTGGGTGATTTACACAGAGTACAAGGTGCAATGAACCAGCAAGGTTACCGCTCTGTTTTACAACTCATGCCACCCCCTGTGGTCAGCACTTCTATCAAGCAGCAAGGCTGATTCAAAGCACACTGGTGAAAGATGAGGAATCCAGAGAACTGTCCTGCTTGACTGGCCTACAGAATCATCACATCTCCAGCCTATCAAGCTCATGTGAGACCAGCTTCACCGTGAGGTCAGAGAAAATACCAAGCCAGTCCCACCTCTGGGAATAGCAGGATTGAAATTTCCCTTAATACGGTCATAAACGGACAGCTCTAATGGCAAAGGACTGCAAAGCTGTAATTGCTGCAAATATAGTTTTCATACAGTTTGATTAATTGAAAATGAAGATGAAACTTATTGCAATATTTATTATATCACAAAGCAGAAGGCAGCAGGGAAAAGTAAAAAAAGAATCACCCCAGATGGGACTTAAAACCACGATATCCAGCTCAGAAAGTCAGGGCCGTGGGCATTTGGCCAGTGGGGCAACCGGCAGACCTGAGCTTATGACCGGGACACTTAACTCACAATGGAAGCTCAGCAAATTATAAGCAAGCCTGCAAAAGTGACATGAATGGATCTGTGTAATCTATGGTAAAATGCATCTTGGGGCTGAGACATTAACACTCACAGTCCAAGAGAAGATGACATCCATCACTGGATCTCAGTCAAATGCGCTCATCGAATTTCCGCTATGCCTTTGGCATTTAATGTTTTTACTTAGCTGAAGAGCTAACTGCAAACATTACTTGAATGGGAAATAAAAAAAAAAACATTTGCATTACAGCAATACGTCACACATGACTATGTAAGGGAATAGATGAAACCCTGAAATGCCGAACCTGAACAAGGTTTTCTGGATTACATTCATAATCCTTTGGATCATCGACGACTGTTCAGCAATAAAACCAATAGGTAATGGACACAATCCACTCACCTACAGTAGAGGGGAGCTTCTCCAACTGCAGTCGGCTATCACCTCAAGGCCGGCAGTTGCTCTTCCTCTGGAGTTTCGCCTGAGTAAAAGAGGTAGGCGAGGAGGTGTACGCTCCAGACTGGGGAGGCGACCCTTCAGACCACCGCTACTCCCCATCATAATGGCCAATGTATGTTCACTCCAGAATAAAATGGACTTATTGCATGCCAAGTGTCGGGTGGATCGGTATCACCTATGTTATTGTCCTGACTGAAACCTGGCTTGATGACACCATCTCAGACTCTGAGGTTAGTCTCTCTAATTTTATGATCTGGCAGACTGACAGGATGTCTCAGTCAGGTAAGAAGTGGGGTGGTAGGGTCGGCATATTTGTCAACGAGCGGTGGTACACGAATATTAAAGTACACCGCATTATTTTGGACACCTGACATGGAGATGCTGATTCTATCTGTACGCCCCTTCTACCTTCTGCGGGAATTCCCTACTGTAGTAATTAGCTGTGTCTACATTCCATCAAGCACCAACACCAAGGCAGTGGCGGAGCTAGTGTGTGAGGACGCCAGCTCCATGACGGCAAGATATCTCGACGCCCCGGAGTTACTGCGAGTGATTTTAACAACTATAATCTCAACGCTGTTTTGTCATCTTTTTATCAGTATGTGGATATTCCCACTAGGAAGCTTAATACTCTGGACTTATGTTACAATAACATCTCTGATGCCTTCATCGCGCGTGTACATCCTCCACTTGGCCACTCTGACAACAATGTTGTCTTCCTGCTACCTCACTGCAAACCAGAACTGAAGCGCATTAAACCGCATGTGCACCTGGCCACCCTCTGGTCGGGGGAGGCAATTGAACGACTATAAGGTTCACTTGCATGTACAGATTGGGACATTTTCCAGGGTGATCAGGACCATAAAGTTTCTGTAATTACAGACTACATCAAGTTTTGTATTTATTCCAATATTCCCACCAGAACTGTCTGGGGATATCCTACCTACAGACACAGTATTACTTCCCATGTTAAGCACAGCTTGAAGGAAAACACAAAGCATTTCTATGCAAGGACTGGTCTTCTGTCCAGTCACTCAGTAGACAAGTAAAGAATGAGATAATCAATGCCAAACTCAAATATAAGAATAGACTGGAGCAAGAGTTCAGTACAATGAACACCAAACAGGCCTTTTGGTTACTCACTGGTCAAATACCCTACCATGACCTTCATCCCATAGGCACTGATCTTACAACTTTTGCTGACTCCTTAAACTCCTTCTATACAATGTTTGATAAGCAGGACTACTCTGCTGTCTGTGAGGAGCTGCTCAATGACCTTCCCTCTGACGATCCTACAAACCCTCCCTTTACTGTAGAGGACATGAGGCAGCAGCTAAGCAGATGCAAAGCTGGCCAGGCCGCCGGGCCTGATCGTGTACCAGCTAAAGTTTTGAAGCTATTCGCCACAGAACAAGCTCCCATCCTTCATTCCATCTTCTGAAACTCATATAGATTGGTGACCATTCCTACAATTTGGAAAACTTCTACCATCGTCCCGGGTGCTAAGAAACCTCGTCCCTCTGAGCTAAATCATTACCGGCCAGTAGCACTCACATCGATAATAATGAAATGCCTAAAGAAAATTATACTCCATATCATCCAGCCAGCTGTCAGACCGCAGCTGGACTCAGACCAGTTTGTCTCCTGGGTGAAGAGCAGAACAGAGGGTACTGTAGTATGTCTCCTCCTCTCCCTTCTCCAACACCTTGAATCTCCAGGCACCTTCGCTACTGTCCTATTCATTAACTCCAGTTCCGCTTTTATTATCATTCAACGGCACCAGATGATCAAGAAGCTTCTTCAATTGAACATATCCGCATTTCTCATCCGTTGGGTCCATAATTTCCTCAGCAATAGACCACAGATTGTAAGGATAGGCACAGCCAGATCAGCAACTGTGATCAACAACACTGGACCCCCTCAAGGGTGTGTCCTCAGCCCCTTCCTCTTTACACTCTATACCAATGACTGCATTATTTTTCTAACTTTTTCAGTGTAAGATGAAGTTACTTCAGAAAATGTAAATTTTTTCTAACCCTTTTCACAAATATTTACAAGGGCTGCCAATAATTGTGGAGGGCGCTGTAGCTTCTCTAGCTATATTTTTATCAGTGAGCTCCCTTGCCTGCAAGTTTTCTTTTACATATTCTGCAACACCACCTCCCTTCCTGCTTATCTGGTCCCTACTATGTAAATGATTCTCACTGACTGAACAACATTGAAATAATTGCTGTAGTCATGTTACAGTTTACTATGAAATGTTTCTGTGCAACAGGTCAGCAAAAGAAATGGGTGTGCAGAGGCCTAACAGTGGGGATACGTAAAGACCACCATCCTCAGGCTCAGCAAGTGGTCCATCAACGTCAAGCGGATGACAGTGAACAGCAAACCCCACTTCTGCCAACCATAGTTACCCCATCAGCTTGGAGGGAATCTGTGGCTGAGGGGATGAGGAAATCCACGGGGCGGAAGGACCCATTCTCTGTGCCTGAGTACGAGATCCACCACTGGTCCGGAGTGAGATACTGGTCACGAGAGGCAAAGAAGACATCTGTAAATGAAAAATCCATTCTGGACCTTTGTAATGCCCTGCAGTCGTTTACTCTCTCTTGAGGGGGAGCATTATAGATTTCTAAGGCTAACAGGATGTCCAACACCCAGAATTGTATTTAAACCTTTAAAATTATAAAATAAGTTCAGTCTGATATTGTGTCAGCCAAATAGTGTCATCAATGTGCATCATAAATAAAACACATAGCTTATGGTGGACCTAAATTTTCCAAACAAACCAGAAATCATATGAATCATGTCAGTGCACTTTGTACTGAATTGCTCAGGTATAGTGATGTATGCAGGGTTTCATCTATTCCCTTACATAGTCATGTGTGACGTATTGCTGTAATGCAAATGTTTTTTTTTTTTTTTTTAAACTCCCCATTCATTTGTGTTCCTGCCACTCTATAGCTAAGTACAAACATTAAATGCCAAAGGCATAGCGGAAACTCAATTGCCGCATTTGACTGAGATCCAGTGATGGATGTCATCTTCTCCTGGACTGTGAGTGTTAATGTCTCAGCCCCAAGATGCATTTTACCATAGATAACACAGATCCATTCATGTCACTTTTGCAGGCTTGCTTATAATTTGCTGAGCTTCCATTGTGAGTCAAGTGTCCCGGTCATAAGCTCAGGTCTGCCGGTTGCCCCACTGGCCAAACGCCCACGGCTCTGACTTTCTGAGCTGGATATCGTGGTTTTAAGTCCCATCTGGGGTGATTCTTTTTTTACTTTTCCCTGCTGCCTTCTGCTTTGTGATATAATAAATATTGCAATAAGTTTCATCTTCATTTTCAATTAATCAAACTGTATGAAAACTATATTTGCAGCAATTACAGCTTTGCAGTCCTTTGCCATTAGAGCTGTCCGTTTATGACAATATTAGGGGAAATTTCAATCCTGCTATTCCCAGAGGTGGGACTGGCTTGGTATTTTCTCTGACCTCACGGTGAAGCTGGTCTCACATGAGCTTGATAGGCTGGAGATGTGATGATTCTGTAGGCCAGTCAAGCAGGACAGTTCTCTGGATTCCTCATCTTTCACCAGTGTGCTTTGAATCAGCCTTGCTGCTTGATAGAAGTGCTGACCACAGGGGGTGGCATGAGTTGTAAAACAGAGCGGTAACCTTGCTGGTTCATTGCACCTTGTACTCTGTGTAAATCACCCACCTTACCAGCACCAAAGCAGTCCCATACCATTTCACTCCCTCTGCCATGCTAGACAGAAGCATGGCAGCTATTCTTTTAAGTTGTGCGTCTAAGGCCAGCATACAAGTTGTATTTTCCCTGTTGAAAAAAACACTGGTAGAGATGGTACAACGAGGCACTGAAGGTCTGAGCCTTGTTACGTGCCATAAGGTTTGGGGGGGGATTGTCCTGATCGTTGTCCGGCTGCCTTCGTCTCCGCCTCCCGGACCTGGCCACGCCCCGAGCTATACGCTACTTCCGCATTTATGATTTAAAAGGCCGTGGCGGGAGAGTAGCGGCAGCTCTGCTCACAGTTGGTTGTTGCGTTATTGATTTGCTTGTGTTCTTTTGATTGATCGTGTATGACAGTTTTGGTTTTCTGGTTTTCGTCTCTTGCCTTATCCCTCTGTACCTTTGCCTTTGGTTTTGACTGCTTTCTGGTTTGTGATCTATTGCCTTCCTCCTGACTCCTCTCTTGCTTCGCCCCTCGGATACTGTGTTTCGGCTTTGGTGTTCTGTATGTTGGTTTCTGTTAAGTGCGTAGGGAGTGACGGCTGTTTTGTTTTGCGTACGTGTTGCTTATTCTGTGTTTTGGTTAGGGAGTTAGGATTAGTCTGTGTCATTTTCTTTTCGTTTAGAGTTAGCTTAGTTTGGGACGTGTTCGTTAGTGGTGTTTTGTTTATTGTTTTGGCGGTGTCACTCCCGAAGTCTGTTGCCCTATTGTGTGTGAAAGTCTTTGTGAATAAACATAAAAAAAATACAAAAAAAGATCCCTTTGTGTCCCGTGTTCCCTTTTCCCATACCCTGGTTGTCTCGTTTCCCCCTCTCCTTTCCCTTTACCTTTCTGGCGGTCCTCAACCCTAGACTGAGGATCGTAACAGCCTTTTTAACCATTGTATTGAAAACTGGTTCACTACTCGAAGACAGTGCACATGGGTGACATATCGTGGTGAAAGTACCACTCCTGACTATATATATACATTTATGAATGCATTTGACTGTGTGTGTGTGTGTGTGTGTGTGTGTATGTGTGTGTGTGTTTGTGCGTGTGTGTGTGTGTGTGTGTGCGTGCAAACTGACAGACTGAGAAAATGAATTCAGAAGTTTTGTCTTGCTAAAAGTAAATTCTTTTTTAGAGAAAATTAGTTACAAACGAAAACAAAAGAAACTGATGGATTTTTCTCTCTTTTCTATTAAGAGAAGCAATAATAAAAGAAGACTTAGTTAGTTATTGAATTTATATAAAGAATAACAATCTGCCATTCTTTGCGGTCCGTTTTGCCAAGTTTAATGCCCTTTCTTGTCAATGACCATCATGAGCCTGGTATCAGTTCACGCACACACACACACACACACACACACACACACACACACACACACACACACACACACACACACACACACACAAGCAACTAGGACAACCTCCTAGACGCCGCTCTGAGAAGTGTAATGTTTGTGATCGTGGTTAATCTTATGCTACATTAAGGCCCCATAGTTAACGATGGGGATTAAATCAGGCGATGAAGACAGCCAGGTTACAATTTCATCACCTTCCAAGCTGGTTTTAAGGTGATGTCATGGTCTGTGCCTATTCTTGAAGTTTCAACTTGTGAGCCTTGTGCATTGTATTAAGCTGATGTCTTTGTCAAAGTACGCATGAAAGAAAATAATAGTATTTTACTGGGGAACGAGGATCATGACTACAGACTGTTGTGTGTCTGGCTGTAGTACCAACAGCAAGAAAATCCCAGATAGAACACTTTAAACCCAAATCTAAGTTTGTTCTTAGGTCCTACAGGCTTGTTGGCTCAGGGTGTCGTGCTCTTAACATCATGGCTGAGCTCTGCATGTGATATGCATGTTCTGCTGCTTGTTTCCTTGTGCCTGTGTGTGTCTGTGTCTGTCAGTGAGTCCTATGATGCACTGACCTTCTTGGCAGAATATTCCCCTTCCTTACAGTATGTCCTATTGTGACTCCCCTATGATCCTGTACTGAATAGATTATAAAATGCATGGACATAATCAAATGCTACATCTTCCTTAACTATTCATTTAAAATTTTTTAAATGATTTATTTTTCCACTTTTACGTTTAGTGGTCACTCCATAAGAGCTGTCCTTTAACGTGCTGCGCAGTGTCCCTGGATGCTTTGCAGTCCACTGCAAGGCTTGGTCTTGAGGAGTCAATTCATTATGAAATGACTCCCAGTCTGAGCTGTGAGCTAATGCACAATAACCAGAAGCCAGGTAGTGACTCTTGGTTGTTGTAGTTGTTCTCTTCTGACCTGGGAGGTGTTCCACTAAGCAGGATTTCTCAGTTAGCGGAGTTAACTTAAGCTAGAAGTCATGATTGTTCAATAGGAATGCTCCTTACCTTTTATTGGACAATTATGAGTGAGCCAGTGTCTTGTTTCATAAGAGAAAATCTGTATCCATCTTCTGAATTATTCTGAATTATTCTACTTCTAAACAAACAGTTGTCCTCAGAGGCAGCATAACATCCTGGCAGCTGCTCAATGCAGCATTGAAAAGCACTACAGAGTAATGAGCTCACAGATGTAATGAGCACAGAGCATCACCAGCACGCTGCTCTCAGCAGTTGAGGACATTAATTTTTCCCCACAGAATACTCTGCTTGTGTAGTGTTTGTACTTGGCCTGATACTGAAGGGGCATAAGTGATAATTAAGTGACATGATAATAAAGTGCATTGCTGGGTGTCTCTTTGCCAATCTCGCGTGAAACAGTACTGTGATGCAAGACAGGGAGCTCGCACTCCCTCATTCAGAGAAGGGCACAGAGTGCGGCTGTGGAAACCAGCGCATGTGCAAAAAGGGCATCAGAAATTCTCTGCACCCATCGAGGCCCATCCTGGCTGACGGGAAAGCATGGCATGCTGCCCATTTGGCCTCAGTACCCAGTGGACTTCCCAAATTTCCAGCCCTGCCAAAGACTGGTCCTGAAAGAACAGTTGAGCCTGGAATGGCCTAAGGAACTGGAAGCTGTGCAGCCAGGGCACACAAACCATCATCGGCTCAAGGACTATGGAACTTCACAGAATTAAACAAAGAAATGAAATGCATGTTCTGAGCGTGATTTTCTGGTTAGAAAGAGATACCTTAAAGGAAAAGAGAGATTCAGTGTAAAATATATAACAGTTGTTCATAGATCCTCTTAGTGTGGTCCTCAGTGAATGGAACATTTCTAATTGTAATTGATTTCTGTTGGAAGCAAAACAGGCAGTTCATAGTGAAAAGGTTGTGCACTTACAGGAAGGCACAAGCACAATGTTTTTTGTTGAACT
Source organism: Brienomyrus brachyistius (assembly GCF_023856365.1). Lineage (NCBI taxonomy): Eukaryota > Metazoa > Chordata > Actinopteri > Osteoglossiformes > Mormyridae > Brienomyrus > Brienomyrus brachyistius. The sequence continues at coordinate 2,201,774 of NW_026042309.1, forward strand.
TACATTATTGTTTTGTCTGGGGTGTAGTGACCTTAAAGGAAGAAATGTTACAGGTAAGGCGTGTCTTTTATAGAATACAGTGCTGCTGCAGGAAGAAGAATACATAAGTAAAGGGGGGATGTTGCGTTCTGTTAGTAATTGTTCTGTTTTCCATATTACTGTATGTCACAAGAGGGTGCTGTAAGGCTGTTTTATTCAACTTCAATTCCTATTCCAAGAGTCAAGAATGGATAGTTGATCCCAGGCAGCAGTTTTCCAGATTATCAACTTCAAAAACTTAAAAATATGATAGGAAAAAAGTCTTTGTAAAATTAAGAAGTATATAATACCATGAATGACAAGGGGTCTTAATACTTTTCATTTAATTTTATTAACTCAATCTTTTGCTGGCAAGTATACCTTTTAAATTATATACATAACAGTACAACTGCATTAGTTGTGTCTTGTATGCACACTCCATACAAAGTAAAAGGATAGGGCGGCTACTTCATTAATAGTATTTCTTATTGATACTTTACATTTCCTTTCTACTGCCCAACTCCCAGAGGACCATACAGTTTTATTACAACATAGTAGTCTACCGAAATGTCGATACTAATCATACATTTGAGTGACATAACGAAATAGATATATGTTGACACACAGACATAGATAAAAACAATTAAACTCCCGCTATGTGAAAATGACATGAGACACACGTCCTCAATGTTAAAATATCCATGATTGTAAAAAATGACCATAGTTGCCAATGTTATATCTCAGGTCTCAGATTACTTTGTTTAATGTCAATTTAACTGAAAAAAAACATCATAGAAAAAGGCAACCTTATTTGGCGACGTTTAGTAACCGACTAGCTGGTTAATGAGGACTATATCTGTACCTGACTTTCCTGTCAGCTCCTCGGGGATGGCTAATCTTCAAATTTTATTACAAATACTACAACTTTATTTTGTGCCTTGCTTAAAGTAAAATATCTCCGGACTACTAAATACCGCATTAATGGTGACATTTTTAAACTGATTGGCTTCTTTCGCCTCACTCTTCTCTATGTGACGGGTGGGCGTGGTTGATCTAGACGGCTCCCGATTGGCGGGTATTCGGTAGCTCCTGTGTCATGTGACGAGTAGTAGCGTAGGCAGCATCGCCAAAGATTTGAAAGCCTGGATGCCTCGTTGGGCGATACGCCATATTGGCGCGGCAATTGTGAAATAGAAGAGTGATATCTCTTAGTGAACCGACTATTTTCGAAACTGCAACAACATGAGGAATGTTAAAACTAGAAAACAGGGAACCACATTTCACAGGTAAAAAAATCTGCGGTACGGTCAAATAAAATACATAAAATGTTTACTAGCCTGTGACACTGACGGGATACTAGCATGATTAGTTTTCGTTGAGAGTACTATCAGGAGTACTACATAAATTGGGAGTGGTGGGCTTTTTTATTTATTCTACATAATTGTAAGATATAAATGCGTTAATTAGTAAAGAAGTTATGGCCAAAAGATCTTTCCATCTTCACCCTGACATGTTGCTTGTTTATGCCTAATTACCGCTCCAAGATGGTGGCGCTGCTGACACGTTGTGGAAAAGCGAGATGAGGCATCTAGGCTTTCAAATTCATGAGCACCACGATGTACTTCGTTTAAATGGGTGGTTCACCCCAAAACTATAAAAAGATATTTTAGAGTGGCCTTAATGCTATCTATCCATCAAAGTTGTGCTGGGAGTTGTTCAGGTTTGGAAATATCAGCCGTAGAAATGTCGTGCTTCTATCGAAGTACACTACTCCTATCTCTGCGCATTAGACACAAGCACGAGCTCCCTGGCGATATCTGCTGCGCAGTGATATTATTGATGTGTGGAGTTGGGTAGAAGGAAATAGATCGTATATTAAACTGCTCGCGACGAAGTCTGTGGATTTTCTTAACCTGTTCCTGATTTCTGGTAAGAGATATAGCTGTTGATTTTTTCAAATGCGTTGTTCTGGCGCTTTAAGTAGTGAAAGCAAAATTGAATCTTATTATATTGCTTATTCATTAATGAGTCACTATATCATGTATACTGCTCAATGTTTTGATTTAATAAATATTTAAATTTAATAAATATTTCAAAAATACTTCAACATTTAAAATGGTTCATGATTTTCAGGAGCGGTGCAGTGGTTAGCACTGTTGCCTTACACTTGCCTGTCCCCCCATCCTGGGTTGATTGATAGATGATTTTCAGGTCACACCGCCCCCTCAGAGCCCACCAATCAGTGACTGTCTCAGAGTGTGATGTAATACACAAAGTCCACACCACCCACTTTTCAATGAGCAGTAAAAATACACCAGCTTGTCTCAGCAGACAGCGGCTCTTATCAGATAAGGGGAAAAGGACGAGATATCAAAAGTAAAAATAAATATATCACATTTGGTTAATATCAAATGAAAACAGCCCTGCAATAATATATTGGATTCTTGGATATCATCTATTAAAAGGGTGAATCTATTCTAGCAGACCATAAAAATCCAATTATGAACAGTGAAAATGGGCATAATAGGTCCCTATAAACGACAGGTTTCTGTCCATGGTGCTGAAAACCAGGATTGGCAGATTTCACATTACAGCGATTCCCCCACTATATCGCGGATTTTCCTCCGACGCCTCACAATTCTCTGCGTATCCCGTACATTGTTTGTGGTCCGATTGTTTTCGTTTTGTTCTAAGCCCTACGATGGAAGACGTTGACCATTCAGGAGAAGGTAAAACTTCTGGATGTGCTTCGGGAAGGAAAGCGTTATGCGGACGGCGTTCGCCATTATGGCTTGAATGAATCAACAGTATGCTACATGAAGAAGGATGAAAAGAATGTGTAAGAGCCATATATGTTTTTATTTTTATATATTCCATTACATATATAGAGAGAAAGTTGTGTGTGTGTGTGTATATATATATATATATATATATATATATATATATAATATTACATATTATTATTTCATTTTTATTATTATTATTATGTCACTCATATCCTTAGCCCGACATACAGATATATGTGTTGTTTTAATGAGTTTACATGTGTTTAAAGCATGTGGGAGGGGTATTTTAAGGCTTAAACTTCAAAAAAACTTCTGTATCGTGGATTTTCACCTATCGCTGATGGGTCTGGAACGCATCTTCCGCGATAGGGGGAGGATCAAATTTACCTTTTTAACCTGATTTAACTTCAACCCTCTTATTTTGTTAACAGAGTGTGCGGGGGGAATACAAAGGGTTACAGTGGGTAATAGGTGATTTATATTGATCTTAATTGTCACCCAAGTGACTCTGGACAATAAGTTCAATAATGCTTCCCAAAAGCTTCTCTCTTTTTCACTAGTTACACTTCATTACACTGAAATCAAGGAAGAATCAAATGTACAAGCCCATTATACAAAATATAAGATGCAAACACATAAAAAATATTTTGTAAAAACATTAAAAACAGATTAATATATATTGTGCAATTTGAAACTTTACATTTTGACCTCACTTAGAAAAAGCAGGTGATGACCAGCCCAACCAGCAGTTCCGTCTGGTTGTACAGAATACCTACTCAATTTAAATTTTGAGGTCATGACTAAACTAAATTTCAGCTCTGCCTTTAACATCAGCAGTTAGATGAAACTGATCATTGCACAGGGAAATACAGTGAAGCCATGAAACATACTAGATGTAAATATATTAATTTTCACATACACTTGAGCTCAGTGAATTCAAGCGCGTCATACACTGTAAAAAAAAAAGATTCCATCAAAAAACGGTTTTAAGTTAATGGACTCTTCCTTCAATTTACAAATATTGTAAATTCAGTTTTCCACAGTTTCTTAAATGATAGTTTATTTTCATTTTTAATTCTTCATTCTGCCAATGCAGATTTGTTTGTTTAATAAACGGTGTTGTTCATAAAAGTACAAGAAGTAATTTGAGAATATAGTGATTCACTACATTGATTATTTTTCATAACTCAATGGCCCATAAACATACAGTTATCCATCTGAAGCTGGATTTAAACCAGCAAACTTTGGATTACAAGCCCAAATACTTGAGCTACTGAGCCACACACTTACACTGACTCAGCTTAAGTTGCAGAGACACAGTGGACTTTCTGTTGGATGTCAGACAGAACGGCAAAGGACCCCTCACTAACAGGAACCTAAAACACACAAACACTTGGGAACACTTCAAATGCGTGATCTGACTCTGCAAGGGGAGAACATGTTCATGTGGAGTCTTGGCTTTTCACAACGTTTCATTCCTGCTTATAGCTAAGGTTTTTTTTAGCCGTTGTCACTCTAAGGTTGCCCATTAATGGTTTGGAATTGGGAATGTAAAGCTGTTTTGTTAGCATGTCTGCCTTACAATTCCTTTACTGTAAGTCGAGGCCTGCTGGAGCTCAATTCTGCTTCATGGCACTTGTATTTACTCTTTATTTTGCATTACATTATGTGTGAGACTAACCCCTTTCTCTACCTCTCCATTCCTCCTGTCGAGCTCCATACAGAACTAGTGGAGAAAAGGGGTGCTTGGAGGGGGGACGATATCTCTGGATGCCCACTTAAGAAATATCTGCGTTACCTTCCAATACACCTTCCAAACTTAAGTGGATTGAACATGGGTGCTGTTGAATTAATAAAAAAATGCACTGTATTAAAAATTATTTTGTTTATATAACATAAAATTGAACTATAAACATGAAATTTAAATCTGTCGTGCAAAAATAGTCATGCAAAGTCATTGATTTATTTTTAATACAATTGCACTGTGATACATTTAACATCATATTTTCAGTTCTGCCTAACAGAACTAACACTTTTACAGGCTTTTGTTGAAATTACCTTAAAAATTCATCTGGAATGTATCGATTTATGCTGTAATTAATGATGCAAATTAACACAGATGGGGCCATTTTGACCCAAAACAGCTAGTTGGAGGGTAGCAATCCTCCAGATTGTAAAGGTCAAGATACTGGAGCAAAAAAGAAAAACAGTGAAAGCTGTCAGAAACAGGCAGGAAACTCTGCATGGATGTTTTTTGAAGAGGTAGATGGTCCAGTTGGCTGTATTAGTCAGAGTGCTAAGAAACATAGTGCCAACAAGCCCATGGCCCCTTTTCATGTAAAACTTCGTACATGAGGCTGTTTGTGCTGTTTAGTGCCTTTGTTAGCCTCGGCTCCTGTAAATCATATAAGCACACCCACCACACCCCCAGGAGCATTCCGTGTGCCCCCACTGGCCAACCTGCCTGTCCCCCCCAACCCACAGACCGTCTGTAGTTCTGAAATTTATCCACATGGCTGTTGACCAAGTCTAAGGTAAAATTCCATAAATGAAATTTTCAGTAAAATACAATTTTTTCCCGTAATCTGGGAGACAGTGCAGAATTATTGAAGTCGGTCCTAACTCTGTCTTGAATATGTACCCAGCAGGCACCTAGGACTCGTATCTCCCTCTGAGAATCTCTTCTAATGCGCTCAGCAGCAGAAATTCTCTATCCTAGATGAGCCTGCAAAGTTCTGTAGAAATTAAATATACTTTAGTCAAATGAGAGACTAACCTGCTGTCAGGCTGGGGAAGCTTGAACAAGGCCTTCATTCATGACAGCTCCACTTGGCTTTTTGACGAGTCCCCATTTAGATGCAGCACGTCAAAGACTGAAGAGCAGGATGAAGGCTGTAAGTGCAGTTTGCTGTGGATTATGACTGTGTTTAAATCTAATAATGGATGAGACAATTTACTTAAAGCAAGATATAGTTCATATTGCTCTTCAGGCTTCGTGATAAAATATTAAAATTATGGAGTACAAAGTTGTACATGCAAAGAAAACAATGCAGAGTGGCAGGGCGCCTGGTCCAGAGGGTCTTCACATAGAATTCTACAAAGGCTATTTTTTCCTGTTAGATTTACAGCTTTGGTTGTCTTGCCCTTTAAAGAAATTCTCTCAAGAAAGAAGTTGCCTCTTACCATGTCACAAGCAATTAGTTTTACCCAAAAAGGAGGAGGACCCCTCTCTGCTCCCCGTGTTAGTAGGTTCTCCCCGACTCCTCCTGCTTATTCCTTCCTCCCTCCCTCCTATTTGTGCTCTCCTCCTCCTCTTGGGTTCTATTCATGTCTTTTGGTTCAGCAATAAAACCCACAAGGCTGCCCTTGGACTGTCCCTCTTCCCATCGTGACATATTATGTATTACATGATTATGAAGTGATTTGATTATTATACAATAGTCAATTAACCACTTTGTTTCTTCAACTTGTCTTTCTTCTGAATCATCAGATATATGTCGTAGCTGGTAATTTGTTACACTCTGCTGTCAGTGCCAGTGTAGCCTAGGTACAACCAGTCGTATGTTTCGTTCATGCTGATGTTTGAACAATTTTTGGGAACAGATTTTCATAATGTTTTCTCATATATGTGGTGTGATAATTGAGCATGACCCCACTGTTGCTGTGCTTGGTGCTCCTGTCATGATCTGTAATCTCTTATTTTTTCATGTCTCCTCCCACTCATGCCAGCAGGGGTCGCTGCTGGCCCTTTGTAACCTTCCTAATTCTCCTGTATCCCATTATAGTTCTCCATCCTAACCCTGTACACCTGTTTTGTCGCTGATTAGTGTGCTGTGTATAAATATGTCTGCCCTCACTGCGTTCCCCAGCTCAGTCATTGCTGTTCCATGTGTAGTCTGTGTTTCCTTAAAGTCCACGTCTGTCTCAAAGTGGCTGCATTTGAGTCGAGTCTCACCCGATGCTCACATCTCCCCGCAGAAAAACAATACACCGCCTCACAGGCCAGAGCCACAGCCTTCTCCTCTCTGCTGGGTGGAAGAACAACTCTCACACAGTGGAAGTCCTCCAGACCCCCTGCCTTCAGACAATAGGTTAAGGATGTGTTTTCTATGTTACCTTTTGAAAATCTGAGATACAGCAGAGGCAAATGTAGGAAGAGCTTTCATGCTGTCTGGCCTCCTTTCACTGAAAATGTGGAGGGCCTGTATCTCACTTAGAAGATATTATTTAATCCCTTATATTACAAACCAAAGAATATTACACTACACCATTACTAGGCTACACAAAGTTATTTTAACAACCACTGAATGGAAAAAGGTCAGTGCTGAATATATATAGCTGTGGAGAATCAGCAGGCCTTGCTGAAGGACCCACAGATGTGCCCAGGCTGGGCTAAAGTGGGCTATTTTCTGATCACAGGCTTAGCACACTGAGCTACACACTGCCCCTAAATTTATAATTATATGTAATCTGTGTGTGTATGTGTTATCTAGATTTGCCCTGTATGTTTCTAACTAAATCTAATCCAGGCCTTGATCCTACACCTACTATAATTATAAGTACCTCACTATACCTATATCTAACACTGCTATTCATCACCAGTGTTACATGTCAGGGCTTCGCTGCAATAGATCCTTCAGTGCTGCAGGTTATTACTGTGACTTTGCACACACACACGTTGCTGCTTCCTCAGCCAGTGTCACATATACTTTATTACACACAGACCTCAGTAATCTCTGCTACACTCACACCTGCTCACTTTACATCCATGGTTAAATTCTCCTAATGGAATCTATCTTAATGTCTTTATTATATTTTATTTTAATTGTTACCATATTATTCATTGTATTGTTCTTTCGATTTTATTTCTATTTTATTATTGCTAATACACCGGATCTGAGTGCCTCATTTTGTTCCCTTCATGTAGAACACGTTTTGTAATGACAATAAAACATCCTTATCCTCATCTAAATCACACTGTCTAACTACTAACCTGTTTAAATAATATAATTGGATTTCAAAGGTTAATAGTCACTCAATTACCCCCTCAGCCCAACAGTACCACAAACACCCAACATGCACGGAAATTTTCTCCTAAGTTGTTTTCCCTGCCTGGAACAATACCACAGCAGTCACATGGACTAATGTTTCAAAACATTTCGGAAACCTTGCATTGAAACTTGAGGTCTTTAGAAGGGATCAGTCCTGGGTGGCAAAGTTGCCATCACAAAGGTTTTTGATTAAGGGATTCATGATGCCAGGTAGCCATCTTTCACAAGCTGGTGGGCTGTGCCACTGATGCGTTTGCTTGGGTTTTATATGTCTGTCCTGGTTTGTGTTCTTGCCACTTCAGGTTCCCTGGTTTTGCTCTACATTCCTCGGTCCTCTGCTGTGGAGTCTACCTTCTGCTTCACCTCATTCTGGTCGCCCATCCAGTCAGCGGCCCATGTCCCCCTGGTTCCCTGTTTCCTGAGGTTAGTCTGCTAGTCTCCGGGGCCAGGGGGCAGAAATCTGCCATGTTGGATGGGCGGCCCAGGTTGGGGTGCTCCATCATAGACTGATACATGAAGGATTATAAATGGTTTTTAACCAGTATGTACCGAGTGTGCGTCGTGACGAAAAGAATGTCATGGGAACATTTAGGACTGACTGCAGTATTAGTTCAAAGCATGATTGTGTTTTTCTTAATTTTTATTGATTTATTTTTGAATTATTAATTTTTTAAAGTAACTTGATTCAGTTAAAAGGGGTTTTTCCATTTGCTTTAGCAGAAGTTCGTGTAAGTATGATGTTCACCTTCCCTTTTCATAGTCTAGTCTTTGCCAAGTTTAATGCTTATTTCCCCTGGTTAAGTTAATCTGACTTGTGTGTTTAGGAGGGTCATACAGGCTTTTTGTTTGTAATGGAAGCACAGGGTCTGTACTTGCAGCTTATTTGCCATGCTAATGGAAGCATTTTACCTTCCTCTCTAATCTCTTTTTTTCTTGGCTCTCACTGCAGTCTCCTCTATGCCAGGGTTTCTCAACCCAGTCCTTGGACCCCACTGCAAAGATCCACAGTTTTGCTTTGTCCAAGCTCTCAGCACAGCAGTAAAAGGTGACTGTTTGGTTCATGCATGCAGGGATCTGGGACAGAGCAAAAACGTGGAGCTGTCTGGTGGGCTGAGGAATGAGTTTAGAAATGCTGCTGTATGAAGTATTAAACCATTTGACCGGTTGGATAAATATTAAAATGTTTTCTCAAAATATAAAAAGAGATAATCTTCTGTTTTGCGTCTCATTACAAGCAAACTTGTTTTTTGTTTTTATGTCACTCTAGTATTTGATATCTAATTTTCAGTCTTCTGGCAATATAATCTGGTGAATGGGGAAAGACTTCCAGCAGGGGCTCCGGTTTCCTCCCACAGTCCAAAAGTGCGCAGGGTAGGTTAATTGGCAAATCTGAGTTGTGAGTGTTTGCGCCCTGCAGAGTGTTGACTCCTGCCCAGGGTTGGTTCCTGCCTACGCCTGTTGTTCCAAGGACAGGCTCCGGTCCCCCCCGCGACCTCAGTTTGGCTTGCTGTCTCCCCGCTTGGTTTTCTTTGGTTTACGTCTTCACTAGCCCCCTTGTTGCTTTGACTTGTGTGTATGTTATGTATGTGTGATTGTATTGCTGCATAGGGAGTGACTGCTATTTTTAGTGGTGCAACGGATCACAAAACTAACGGTTCGGATCATATCACGGATTTTGAGTCACGGATCGGATCAATTTTCGGATCAGCAAAAAGGGGAGGAGTCAAATGTAATTTGCTTCTCATTTATTACAAGAACAGTATGGCAAGGAACTTTTGGTTTTATCAAAAATAACTAAAATAAATTACAAAAATAAAACCAAGAAATAACTGAAAAAGCTGAATAAATACAATTTTTAAATAAAATTCTCAATACTTGAATACTTCAATGCAACAATTGAAAAACAACCTGAGAACTGAAAACAGGCCAAACCTTATAATGACAAATTTTTTTTCAAAAAGATGAGGATGTCTACATTCTCTGGGGAGAGAGTAGACCTCTTAGCTGTCACTATGTCACCTGCTGTGGAGAATACCCTCTCACTAGGAACTGAAGTGCCAGGCACAGCAAGGTAGTGTCTTGCCATTTTTGCAATGTGAGGGTATTTACACTCATTGTGTTTCCACCACGCCAGCGGATTACCACCATCCACTGGCAAACTGCTTGCTGCCCTGTATGACGCTACCTCCTCTTTGATTGTGTTGTAAAAAGTTTTCTCTGTGTCTGACTCTTTCACAAATGTATCCCCAAAAAGCTCTTCTATGGCAGACTTCTTTTGTGGAGGAGATGCATTTGGCCCTGTGTCTTCTTCAGAGGGTGTTGGCTCTGTGGCTTGACCCTGCAGAAAAAATTACTGAGTTATTTAACTATATTTCTTGTTATATATTTCATAGGCAATCAATAACATATGCTGGTAATTTTCAAAATTAAGATCAAATATTCACATAAATAATAGTTAAAATATTTTATAACTTAATTATATTAATATTAAATAATATGAATAACTGTATTATTTTTTACCTCTTCAGTAGCCACAATCTCAGTTGTGAGATCAGTGTATGTCTTCTCGCGTAGGGCTGGTTCTATGTGAGTCAAGGACTTGAACCTTGGATCAAGTGCAGTAGATCTGTGAAGATAATCTTGTATTTCAGGGGGGTTGGTGTATCTGGAAATCAGGTCCCCTCTTATGGCAGCCTTAACATCTCTGGTAATGCTGGTGTCTTCCTCATTTGCACACATGGATTGTATAATTCTGGTTTTCAGAGGTAGGATCATGGACACAGATGGTGCATTTTCAGTACTCAATAGGGTTGTGACTGTTTTGAGAGGTTTGAGGAGCTGAAGGACCTCCTCTGCTACTTTCACATCATCATCAGACAAGGTGACAATGTCTCTGATATTTTTTTTCAGTGTCTTTTCTGTCAGTGCAGAGTATACTGCTGCCTGCTGCTCAAGATAGCGCTCCAACATGTCATATGTGGAATTCCATCTTGTAGTGACGTCGTGTATGAGCTTGTGGGCTGGTAGCTGTAGCATTTCTTGCTTTGTTTTAAGGACATGAGCTGCTGTTGTACTTCTGTGGAAAAAAGAAACCACCTTCCTAATCCTCCCAAGAAGGCGATCCATCTGGTTAACTGAGATTCCTCTTTGGCATGCTAAATTTATCACATGTGCAAAGCAAGATATCTGTGGCCCTAGTCCAGCTTCTGTCACTGCATTTACTTGGTTTCTGGCATTATCTGTGGTGACTGGGATATTGCTACATGCATTGTGTCTCTTTAACTTCCACTCAGCTACTGCTTCTATCAGGATTTGCGCTAGATTTGTGCTTGTGTGAGTCTCATAGAGGGGGCGTGTCTGTAGCACCGGACTTTGCATCTCCCATCCCGCTGTTATATAATGGGCAGTCACAGTCACGTAGCTTTCGGTAGCCCTTGATGTCCACCCGTCTGTGGTGAACGAAATAGAGGATGCATCTGATAAGTCTGCGACGATTTTGCTTTTTTCCTGTTCGTAAAGTTCAGGCATGACCTTCATGCTGAAATGTGTGCGCGAGGGTATTTCGTACTGTGGCTCAAGCACTTTTAGGAGGTTTTTAAAACCCTTGTTTTCAACAACAGAGTATGGCCTCATGTCTGCCGCGATAAACATCCCGATAGATTTGGTAATAGCTTTAGCCCGCTCTGATTCTGGTGCAAAGTGCTGCTTAAATGCAGCGGTGAGCAGCTGTTGCTGTGGTTGCTTCGGTTTGCATCCTGTCTGCACACCGGGGTGATGTCGCTTCAGATGCGTGGCCATACTCGATGTATTGCCACTTTCATACGGCTTTCTCGTGCCACAGTGTCTACACAATGTAACTGTTTTGTCCACCACCCTTCTTCCGTCATCATTATATTTTACAGGAAAGCCAAAATGCTCCCATACAAAAGATTTGAATGACGCGGGAGGCTTTTCGAGTTCCTCTGTTCCGCCGCTAGCCATCGTTGTTGACTGAGTCACATGTTCCGCTGACGTAAACACGACTTCTGTGTAATTAATTATTTATTATTTAAGCAATATCAGCAGAAAACACTGTTTTATCTGCGGTTATTTTTTTTTTATTTATCTAAAAGTTTAAAAAACGAGTTAATCCGCGGATCACGTGCGTTCCGAACCGTGGGTTGTAATCCGTACGGATCACGGATCAACCGCGATCCGTTGCACCCCTAGCTATTTTGTTTTGCAAGTGTGTGTTGGACTCTGTTTATTTGGTCAGGGAGTGAGGTGGAGTGTTTGTCTTTTGGTTTCCTTTTCTTTTGCACTTAGGTGAGATTAGCTGTGGGTCGCACTTGATAGTTGGGGATTTTGTTTGTTATTTTGGCTGTGGTCACTCCCAAAGTCTTTTGCACAGGGTTATTTGTTCAGTGTCAGTATTATACATGAAAAAAAATGAAAATACAAAAAATATCCCTTTGTCCACTGGTGTTCCCTTCTTGCCCTCACCCCGTTTGTCCCTTTATCCCATTCCCCTTTCCCGTGAATACTGTTACACTCCAACCCTAGACAGGATATCAAAACAGCATCTTACCTATAGTTTTAAAAGAGATGAGGGATATTAATCATTGACCTTTACCTTTGCTATTTCAGAAATCCGTATCTGCTACCTTGTGACTGGAAGTATACACTGTAAAAAAAGGCAAAATTTGTCACAGTTTTAAACGATTTTATATCAGCCAATTTGACTACAGTATAATTATTTTTTTCCTCTTATGTTAAATGACAGAAAAGTTTTATCAAAACTACATTGCATAACTGGCATCGTAGTACTGATCAGCACCGATTCAGACATCCCGATGAACAAATATGAAGTTCATTTAAACTGTGGTACCTTAAATCCGTCAAGTTACCTCGATAAGCCAGTAACCCTGATTCGTAGTATAGGCCACTGATCACAAGCACTCTGTGTAAACGTATTGTTTAACCGGCGCTGTTGCATTACCAGGGTGAGAGGTTGACTTGCTGGTTAGCTATAAAAACAGATGTTAGTGCAACTCCACGTTAATGGTGCGGTCATCATGGCTTATAAATGCTTATTATCGTTCATCATTGTTTGTGTCAGTAACGATAACATAAACAAGGGTAGGCACCAGGAGAACATCATTGGCTCTTGCATCGATTACTTTTCCCGTAACACCCTTTAGATTGTTTCCCTGAAGGGCAGCAAACCGACAATTTCCATGGACAACTGCCTTTACTACTTTAAACATACTACGGATAAGAAACCCAGGGTGATCATTCCGCTGGAGAATCTGAGCATCCGTGAGGTGAAGGATCTCAGGAAGCCTAACTGCTTTGAACTGTACATCCCTAACAACAGCAGACAGCTGATGAAAGCCTGCAAAACGGAGGCGGACGGCCGCCTGGTAGAGGGCAATCATGTGGTGTACCGCATCTTGGCGCCAACCCCTGAGGAGAAGGACAAGTGGATACAGAGCATCACTGCTGCTGTGAGCACTGACTCTTTTTATGAGATGCTGGCAGTAAGAAAAAAACGGCTGAATAAATAAATAACGATAAAGACTGTGTGAATATGGTTGGATGTGCTATTGCAGAAAGTATTTATTTCAGAACAAGGAACTTTGCACAAAGTAATGTTTAACCTTAAGGTAGCATGACCGAATTCCAGGTTTTGTTTTGATGCGACTTATTGTTCACTACAGATTTTATCATCGAAATGCCCTGTCCTTTTTTTGTATAAATGTGAAATTAAATGTTATTTGCACTGTATTGCTGATCTTTATGTCAGAGTACCTTTTTTTCTGAGAATCCACACTGCTGTAAATTAGCATTAACATGATTAGGATTGGGATGGAAAAATTATTTTCCATCTTAACCCATATTCTAAGCATATTGATTTCTGTTGTAAATTTTACTTTTACAGCAGTATGATTTAAGACACTAACAGCAATTTTTCAACCAGTAATTGTTAATGTGATAGGAATTGCATTCAACAGCAAATGCGTTCAACTTAACCAAATGTATAAATCTTACATATTCTGATGATTTGACATTCCCCCGACGTCTGTGTGATGTATTTCAGCAACAACACGCAGTTAATGAGATCACTATGCGGAATTTAGCCGACTGTTATTTTACTGATTAGGATATATCACCCAAGATTGGGGTATACTATATATCAAGGGTCAGCAACCTTTTTGAAACTGAGAGCTACTTCACGGGTACTGAGCCATACAAAGGCTACCAGAACAGACTTTACCTAAACTTATCTAAACTTCATGTAGAATAAACACGTTTTAAATGCTTTTTTGGATATTGTCATTTTCAAATCTATATAAATACAAATGTGATTAAAGAAGAATAGCAACAAGATTAAATTAAATTTTAGTCGCTGCCCACTGGTGAGTTGTGGTATTTTTAGAACAGGTCCGTGGGTGACTCAGGTGGTCCTTGGGGGCATCCTGGTGCCAGTGGGCACCATGTTGGTGACCCCTGTTCTAAATGGTATGTAGGGTATGCAAACTACACCAACGCTTCTGATGTAGCTACATTTAGGCTTATAGTGGAATAATATAGTGGAAGATTCCTTGCGTGAGTGTCTGAGAGCGTGAAAGTCATGCCAGATGCATGGTAGTCGGCAGCCCTGCTTTCCGTGTGCATCTGGAGGATCAGGCTGCAGAACACTGGAAAGGGGTCCACAGCTCAAGGGGACCACCAGAGGACAGATGGAGTGGAACCGGGAACCAAGGGATTTGCCAGTGACTGGCACTCACTGTTGTTTTCGACTACAATAAAAACAGTTGTACTGGCTAAATAATGAGCATACAAAAGGAAAAAAAGACATGGATAGGAATAAAAAGGTAATTAAAAATAGAAAAACAACTGAAGAGTCATTCACACTGAACACGCGTCTCTGCTCTCAGGACGATGATCCTGCCAACTGCGCCAGACTGCGACAGACCGAACTACAAAACTGTAGACTCAGTGGACAGCTGACTACGCCACCTTAGGAATTTCATCCAGCTTTCCATTGAGACTACAGTTTTGCAGTCTGTTCTGCCAAACAATGTATTAAAAAGTGCAGTGTTATACATGACACTGTAATTAGTTCAATTCAAGAGATGTACTATCAAGTTATAATAGTGTGATTATCATAATCACACAAATATATGAATTCCTCTGATACTGAATTAAACAACCCTTTATGCTGTCCCTTATGTGAATTAGTAAACATTTCCACACCTCTTTCACCATAGACAACCATTCTCTCCATAGTCATATGCAATTCCAATTCCCCCTTTTATTTATTTTATGGCAGACAGCAGTGTATTATTATATTATAATTATATTATATTTATTATAATTATATAATTATATTATATTATAATTATTATATATATCATTATATTAGGGTGCCCCTCGCAGAAGGTAAATTTAATCTTATTTAATTACATTTTCTATATAGCGTCAGATGACAGCAGACGTCATTTACTGTAAGGTTACCTTTACTATAGAAGATATAACAGCTCCCAAAGTTCTTCATCTGGTACAGAAAACATACGCCTGACAGATGTTGAAATTTATTCCGTCTTTATTCTTCTAGACACCGTGAAAAACTATAAAATAAACATATTATTAAATTCCTGCATTACATTTAATCTTACAAGACATTCTAAAAGATCCATGATATTACCGCTAAACAGCGGCTCATACATCACCGCAATTCCACTTTTCAATACAAGACAACAAGTAAATACAATAAATATAAATTACCGTGTGCGCCTTCTGACCAAATGCTTAGGAGTTATTACAGATCCTGCCGTGACAAGCCGACAAACCACAAGTTGACTCCATGAATCTCCCAGCATGCATTTACTCCTACCCTATTCCGTCACATGACCATGTATTCAAGGGTTAACACGGATCAATTAAATAGTCAGCAGAGGGCACTGGCATACATTTCACAGTATACATCCATCCATCCATCCATTTTCCAAACCGCTTATCCTATTGGGTCGCGGGGGGTCCGGAGCCTATCCCGGAAACAACGGGCACGAGGCAGGGAACAACCCAGGATGGGGGGCCAGCCCATCGCAGGGCACACTCACACACCATGCACTCACACAGGCACACCTACGGGCAATTTAGCAACTCCAATTAGCCTCAGCATGTTTTTGGACTGTGGGGGGAAACCGGAGTACCCGGAGGAAACCCCACGACGACATGGGGAGAACATGCAAACTCCACACACATGTGACCCAGGCGGAGACTCGAACCCGGGTCCCAGAGGTGTGAGGCAACAGTGCTAACCACTGCACCACCATGCCGCCCTCACAGTATCCATTCTATATTAAATCAAACCAGCAAAAGGTGATTATAAAATAACCGTCTTAGCGACAGTTACAGAGTGGCGTAGTCACCCTTTCGCTCTATAGCGCCCCCTACCCCTACTACGATTATAATTATAATAATTGCCTCATGTGCAGTTACGCTGGTTAAATTACCTGGAAATGTTATTAACTGCACATTCTCCTAGAAACTAACAACAGTGCTCACTCAGGTATATTTATAATGGTCAGAAAGCTGATGTAAAGTCTGATATAGTGCTGAATGTGTTATTTTGTAGACAGTAATAGGTTTAATTAATTTTATATTCCATTACTGTAGAAAGCTATACTTGCTTACTTAAGGTATTTTGCGTTATTAATGTGTGATTTAAATGCAAATAGTTTTATTACAGTCAGCATTTATTCACAGTGAGTAGCTTGTCATCATGAAGAGGAAGTGTGACAATCGTGAGTTTTTGGGCAACCACAGAAAAGCAGGAAAGTAAGTACAGACAGTGAGATAATTAGTGCCAGTCAGATGATAGACGTATACAGTATGTGAGTCAAAGGTTCTTCATATATTAATCATTCCCATTCAGGTAACAAATCCTTAGAAATCCATTCCTGAGCATCATGCCAAGAAGCACCACTTGTTTACTGATAACTGCTTTCATGTAAACTCTGCTGTGCTGAGAGTAAAGATGAAGAGGGAGAGACAGCAAGAGGCTGCTGACGGCAGAGAATGCAGGCGACATGGAGGGGAGTGAGAAAAGGAGCAAATATTGATGGTTAAGAGTGAATAATGACGTCACAGCAGCCTGATCCTGATGTTAGTTTAATATGCTTCTTAGTTTGGCCTGTGGTGTGTATTTCAGATACAGCATTTAATCAGGGAGACTGAGTGTGAGTCAATGACAGAGAGAGAGAGAGAGAGAGAGCAGACAGGCAGGTGAAGATGAAGGTGTATTAGGGAGGAGGGGGGAGGAGCTTGGACCTTCACCAAATCAGCCAAATGTAAATGTCACGTCTATCAAACAGGAGACCCTGCTTTCAGGAGAAATGGTTTAAAGATCACACTGGGCTCCCTTACAGCCCCCCCTCGTCTTAAGGGGGGTTCTTTGTTTCTACTGTGCAAAATAATTTGTAACACAAATGTCTAAACTGGCATGAAAGACACATTCAGCTCTTGTGAAGACTGGCATGTGAAACTGGAAAAGGCACTGGGGAAATTCAGTGCACATAAAGACAGGCAGTGCCACAGATTAGCACTGATGACATGGATTCAGAAGATCAATCCTGTTAATATTCAACCTTCAGATGAGCTGGAAAGAGCAGCAGCAAGTGAGGAAAAATCTTCTGAAGTTAAGTACTTGGCACGGCAAGGCCTGGCTTTTCGAGGTGTTGGTAAGGAGAGTGGGAATTTCAAGCAGCTTCTAATGCAAACAGCAGAGGGCGATGCAGAGCTGACCATGTGGCTGAAAGGTCACTTTGATTTCACCAGTGCTGTTTAACTGTAACGCCTGTTCCTGGGTTGCCCTCAGTCCTTGTTATTGGTTATGATTCTCACTGTCCTGCATTGTGTCTTGTTAGCTGTGTATTTAAGTGCCTGTTCTGCTTCTGTTCTTTGATGGTTCATTATAGCTGTATGTTGTATGTATGTATATAGTTCTCTAGTTGTGTTTATTCCATCATTTAGTTCATTCCTGGTCATTTGCTGTTTATTTTGGATCCATCCTGATCCTTTTGGTTTTGATGTGTGTGTTGTAAAAAACCCTATTTTTCCAGCCGTGTCATGCACTGCCGCAACCAGAAGAGGGCAGAAGATATGGCACAAAAACACAGGAAGAAGCCTAACTTTAAAAAGAACAAAAAACATCAAGACTCATCCAGCATGGGGTGGTGGGTTAACGAATAACACAAACAATCAAAGAATAAGCAAACAAATGAGAGAAAAGATGCAGAGATGACTGAGAAGCAGGGGATGACTGGAGAAGAGATGACAGGAGCAGAAGACAGGAGGGATACAGGAAGAGCGGAGAAGACAGTATAACTGAAGAATGGGAGAAGAGGAGAGACCGCAGAGGAAGGAGAACATAGATGACTGGAGGGGAGGGAATATAGGTGCAACAGAGAGAAGGAGGAAGGGCTGCGGAGGAGAAGACAGGATAAGAGGGGAAAATGTGCGCAGAGAAGGACAAACACCCCCACTGCCCAGCAAAGTGCACTTGTAAGTAAACCACAATTTTAGCCTTGGGCTCAATATCTGGACTTGTCTCTGTGTAGCAATGCATAGAATCCTTGACACTGGTTATGACTGTACTGTATTAGTCCTAAACCTGCCATTATAGAGTAAGGAGAAAAGATTTTTTTTTAAATAAATCATTTTAAAAAAAGGTAGAGCGATGTAGCCCCCGGAGAAGTCCCCCCCCCCCCCAAAAGCCCTGTTTGTTCCCTTCTAGCTTCCAGATGAAACTCACAATGCACCCCCACGCCACCTAACTTCTCTTCCACATGATGCACCTTATTTACCCTTTGAATCCTGTCTATTATTGAGCGTTTTTCTATCCATTTGATTATCAGCTTATTACACTGTATGTACATTAGTCAGTCATTTTCCGGACAGTCTGGGCTACTCAGATATGTCATAATTCGATTTGTAAATGCTGACAGTCTTGATATTATCCTTCTTATCAGGAAAAACTACTTCTGCATATAGATATTTCTCAATTTTTAGTCTCATCTAATATAAAAATTGGCAGGTAGTACAAATATAATCTTATAAATGCTGAGATTAGAGTATCTGCGATGCAGGAATGCAGGGGTTTCATTGGGGCCCTTTCTATGGCTTAGTACTGTGAAGGAGTACATGGTTAGTGCCAGGCGCAAATGAATATCTTTGATTTTGCATCCATGTGGTAACTTGTTGAAGTTGTCTGATAGTCAGTAATACATGGTTTAATTATTATGATTGTTTATTTATTACTTTATAACATCTAAAAGAAACTGAAATAGGAAAGCTTATTTTAATTTATGGTCCACTGGATAAACACAGACATTACAGACGGTTTTAGAGTCTAATGCTGAATGTTTTTTGCGATCATTTTTCTGCCTGCATATGCTGTGATTGGTGCAGTGAAATTTGAGAATGTGTTTGTGGTCAGTATCATAGCCTCAGACAACAAACCAATGCTGTAGTGTGTCACTGTGTTTACATGTGAGAGGGGTTCCAGTTACATAATGAACTCGTTCTAATTGTTTTGACGGAGCTCGACAAACTTAAAAAATAAATGCTGGTTTTATCAAAAACTATGTCATATAGCTATATTCCAGATTTATTACAGCCAAACACATCTCGGAGCTCCGAGGAACCTCCTTCTCCCTACATTTCCCTCCTTCACACTCTTCCCTCAAATACTGTTACATTTGTCTTTTTTCCACACTCACACCCTATCTTGATCATACTCTGACTACATGGCATCCATATGCAGGGCAAACTATTTTACAGTCTTATCTAGTATAATAGGACATAAACATTGAATTTGATAGTTATCTTTTATTTACACATTAGAACACAACGCATGAACATGAAGGGATCGTTTGCATTTGCAACCAACACCTCCGCAAACCCCCCTGCGGAATACTGGCCGCGGACAGGGGTGGGAATCCCCAAGCTGGAAGACTGTACTGCGTCATGTTAACATTAGCTAGCTAGTTAGCATGGATACAGAGTGCACCGGGCTAAAACTATAAAGGACGTAAGGTGTGTGATATAGTAAAACACTTACTAACTGGTAATGCACGTTAGCATTACGTTAAATGACAACTTTACCTGTTACTTACCAGAATAGCCTCCTACACGTGCGACGAATGACAGCAGGCAGAAGGCGGCGCGTTTTTCAGAAACACACCGGAGTTAAACTTACGCCGCGTTATTTACCGGCACTTCTAACACCAACATTTGCAGCCATTAACTCATATGTGGTAGTAACACTGAAATTACTTTCTCTGCGTCAAAATAAGGCAACACTGTGATTTTGATACTTTATCATTTATACTTAACTGTACCTTCCTCCCATTCCTCCGTCTCTGCTTATTGACATTTAGGAGAGTGTCAGATATAAATTAACAATTCAAAATTATCAAACAAAGACAGACACAACACTGAAAAGATGAAAAAGACACAGTTTGAAAAGTAAATATGTTTTATTGCAAATCTCTTATCTTAACATAGCCTACCTTATCATATGTTAACTTAACCCATCTTATATTTTAACTTAGCCTATCATCATATTTTAACTTAGCCTATCTTATCATATGTTAACTTAGCCTATCATATTTTATCTTAGCCTATCTTGTCATATCTTAACTTAACCTATCTTATTATATTTTAACTTAGCCTATCTTATCATATAACTTAACCTATCTTATCTTATTATATTTCAACTTAGCTTATATTAATATATTTCGTCTTAGCCTATCTTATATTTTAACTCAGCATATCTTATCCTATCGTATCTTATAGCTACATTAACACTTAAACAGTATCACTTTCCGTTGGGTCCCGCGGGATCCCAGTCCCAATGCAGGGCTCTAACACGGATATTCTAAGAAAAAGAAAATAAACACTTTACTTAACTTTACTTAAAGCAGTCATATAACTGCATTATACATACCCAATTAATGCCTTATAAATCATTTATAAAAGTATTAAAAACACGGCTGTAAATACTTATACAAAGGCATAACACATTATAGCTATCTTGATAATGCATTATGAATGCTCTGATCTATATATACACAATAAATATCTTCATAATACATTATATCGGCCATTAATCCATAATAAACATGGCTATAATGTGTTATGCTTTTTTTTCTTCAATATTTATACCCATGTCTATAATATATTTATGGATGCATTACAGTGCATTGTGAAGGTGTCAATAATGCAGTTATATTACTGCTTTAAGTCATTTGTAAACCTGAATTCACAACCTTATAATTACTGCCTCTTGCTACTTCTTCTGAAAGGCAGGGGACAGCAGAAGAAGCACCACTTCATCTTCTTCTTCTTCTTGTGGCTCTTCTCAGTATCTTCTTCAGAAAGATCTTCGGCATTCACATGGAATGATACTTCTTCTTCACTGTAGATCTTCTCGGCAGCATCAGCATCTTCTTTTGTTTTATCTGTCTTCATCACTTCAGTCTCGTCCTCTTCCTCAGGTCCTTCTTCTGGTATAGTCAGTAGCTGTGATCTGTCTTCAGATGCCACCATACACTGAAACCTGACCAGTGTGGTAGCATCAGCATCTTCTGCCTGCTGGAATACCACATCAGCTTCTTCATTTTCCTCAGGTCCATCTTCCTGTAAAGTCTGCAGCCATATTCTGGCTACATATGCCGCCATGCACTGCCAACTGTCCACTGTGGCAGCATCAGTGTCTTCTGCTTCCTGAAGCTCCTCATCTGTTTCTTCATCTTCCTCAAGGTCTTCCTCCTGGATGGGTTCTAGCCAAGTTCTGCCTACTTGTGACACCACATATTCCACAGCATTCCCTGTACTTTTCCCTCCTCCTCCCTTAACCTCCTCCACATTCACTCCCACCTCACATACATTCTCCTCACCTCCATTTAGCATATCCATCATACTAATACCAGCCTCTGTCCCCTCCATCACAACCCTGGAGGCCTTCCCCTCAAATGTTCCCCACTCTGGTACCTCCACATATTCCTCACTACTCTGCCCCCTTACCTCACCCTCCCCCCGGCTTGTCCGGTCCTTCCTGACTTTCTTTTTTTTGTTAAGGTAGCAAGTTTTATAAATTTCCCAGTCTTCAGATGAAAGGCCGTAATTACTCTGAAGACTCTGAAGCAGTCCATCGTTTTCCACACTCTCCCCTCCCTTACCCAAATCGGTAGACCCCCCCAATCCCCCCTTAACCCCCCCAGCCTGGACAGTGGGGAGTGTCACTGGTGAGAACTCCTCCACACCTTCTCCCCAGTTGATCACTTCATCCCACAGGTTCCAGGCTTCCCAGTGTTGGGTGTTGGTCCATCGATCAGCTCTCTCAATTCGCTCTCTGGGGAATAAATGAGAGATTAACCAGCACTTAAGAGAGATAATAAAATAAAGAGCTGGAAATTCTTCAACCATACAGAAAATACAATTGTTATAATTATTATAATAAATAATTACAGGGTTCACATATATAAAAAAGAAAGAATAAAAGAAACAGCGAGCAAGATTGCAAAAAAAATCTACTGTAAAATGCACGATACTGTAAGTGCAATAGCATATTAAACAGTAATGTCACCAAATTATAACTAGAATCAAATACGAAACAACTGTGCTCCACATCAAATGAATACCCAGATGAATACTACCAAGAACTGAGTTAACACTAACCAAGCTAAGAATATTTGAAAGTGTTAATCCTGTGTAACAATGTAAATAGATGTAATGATAAACTTAGAAGCATCTAGCCTACTCTGAAAGTAATGCCCCAAATTTTTTTTTACAATTTACCTACCACCCTGTACAGTAGGGGGTCCCAACTTCCGGTCGGTGTTCCGGTACCGTCCGCGCGGAGTATTGCACCGGGCGGCAGACAACCGGGGGTAGAGGAGCCAGCCGTCCCGTTTATTAGGGGATCGCGCCGTTTTGGAAAGAAAGCTGCCCGTATTGATGTACGGAAATACGCCATTAGCCCCGCATGTCCGTATACACCGTCAATCTCCCGCCGCTCGGCGTGGGAACCCCCAAATTATACCGCCGTCTTACCCATCCGTGACACTTTTCTACGACGGAAACCGATCCGCGGACATCGAAAGGTTGGGAAGCCCTACTAAACTAGCATGTTTGAGATGAATTTACTAACCAAATAGTCTGTCATTATTTAAATATTAGCAACCACAGTAGCAATAAAAACCACTGCACTTTAAATGACGTTAAAAAATATGTAATATAAAAAAAATGTAATGTTTTTTATTGTATTATAGACATTTACTATGTCATTATAGTATAAAAGGCTAAATAATCAAAGTAGCACAACATCAGTTGAAGAATTCAAAGACATTTTGGAGAGCTAACAAGCTACTCACCTCTGCGCCATTTTCACTCAGAGTTTGTTGTGCTTCAAACGGTAAAGTTTGTTTACGTTGTTTCTATGGAAACTGCTCTGACTCTCCGCTTGACCGTAATATAAAGGCATGTATGCAGTCATTTTCTGATTGCAGATTTGATCCCTATGCAGTAATTGACCACTGACCTCTTGGACCCTCTGGGCTGCCTTCACCTGCATTGAGGCAGCTGTTACGTTTGCTGTCATTACATTCAGCCCAAAATATCAAAGTACAGGATTTAAGATTTGAATTAGTAACAGGACCATGGGAAACAAAACATATATGTTATTGATCCCTCGAAGAAAGTTTTCAATTTTCTCCTTCTTTCAGTTCTTAAATAACGTGTCAGTTTTTGCTCTGTTTGGTTGGGATTTACCATTTTAACATTGTAGCAGTTCCTAGGCAATACACAGACAAATTCTTTTTTTTAGGATGGAATTGTTATGCTGTAAACGATTACCTTCACGTTTCAACAAAGGTACTTGCTTTCGATATATAATTTTTTGTACATGTGTACTCTGGTCATTCCCCTTGTACATATGGATTGCATGGAAGGACAGTCACTGCTGTCACCTATACTGTCCCTGTCTGCTTTTCTCATTTAAGTGTTGATACGGCAAAAGAAGATGGACCTTTTGTAGAAATTTCCAGCCAGAGACTTGGTTCCTATATGAAGAGAATATTTTATTTTAATTCAGGCTTGCATGTGATCTCCCCTTTACTGCACAAGGAGGGCACACACATCAACAATTAGCAATGCAGCAAAATACAGATGAACAATTTCTCACAGTTTCAGAATAAATCAGATTTCTCTGTAATTCAGAGATTGTCTAAGACTTCTGCTAGATCATTTTCTGCACTTGAACCTAATTTCAAGATAAATGACACCTGGGTCTATTAAAAGAAGGTGATGCTGCCTGACCCACCAACCAAGGCTGGGAGGAAAGGGAGGAATACTAGTCAAAGGAAGGAAGAAAAGCAGCCCACCCTATCTCATGGTCATGGATACAAAAGTCAGGGAGTGTTACGAAGAAGACACCACACTTAAGACCATTGGTTTTATGCACTGAATTACACCAGGTAGAGTTTTTGCATTCTAGCTGTGTTACGTAACATTCCTCAGCCTTCATTTGTTTCCACATAATGCAGGACATAATTTAGGGTGCCAAACAAGACAGCGGAACTGCAGTATAGCCAATTATTTGTTTCAGTAGTTTTATAACAACTCGAACATAAAATGTTTGTTTTTCTTAGATAAAAGTCCAGTTGAAACAGACTTTATTTTTAAATGTTAGATTGGATTTAAGAGATGGAACATGTTGCTTGTGTTAATACTGCTTTGATTTTGAGGATGAAGTCTGAAGTGTAGGTGACGTGTAACAGGTTGTTATTTTACTTTTAATTTATAATTATACAAGATTCTGTTTTCCTTCTTCTGTCTAACCTGATGGGTACAATATCCTTTAAACTTTCCCATGATGCTTTTGTCCTGCATCGCCCCTCCCTCTGTCTTTTCCCCTTTATAAGGGTCCCGACCTCATTTCCTCTTCCCTTTGGTGTATTGCACACGCGGGAAGAGGTGAGGATCCCCCGAGTTAGTAAATCAATTGTATAATTATGACCCATATATTATATATTATATTTGATTTATTATTCATCATAAGCAGGGGATAGAAAACACATCTATACATAAGTATATACATTGTTTTACTTTGAGCAGAGAGAGCAAGAGGGCCAGAGCATATGAAGTTTACCCCTTTCCTTATTGTTCCCAACAGGTTCTATAAAATCCGGGAACGACAACGACATCTGTAATATCCCTTCCTCCTGCACCCCACACACACCTGATAACACCCCAAAACACAATGCAGAGTATAGGCAGGGAATGACCGGTTACATAGGTACACTAGTGCGGCTTGTAAATATGCCCTTAATTTATGCCTGAATATCCCTCCCATATAGTGGCTGACCACATATCATGTGAAAGACCCGGAGAGAGTGAGTGTATATATATATGTATGATGTGCATGTGAGAGACACCATCGGAAGTCCGGTTCAGTTCCTCAGAGGCACTACTATGGAGGCGCTTACAGTAATAAACTTGCTGACCGCAAAAACTGGCACTATGATGGAAGTTATGCAGAAGTGCAGAGTAGATGGAATAATTTTTGTACCTCAATAAGATTGTATGCCTTTTGCCTGTGTCTCCAGCCAGTGCCGGGGGTGAAACGCGCCTGCAATTATCAGCGGGATAACATTATCGTTCTTTTTATTCTGTGGAAAATGAAAGACTGATTTGCTGGCCAGATTTATTTATGAATCATAAACATGTTGTGGGCTATATAAGTAAAGTCAGGGCTCTCAAGTCTTATGCATTGACTGTGAGACACTTGCATTTCAACCAGTTCACATGCTCACGCGCCGCACCTTATGTTTGTCAAGCTGAGAAGTAAGGGTTAGGGTTATAATTATCAATAAATAATGTACTTCCCTGTGAAACAATGATGCTGTATGTTTATTTGCATATCATGATATGGTGCAGCCTTTTAATAGGTTTCTGTTTTTCTGTTAATCCATTCATGGTGTTGAATAAGTCAGCAAGCATAAGTGTAAGGCTAGTGAGTGACTGGTGTTTTCGGGGGAGACTCCCTAGAGCTGGAGAGAAATACCTTAAGGCACGGGATGAAAAATCCCAAATCTTCCAGGAAAAATGTCAGCATTATATGTATTTGCCACACAGAACAGAACAAAAAATTCCTTAGGGAATCACTCGCCTACCATAGTCACTATACTACTCAGAACGCCTGGCAGCCACCAAATCAAACATAGGAAAAGGTCCGGATTTATAGCGTTAGAATGTGGTAGAAACTAATATCCATAACGTACCATCCTAGAACACACTGTGTTCTAAAATTTAAGCCCAATTAAAATCTGAATATTAAATGAGGAAAATAATTTGATTTGTTCTTCTATCCCAAGTTGTGGTCTAAAAGCAATAAGACCACCATCCATTATACCTGCTTTGGGGAAAATGCACTCCTGTAGCCACTAGGGGAGCTCTCACCTCTTCTGGGCCCAGCTAAATAATTATGTTACGCATTCTAACAAGCTTTATTATCTGTGTCAATAAGCCCTGCTTTTACACTAACACTCCTGCTGAGAGGCTAGTTTGATTACCAGTCTTGCCCTTGTCATTAGGAACACATGAGAATTTGCGCAGTGCTGTTTCACAGTGGATTCTCACTGGTTTTCCCTAAGACTGGTACGATACATTTTATTCAGTTTCATACCACAGGTTATTGCAAGAGGGATCAATTGGTTTACTTTTATACTGGTGCAAGGAAACTATTATTATGATGGTGGGTTATCAAACACAGTAGCTGGCTACCTTGCACCAGAATACCTTAGTGAACTGCTGACCACATACAACCCTCCACGCTTGCTTCGCTCTCAAGCCATGGGATATCTGTTAGTGCCTAGGGTAGAAAGAGCTACGGCAGGC
The DNA here is from genome assembly GCF_023856365.1 of Brienomyrus brachyistius. Taxonomy (NCBI): domain Eukaryota; kingdom Metazoa; phylum Chordata; class Actinopteri; order Osteoglossiformes; family Mormyridae; genus Brienomyrus; species Brienomyrus brachyistius. The sequence continues at coordinate 2,228,577 of NW_026042309.1, forward strand.
TGCAGAGCTTTCTCCTACAAAGCTCCTCAGCTGTGGAATGGTCTTCCACCGGATGTGCGGGTTTCAGGTTCACTCTCAATATTCAAGTCCAGACTAAAAACACACCTGTTTAGTTTAGCGTATAGGGACACCAATTCTAGCCCTAGCTAACTCTTCACTCCCAGTCAGACCTGTAGTGTGAGGTGTAGAGCTGGGTGGGGATCGGTGCCATTGGCTTTGGATGAACTGGATTGTCAGTGCTGTCACTCTAGCTTTGCAATCTCTTGTGGAACTGGAGTGCTGACATTTCAGGGACTCCCCATGCCGGCATTCCCACTTGCCTCTCCCTCCTACTGATGCTGCCATAGCCATATCTGCCGGAGCTTGCAGATTGCACTTCATATTGTACTCACCTAGCTTTTAGCACTGCCAATAGCCTCCTCTACTATGCCTAATTGTACATTTTATTTCCCCTACTCCTCCTGGGGGGTGATGCCTGGAGACCTCAATCTATCAAGATATCCAGCACACCCGACCACCACCAGTGACGTCCCTGCATCCAGCTCGCCGTTCTGATCTTCCATGTATGACCCGCTGCCTTACCTCTGGTTGCCTGGCAATTGGAAGAAGACTCGGCTTCGGCATTGGCTTATCTTCCTTGCTCTCCTCTCTCTATTTGACTATCCCTGCCGGCCCCTGGAGGATGGGCTTCCCCTTTGAGTCTGGTCTCTCTCAAGGTTTCTTCCTTCTAGGGAGTTTTTCCTTGCCACTGTCGCCTATGGCTTACTCACTGGGGGCTTTGGGTGCGGATACTGTAAAGCGCTTTGAGACAATGTAATGTTGTGATAATGCGCTATATAAAAATAAATTTGTTGTTGTTGTTGTTGTATCTCAGACATAAGACGCCCATTACGTACCTGTGTATCACCTATATGGGCTTGGAATCTGTATATCAATTGAAATAATTATTCATAGCCCAGATAGCATCATGTTATTGTTTCAGCGTTGAAGTATAGTTAAATGCATTGAATTATGGTCAGTGATAAATTATCAGCATTGAAACTGAATTGATTTTTGGTCAGATGTTCAATATTGAAAAATTAATGGTGGCGAAACCTTGATATAAAGTGACTTTTTCAACATTGAAAATAAGATGCTGAGTTAACATCAATATTATTGAAAATAAAAATGGAAAAATGAATTTATGGGGGGCGGCATGATGGTGCAGTGGTTAGCACTGTTGCCTCACACCTCTGGGACCCGGGTTTGAGTCTCTGCCTGGGTCACATGTGTGGAGTTTGCATGTTCTCCCCATGTCGTCGTGAGGTTTCCTCCGGGTACTCTGGTTTCCCCCCACAGTCAAAAAACATGCTGAGGCTAATTGCAGTTGCTAAATTGCCCGTAGGTGTGTGTGTGAGAGTCACTGGTGTGTGAGTGTGCCCTGCAATGGGCTGGCCCCCCATCCTGGGTTGTTCCCTGCCTCGTGCCCATTGCTTCCAGGATAGGCTCCGGACCCCCCGCGACCCAGTAGGATAAGCGGTTTGGAAAATGGATGGATGGATGGATGTGCACCAAAGCACACACATTTTTTTCTGGTGGCTTAAACACATTTTTGTAACTACTGGCTATTTTGCAAAAACTCTGCACACAAATAAAAAAACCACCAAATCAGCAAAACATTGTAGGTCTCTTGCAAAAGCTAATAAATCGTGCTTAACTCTTCAAACCTTTGGAAAAATTGTATTTTTGTACCAATCAGTTAACACTAACCATCATCTTAATAAGCACACAATGTGCCAACTACACACTTATGGTAGGAATGGAAAACACATCTGGCTTTTGCTTTCTCTGTGCACGAGGTATGTCAATTTGAGGTCATACTTTTGTCATAAATAGTTCTGTAAACACAATTCAAGATTCAAATTTCAAGTATGAATGTTTATTCACATGCATCAAAAGAAACATAAGACAACATACAATTTCACTGAGAGAGAGAAAAAAAATCATTCTTGTCGTCTCTTTGGGTCCGGCCACAGAATTTCATCAACATCACATGCAATGCTTTCTAGACCAAGGCACCGGGGAAACTCTCCTGGAGTGCCTCATCCAGGCCTGACATGATGCCTGGTCAATATTCTCGCATGCCTCCTCCATTGCCTGTAAAAGAGCCATGCGTTGATGGGGATGACGATCATAGACCTTCCAGCACCAGGCAGAGAAGAATTCTTCAATCGGATTCAAGAATGGAGAGTAAGGCGGGAGGTTGAGTACAGTGAAGAGTGGGCGACTGTAAACCAGTCCTATGGAAACTAATATTGTCCCATATGATGACATAACTGGTCTGTGAACATTAGTGAGCATATGATGTAGGCTGTCCAGGAATGTAATAATGTGTGCAGTGTTACATGGGCCCAGGGTTGCATGATGGTGAACAGCACCGTTCTGACTTATAGCTGCGCACATAGTTATGTTACCACCACGCTGTCCTGGGACATTGATTATGGCACCGTGTACAATAATGTTCCTACTCCAATTAGCCTCACCGTGTTTTTGGACTGTGGGGGGAAACCAGAGTACCCGGAGGAAACCTCACGACGACATGGGGAGAACATGCAAACTCCACACACGTGACCCAGGCAGAGTCTCAAACCCGGGTCCCAGAGGTGTGAGGCAACAGTGCTAACCACTGCACCATCATGCCGCCCCCCATAAATTCATTTTTCCATTTTTATTTTCAATAATATTGATGTTAACTCAGCATCTTATTTTCAGTGTTGAAAAAGTCACTTTATATCAAGGTTTCGCCACCATTAATTTTTCAATATTGAAAAAATGACCAAAAATCAATTCAGTTTCAATGCTGATAATTTATCACTGACCATAATTCAATGCATTTAACTATACTTCAACGCTGAAACAATAATATGATGCTATCTGGGCTATGAATAATTATTTCAATTGATATACAGATTCCAAGCCCATATAGGTGATACACAGGTACGTAATGGGCGTCTTATGTCTGAGGTAGCCAGCTACTGTGTTTGATAACCCACCATCATAATAATAGTTTCCTTGCACCAGTATAAAAGTAAACCAATTGATCCCTCTTGCAATAACCTGTGGTATGAAACTGAATAAAATGTATCGTACCAGTCTTGGGGAAAACCAGTGAGAATCCACTGTGAAACAGCACTGCGCAAATTCTCATGTGTTCCTAATGACAAGGGCAAGACTGGTAATCAAACTAGCCTCTCAGCAGGAGTGTTAGTGTAAAAGCAGGGCTTATTGACACAGATAATAAAGCTTGTTAGAATGCGTAACATAATTATTTAGCTGGGCCCAGAAGAGGTGAGAGCTCCCCTAGTGGCTACAGGAGTGCATTTTCCCCAAAGCAGGTATAATGGATGGTGGTCTTATTGCTTTTAGACCACAACTTGAGATAGAAGAACAAATCAAATTATTTTCCTCATTTAATATTCAGATTTTAATTGGGCTTAAATTTTAGAGCACAGTGTGTTCTAGGATGGTACGTTATGGATATTAGTCTCTACCACATTCTAACGCTATAAATCCGGACCTTTTCCTATGTTTGATTTGGTGGCTGCCAGGCGTTCTGAGTAGTATAGTGACTATGGTAGGCGTGTGATTCCCTAAGGAATTTTTTGTTCTGTTCTGTGTGGCAAATACATATAATGCTGACATTTTTCCTGGAAGATTTGGGATTTTTCATCCCGTGCCTTAAGGTATTTCTCTCCAGCTCTAGGGAGTCTCCCCCGAAAACACCAGTCACTCACTAGCCTTACACTTATGCTTGCTGACTTATTCAACACCATGAATGGATTAACAGAAAAACAGAAACCTATTAAAAGGCTGCACCATATCATGATATGCAAATAAACATCCAGCATCATTGTTTCACAGGGAAGTACATTATTTATTGATAATTATAACCCTAACCCTTACTTCTCAGCTTGACAAACATAAGGTGCGGCGCGTGAGCATGTGAACTGGTTGAAATGCAAGTGTCTCACAGTCAATGCACAAGACTTGAGAGCCCTGACTTTACTTATATAGCCCACAACATGTTTATGATTCATAAATAAATCTGACCAGCAAATCGGTCTGTTAGGTTGAAGAAACTGTTATTAATCATTTTGTTATCACTCCTGTATGATCAGCAATGAATGTAAATATGTATATATATTATTTTGTTTTCCCCTAGCCTCATACTTTAGATTATATTAATAATAGCATTCCCACCTTAGCAAAACCGGAGCTTTCTCTCACCTCCCTATTCTGCATGACTCTTGCGCCTCCCACTGACTATAAATAAAGGAGTCAAGGGGAACCACCCTTTGTAACACATTCTGCTGTAGTTTGCATTGCAGAGAGTGTGGGTACCCTTGCAAGTAAAAACTATAAAGTGTGTTGTCTCAATAAAAGGTGGAGTTGGGGTGGAAACGCCGGGCGCTTTCCCCAACATAGAATTTGGTCCTTCGAGCCGGATCCGAGGAACCCCGAAGACGTCTCCAGTACGCCGAGAGAAGCGACACCGAAAACTGCCGGCAGTCACTCGAAGACGGGTGCAAGAAAGACCTGTGATGTGAATTCGTTATCAGGCCGGTGATTAGAACTGCGCTCGACGTCTGGTGATGTCTGAAGGACCTCGGTGACGGAACAGAGAGCACACTACATAGGTGAGAAACACGGCACCTAAGTGAATAGGTGGCCAAGTGAGACATACGGCACCTAAGTGAGTAGGTGGCCAAGGCATGCATGTGGTTAAGCTTAGCCGAAATTAAGCGGGAGCGAAAGTAGGCGTTGTGGGAGAGAGTGTACGGCGTTCTATGTGGATGTGTCCTTACAGGTTTTAGACTAACCTACACGATCCACCCTAAAAGCAACAACATACTGGTGACTGAAGGATAAAGGACGGGTTTCATCCCTGAAAACTAACACCGCTGCTCTAATAGTGAGCAGTAGAAGGCCGTGTTGGTGTCCTCCTGAGGTCTCATGCCAGGGACTTGCTTTTAGGATTTTTTATGTTTTGTAGTGTATTCAATAAAAGGTAACAATGGGAAAAAATCTGAGTAAACAAATCAAATTAGAGGGAGATGAGAAGTTTATGGAAGGATATAAACCAGGATCAGGACAAATAAGTAGTCAGAGATGGAGGAAAAAACATGGGTTTGAAGGAAAACTCCATACTCCAGACATATTAAAGTTACAGGGAAACTTAAAACTGGAGATGTTACAGACTACCAATAATAAAAAAGGCCAAGATAGAAAAAAGGAATACGTTTTCTCTGATGCATGGTTAGAACAGAGTAAACTAAGAGATAATAAGAGACAACAGAAAAAGAGAAATAAGGAGAAAAAACTGCAGGTGGCTTTAATCACACTAGACGAAGAAACGGCAGCAAGACCTTCTGCCCCTCCAGCTCCTCCACCGCCCCCACAAATTCCGGTGCCTGCACCGGCGCTGGTTCCAGCCACAGATAGACAAGAAGCAAGGGGGGGGGGGTGGAACCATCTCGCATGTTAACTCGAGGGTCTGATCCCTCTCTATATCCTGTAAAAGATTTGGCCACAGCTAAAGTACAATGGCATCCAAAAAATAACACAGAACAAGAGGAGGTAGAATGGCAGTGTCCCCTCGTAGAAGTGGCAAACCCAAATCGAGGGCCAAATAATGCAGGACCCGAAACTATGTTAGTATATAGACCCTGGACCGCTGAGGATAGAACAGCGGCTTTAAAAGGAATACCCCCGGTTGAAGAAGGGGTACCCGAGTTTTGGACTGCCATCCTAGAATTACAAAGTAGTTTTCATTTGAACGGCAGGGAAATGTACCGATGCCTAAGACAGTTGTTTACCCATAAATGGGGACGTGTGGCAGGCGACTTCACTGGACACGGTGCCAATAATCAGCCCTTAGCACATAACTCGCAGGAACTCATACAAGCATTACAATACCTGCGAGAGAGGATAGACACAGTCTTCGTGAGATGTGCAGATTATGGGCGAATAGCGCAGTGCAAACAAAAACATGGAGAGGAACCAGAGGATTTTATGGATAGGATGCGAGTGGTGTTCAGGGGAAATTCAGGAATTCCTCACGACGAGGAAGACGGAGGAGTGTATCAGCAACAATTAAAACGAGCTTTTGTCGCAGGCCTAAAGCCTGAATTGCGAAAATATCTCGACAAACATTGGGTACATCAGAATACTGGCTCAGTCCAACAAGCCTTAGAATATGCCCAACACGCACAGAAAGCGCAGAAACAGCAAAAGACAGATACAATATTCAGCGCCTCTGACGTGGTAGCGCTAGTGCAAACGAACCCTCGGGGACGCGGGGGATTCAGAGGTAGAGGAAGAGGAAGATTTAGAGGCCGAGGAAGATTTAGAAATAAACAAACAGGAGGGTTTTCACAGGAAACAGAGTGTTAGACATGCGGGAAACCTGGACATTTAAGCAGGGACTGCAGGTCAGGGAAGCGACCATTTAATCAAAACTCCACCGAAAATGACCAATGACCCTCCTCGGAGACCCCTGTTGCCGACGCTATCCGAGGTGAAACAGAGGTCATTTTAAGGGAAGAAACGGAGGTTACCTTACAAGACCTCCTGGATGAGGAAATAGATTTGCAAGCAGTATGTCAGCTATTAGCAGAAAGGCAGTGGGGAACTTTGCCAAGTCGGAAATTAATCATAAATGGCAAAGTATACGAATGCCTGTGTGATACTGGAGCCTGTAGGACTGTCCTAACCTCCATCCATCCATCCATTTTCCAAACCGCTTATCCTACTGGGTCGCGGGTGGTCCGGAGCCTATCCCGGAAGCAATGGGCACGAGGCTGGGAACAACCCAGGATGGGGGGCCAGCCCATCGCAGGGCACACTCACACACCATTCACTCGCACATGCACACCTAAGGGCAATTTAGCAACTCCAATTAGCCTCAGCATGTTTTTGGACTGTGGGGGGAAACCGGAGTACCCGGAGGAAACCCCACGACGACATGGGGAGAACATGCAAACTCCACACACATGCGACCCGGGCGGAGATTCGAACCCGGGTCCCAGAGGTGTGAGGCAACAGTGCCAACCACTGCAGCACCATGCCGGCCCTTGTCCTAACCTCCAGTCCTCCTGAAGTCACATACTCCTCATCTGTCATAAATATAAAAACAGCAGGAGGCCAAACAGACAGTCATCAGCTAACAAACCCAGTTGCAGTAAAAGATAAGGAAACTGGGATTGAATGTCAAGCACAAGTGTTAATAAGCCCTTCTTGCCCTGTCAATCTGTTAGGCCGTGACCTTATGGTACAGATGGGCATTAGTGTAGTTGCCACAAACTCTGGCATGAAAGCAATCATAAATGAGGAAGCCTATGTTGTGCAAGGAACCGGAGCACCACAATATTACTGGTCACTGGACCTAGGGGGAACTGCACAGACACGAGAATTGTTGCGAAAAACTAGAGAAAAGCAGTCCCCTAAACAAACCCAGTTCATGCCTGACGATGCCTTACACGTCACTATGTGGTACAAAGGCACCCCAGGACCAGATTATGCCTATGACAAAACGTTTCATGCCCTCCAAGACACTTGTATCACCTTACAACATTTGTATGTTAACTCCACTACTGGCTTTTCTGCTGCCTCAGTCATCTTATCTAATAAACAACAGGCTGTGTTCAGAGGGGAAACACCACACGTATCTCTATCAAAACCACCTCAGATGCAGTGGAGGGACGTAGAGATGTTCTTACGAGATTCCATGCAAGGTTACAATGACTACCAACCCGTACCTGGCTCCTGTTGGAGCTATGACAAAAAACACAATGTGTGGCGGTTCCCTTTGGGATGGAGAGTTCAAACCACTCTCACCACACACTTGCAGGACCCAACCTGACAAATTTTTTCTGTTCTGGAGGGGGGATCATGTCCAGATCTAGATCGCCTCCCGGAAGGGTTGTGGTCGTCCTCCCCCACTGATGTAGGACTGGTAAAGGGGTTCCCACCATACAAAGTAATTGTGAAATCAGAACACCGCCCGGTAGTTAGACAATACCCATTAAAACCTGAGGCAGAGAAAGGTATAGCCCCTGTAGTGCAGGATATGTTGGCATCAGGAATATTGCGAGAGGCTCCTGAGGCCACTTGCAATACTCCTATCTTCCCTGTCCAGAAGGGACATACAGGGAAATGGCGCATGGTGCAGGATTTAAGACCAGTTAATAACATAGTGCAACACGCAGCACCAGACGTGCCCAACCCACACTTATTGCTCAACTCATTAACCCCTGATAAAAGTTACTTCTCAGTAGTTGATCTCAGTAATGCATTTTTCTCAGTACCATTGCACTCTGATTCTCAACATTTATTTGGTTTCACCTATAAGGGAAAAAAATACACATATACTAGACTCCCTCAGGGATTCTCTGAAAGTCCACATGTATATACCATGGCCCTTAGATATTCTATGAGTACCTGTAAAATACCATCCCATAGTCAAGTGCTACTGTATGTAGATGATATATTAATTGCTTCAGATACAAAACAGCATTGTAAGGAAGCCACACTGTTGGTGTTACAGCATTTATATGATACAGGACATAAAGCATCAAAACAAAAATTACAATATTGCAGGGAGGAAGTTATATATCTTGGACATAAACTCTCCCAACAAGGTCGATCATTATTAGAAACTAGAAAACAGGCAATACAAGAGGCACCAAAGCCAAAGACTAAACAGCAAATGATGTCCTTCTTAGGACTTTGTAATTATTGCAGAGAATGGCTACCTGATTATGCCGCACTCGTTCAACCTCTGCAAACCTTAATTTATGGGAAAGACATGGCCTTAAAAGATAAAATTCAGTGGACAAAAGAAGGAGAATTGGCATTCGCAAACTTAAAAATGATGCTACAAACAAATGTGATACTTGCCTTACCAGATTATCAACAACCATTTACCTTATGTGTTGATGCTAATCAAGGTTATATGAAAGCGGTATTAACACAGCCGTTCGGGACAAAGGAAAGACCACTAGCATTCTATTCTAAACGATTAGATGCAGTAGCAGCTGGTTTTCCACAATGTTTGCAAGCATGTGCAGCTGCTGCAGAAGCAGTAAAATTATCAGCAGAATTAGTGTTGTGTCACCCACTCACCCTGAAGGTGCCACATTCAGTTTCATTAGTTTTACTGCAGACGCCGCTTCTGTTCCTCACACATGCTAGACATCTGACCTTAGTCTCACTCCTGCTTTCACAGTCAAACATTACTATACAGCGATGTGGTCCTCTTAACCCTAGCACCCTTCTTCCGACAACGGAAGATGGAGAGCCACATTCGTGCAAAGCAGTTGTGGAAGAGCAAACAAAACCCAGAGCAGATATTTTACAGACCCCAATATCAGATTCAATGGTTGTTTATGTAGATGGATCAGCATCAAAAAATGATATGGGAAAAAATAAGGTCGGGTATGCTGTAGTTACGTCCACTGAAGTGTTAGAGGCCAGTGCACTCCCACCTGCTTGTTCAGCACAAGCGGCTGAACTCTATGCTGTAATTAGGGCATGCGAGCTATTCAAAAATAAGTCACTTACTATATACACTGATAGTCAATATGTGTTTGGAACTGTTCATCACCATGCAAGAGTGTGGAAAAATAGAGGTTTTAAAACATCGCAGGGAACGTCTCTAACTCACACAAACTTACTACTTAGATTATTAAATGTTGTACAATTACCGACTCCCCTTGCACTGTGCAAATGTAAAGCACACCAAACCGATGCTTCCACAATAGCTAAAGGAAACAACTTTGCAGATAAAACTGCCAAAGAAGCGGCCCTGAAACAGCCCACCTTATCAGTGGCAGACATTCTTTTCATAGATAGTGATGTGCTGTGTGATGCACAGATTCATGCTCCTAAAACAGAAATACAGAGTTGGATCAAGAGAGGAGCAATACAGCAAGGGAAAGTTTACTATATGAATGACAAGCCCATCCTACCAAAAAACTTATACAAAACAGCTGCCTTAGTGAGCCATGGAAATACTCATGTCTCAACAGGAGGGATGGTACATATTATCCAGCAATACTTTTATGCTATAAATTTTTCTGATTATGCAAAGCAATTTTGTAGAACATGCTTAATTTGCTGTAAACATAATGCACAGGGTAACATGAGACCAAAACGTGGCCAGTTCCCTGTAGCTGAGTACCCGTTTCAAGTTGTACATATGGATTTTATTGAATTATCTTGGTCACAAGGGAAGAAGTACTGTCTAGTCATTATAGACACCTTTTCTAAGTGGGTAGAAATATACCCTGTAAAGCACTGTGATGCAATGACTGTTGCAAAATGTTTGGTAGGCTATTATTTCCCTACTTATGGCATACCTCATATTATAAGATCAGACAATGGGACTCATTTTGTAAATCAGACCATGTCCCTTTGTTCACAAGCATTAGGTTTTACGCTTAAGAATCATTGTGCTTATCACCCTCAGAGTGCAGGCTTAGTGGAGAGAACTAACGGCACTATTAAAACAAGGCTCAGAAAAACAATGGAAGAGACAAAAAGGCTGTGGCCAGAATGTTTGTCTCTAGTAAAATTGTGGATGAGAATAACTCCCATTCCTGCAGGATTAACACCTTTTGAGATAGTGTACGGAAGGCCGTTTCCCCTAGCAACCGAAATGAGTGATATAGGGAAAGCGGACAGAGAAAATACATTGGCTAATTGGATGCGAAAGTTGCTATCATCACAACAAAAACATAGCCCCAGTAGTCTGCCAGTAAATTCTGTTTCTAACCAACAGGATAACTTGCAGCCAGGGGATTGGATCCTGGTCAAGGTCCTGTTGCGGAAGGAGTGGAGCACACCTCGGTGGGACGGTCCTTATCAAGTCCTCCTCACAACACCAACAGCTGTGAAAATAGCAGAACGACCTTCCTGGATACACAAAAGTCACTGTAAACCCATCAAGCCCTTATCAGAGGCCTCAGCGACAGAGTAGCAGTGGAAGTCCGCTACAAAGGCACAGTAACCAATAGGGTGCTGCTGTCTCAACCCGGTGAAGAAAACAACTGAACTGCACTCTATTAGGATGGCTCTGACGGGGTGGGGATGTGGTAAGGTGACTCTAGGGGTCATTCTTGTTGTAGGACTTGTATGGTTGTCCTTGCTCCCACTAGCTCCATTGCAACACCTACGGCGATGGACCCATGACGACTTCCATCGGCACATGGGACGATTAATCTGCGCAGTAGGGACAACATGAAGAGAGGAAAATTTGCTGTAAAAAAACTCAATTTGTTCGCCATAATATCTTGCTGACCTCCTTCCCAGGGCTTAAACTGCCCACAATGCTTTTCCACCCTCTATGCATATTTAGTATTTCCCTGATATATCAGACGCTGATATGGGCAGTACGGTATGCGCTCCGTCTGGTTAGATGTGGGCCTGCACTTTCTTAGGGGCCTGCCCCTCCTGACACAGACTCTTCCAGAATCTCATACTCCTCTCCATTTCCCATTCTTCACACTGTTTATTAGTGTATGGGAACGGGACAACCCTAACTGAAGGGTCAGGACTTGCACACAACACACACCCCTCCTGCCCTAATGAAGTGGCGGTATACTTAGCCCATTTATACCACCAATTTCCAAGTGTACGTTTTGCTAACCCATCCAGGTCTACTTCATCCTGGGCATCCTTCTAAAATTTGCTCACTCTCCTCACTCCCATATCTCCCCCCATTTCTCTCCGCTTTCGCTCACTGTAATCTGAGAGGTTATTCAGCATCAAAGGACCAGGCTGAGTCAGTGAAGTCAGTTGTCCTGTGCTCACCTGACCTGTGGTCCTGCTGTGCACCCAGACCTGAAGGGCCTGATAAATCATTAGCATCACTAACATCGTTGCTGTCAGCCGTACCAGAACCCACAGCTTCGTGTCCTGTCTGGAGTGGCTGGTCTGCTTGCGATGCTCCCTCTTGGCCCTCACTCTGCTCTGATCCTGAAACTGACTCCACCCCAAGCTGTGGAGCTCCTCTGGGAGCTCCATCAGGGCCATCTGAGTCAAGGGCAGCTGCATCCTCTGTGTAGTTTTCAGTGACTCTGTCTTTCGTGCGGTACTCTAGTGCAGTGGTTCAAATGGTACCACGTATTACTCCCTTCTACCTGCACCGCTGTTGCTGTGGCTCGTGTCACCTTGAAGGGTCCCTTTCGTCGGGGCTCGTGCCACTTTCACCGGAACACTCGCAGGTAGACTTTATCTCCGGGAAAGATGACTGGCTCCTCCTGGTCTGTGTCTTCTTTCTGTGCTTTCTCCTTTTCCTGTTTGGAAATAGTTTTGTGTATTTTGGTTAAAGTCCTCATGTACAACTTTAATTCATCCCCCAGCTGATCTAGGCTGGGTCCCTTATACGCCCCCTCAAGTCGATCCAGGCATAGGTCTCCCAGTCAGCATTTCATGCGGAGACAAATGCATCACCTGTGCGTTTCCATCCGATATGCCATCAAGGCTGTTGACAGGGCATCCACCCAGTTCATTTTCATGGTGGTGCAAATCTTATTCAGCTTCTGCTTAAGTGTGCCATTCACTCTCTCCACCATACCCTGCAACTGAGGGTGATACACACATGCCAACTTTTGTTTTATTCTCAGCTGTTAAACCACTAACTTTTAACTTTCCCCACAAAGGCAGCTCCATTATCAGAGCTTATTTCAGTTGGGATCCCAAACCTCGGACTCTCTGATCAGGAATTTCACCACTGTCATCGCCCCCATGTCCTTGGACGGTATTGTCTCCACCCATCTGCTGAACCTGTCCACAATCACAAGCATATATCGCTTTCCATATGCTGTTTTTCCCATGTCCACATAGTCCACCACAAGTGACTGAACGGTCCCTCAGGCACTGGAATGTGCCCTACTGGGGCCGTGATTGCTTTGCGTACATTGTTCTTAATGCACACCTCATATTCACATTCTGACAACCTTGCATCCATCATTGCTTGCAGCTTGTTGTGTAATTTTCCTTAACTCCTCCCCCCGTGCGCAATGGTCAAGACCATGCGCATCCGTTATCAAAATATTCACCAGAGACAGAGGTGCAGCCAAAAGTCCCTCATGGTTGCGATACAGACCATTAGCATCCTTAGAGGCCCCCCTTTTTAGCCACACTGAGGCCTCATAGGGGCCCGCCCGCTCCTGCAGGGCCACCAGATCAGAAACCTGCTCTGTAGTCACCATAGGTAAAAGATCAGCAGTACTCACCTGCGCAGCCGCCCTGGCTGCCGCATCAGAGGCTGCATTTCCTTGAATAACAAAATCACGACCTTTGCGGTGGGCCTGACACTTAACAATAGCCAAACGCTTGGGACGCATCATTGTGTGTAGCAACTCCAAAATCTGATTATAATGCTGAATGGGGGAGCCGTCACTTTTGCGAAAGCCCCTTTGCTTCCAGACTGCTCCAAAGAGATGGCATACACCGTGTGCGTATGCAGAGTCTGTGTAGATAGTAACTGTCTTATGTTGTCCTCGCCGGCACGCTGTAGTCAAAGCCTTTATCTCCACTAATTGAGCGGAACAGGGTTGTGCCACTGGCTCTGAAACGAGAGTGTGAAAATCATCACCCTGTGCCTGGACTACAGCAAACCCAGCCTTCAAGGCATCCCCATCTCTCCAACATGAGCCATCCACAAACAAAACCATCTCGCTATTTTCAGTGGGAGAGCTCTCCAAGTCTGCTCTCAGTTTAGTGTAAACCAAAGACTCTGCCACACACTCATGTGGCTGCCCCTCATCCTCCAGGGGAATGCTGTCTGCAGGGTTTACTGTAGTGGAGCGCTTTATTGTCACATCCGGGTAAGTGAGAAATGCAAAGTACGCTAGCTGCCTTGCTGGGGTCAACACAAATTTGCCTTTGTCAATAAGGTCCACCATCTTATGTGAAGTATAAAGTGTTTTTGCATTCTAGCTGTGTTACAGTATGTAACACAGCCTTCAACTTTTTTCCCCACACAATGCAGGACATGCAGGGGTGCCAAACAAAACAGTGGAGCTGCAGTGTAGCCAATTATTTCTTTCAGTAGTTTTAAAATCATTTCTGAGGCTGTGTGTTAGAGATGGAGGTGAGCAACACTGAGGCATCTCAGGGAACCATGTTGCCCATATTAAAAAACACACACGCATGCAACTCAGGCAATCCAGCATTTCTTATTTCAGTTATATATGACACTGCATGGGGGCGGCATGGTGGTGTAGTGGTTAGCACTGTTGCCTCACACCTCTGGGACCCGGGTTCGTGTCTCCACCTGGATCACATGTGTGCGGAGTTTGCATGTTCTCCCCATGTCGTCGTGGGGTTTCCTCCAGGTACTCCGGTTTCCCCCCACAGTCCAAAAACATGCTGAGACTAATTGGAGTCGCTAAATTAACCATAGGTGTGCATGTGTGAGTGAGCCCTGTGATGGGCTGGCCCCCCATCCTGGGTTGTTCCCTGCCTCCGGACCCCCCGTGACCCAATAGGATAAGCGGTTTGAAAAATGGATAGATGACACTGCATGTTTTTGTTTTACATGTTCACTACAAGTCAGTGTTTTTTTCATTGTATGATTAATGCCACATTCATACCAAAAAACACACTAGACATACTGTACAAGGCAATCAAGGGAAAAACCTTCTCAGAATACAAAGTGAATGTATCAACCGAAGAAGGATGTTTCCTTTTCAGAATATTCATTTTTTTACCATGTGGAACCACTGTCCATGATTCAATTGAGTGCATTCAAAGAATGATACATCAAGACTAATAGTGACAAAATATTCATTTAATATGCATTGTACATGAATGTAGGACTTAGATGTTGATGAATTTCTCATCAGTGAAGGGCATATACACTCAGGGAAAAAAAAGTTGAAAACCCAGAACTATCCAATTTAGATGTAATTTGGTACACGTGCAGACCAGTGATGGATATGTAAATGATTAGAATTGCAAGGAGTTGGCATGTTTAATTACCAGACACAGGATGCCTCGTAGTCACATTAGCCAGTTAACAGCACTTGACGGAGTTTGATAGGGTTGCATTGCGGGTTTGCATGAAGCCAGGTGGTCATATGGTGCAACTGCATGTGGGCCATGCGGATATCAGTCGCCTGATATTGAAACCAATGGGCACGTGAGGCATCCACACACGTCGTGAAGTTTCTGGTCATCCAAGACAGACCACGCCAAGGAAGGATCGTTGGATTGTGCTCCAAGCATCACAGATCCCCATGACACCTGCGCCTGATATATGGACACAGCTACTGGACTCTCTACAACACCCTATATCATCGTGTCGCGATGACTGGCATCAGCTGGACTACGGGTTCACCGTCCCATGCATAGGCTGCCGTTCACAATAGCACAGAAACGGTTGCGTTTGGAGTGGTGTAGTCACTGGGAGGCATGGACTGATGACGACTGGCGTCCTACCATGTTCAGCGATACATCTCAGTTCTGCAGTACCACAGATGACCGTCGTGTGCGTATGGTGGCGCCGCAGGGAGAAGAGCAATCCTGCCAACACTGTGGAGTGACACACCACACTCTGACGGCACAGTGGTACACCAGTGACATCCTAGTGGTATCCGGGCCCAGGGGTGTGCTATACCCTACTGACATGGGACCAGCAGTGTGGCCATACCGCCAACTCCGTTTGATCTGATATTATAATCATCGAGATACTGTCACATGCCCTTTCATCACATGCAGATTTCATTTTCACAACTTAGTCTGTTGTGCTTCACTTTTTTGCCACCGAGTTTGTGTTCTGACACCAAGTTGATGGGAATTGATTATTTGAGCGTCATCTAAAGAGCTTATATTACTTTAGATGGTATTTAGACTCACATGGTATTTTGAAAAGATTCCCATATGCGCTGATTAGCTGGGGTTGATCCGAGCAGCTGTGCACTTTTCTCCTGTAACACAAAAGTTTGCTTTTAGGACAGAAAACAAGGTTAAGACCATATTATGTGGTTTACATCTATCAAAATAAAACCAAAGTCACTGTTACCAAAAGAGTAACCATGTGTTGTCAAATTCCCTAACATTTTGCTTCATCTTACTTTGGATGTCCATGGTTAGGAGAGAAGCAGAAATCTGCTCAACCATTAGAAAGACTTTACTCGATACAGGGAGTGAGATCTTGTTGCAGGTGACAAGGCAGGATAGAGTGTATTTAGAAAAATAATGAAGAGGGAATGTGAGTGTGAGCTATTGTGGCATCTGTGTATAACCCAATATGGCGGCATCCTTCTGAATGTAAACAACATAGCCAGCTTAATTAGCTTAGTCAAGTGTAATTGAACTAAGAAAAACTTAGCAATATACGTTCCCTGCTTGGTGTGATAAATACAGCAGCAGCTGCTGGTGGACGGGCTACAAACAGACATCAAGAAGAAATCCCACCTCACAACCATTTACTGTACCAAACCCCTTAATGTAACTTGTAAAGATGTAGGTATTGGAGTATTCACATATTCATTTGCAGTGTCCACTTCCTGTCCAGTAAATTTGGCAGGACGAAATTTGAATAACCTAGGCCTGACTCGTGTATGCGGCTGAAGGAGTAAAGGTAGAATGGGTGGAGAATCCTGGGCTGAGCTGCATGGTGGCCTGGGGGACAATCATGAAAACACAGACCCTGTGATATCCTCAAAACCCACAACTAAAAGGGGAGTCAGGAACCACTTGACCCGTTAAGCCACATGGTGGCCTTATGAGCAGGCAAACACACTATGGGCTAAGGGGTACAAGACAGAGGAGAGAATAGGATGGCCAGTGACATGTGAACAGGACAAGGCAGGGATGGATTCTGACACAGGTGCCATACTACTTTGTTTAAATATGCCCAAGTGCTCAGAATGTTTTAGTGCAAGTCTTAGACAATGGTATCTCTGAATGAGGCAGCAGTTTGGTTCCTCCTGAAGGCCCTATAACTGTCCTGAGAAGTTGTTTGTATGCACTTGCTGCCTTGACACTTGCTGATGTGCGTGTGCTCTGCTTGAGCAGTAAAGGGGAGATCACATGCAGAGATGATTTTCTGTAGCTTCTCAGTCCGAGTAAAAATAAAATCTTCTCGTTATATAGGAACCAAGTCTCTGGCTGGAAATTTCTACAACAGAGCCATTTAGTCATTTATAGAAATATACAGAGCCAATGAAGGAACCAGATGTCACAGCACAGTAACACAGGTCACTGTCCGTGGAACTGAATGAATAGGATAACCGGCCAATGTGTTTGTGTGCTTACACTGATTATATGTCAGGGGGGAAAATATTTATATCATTGAGGGGAAAAATGTAAAAATATATACAGTAAGGACAATATAATCGTAATTTAATGTATCCCTTCTGCTCTTTAAAAAGCACAATGTCTGACTGACAAATATGTCTATTATTAGCACATTTTAATAATTTAATTAATATTAAGCAGTACACCTATTTCCTGTAATCACTCTGCGTTAAAGCAATTTTTAAAACTAGCTGTGAACTGGATGCTGTTCTGACTGTTGTTGCCATGGTGCCTTATTTACTTTCAAATCGCATTGTCCACAACCTGATCAAAGGACCAAACTTTAAAATCAGTGCAGGGTAGTGTCGCAAGTAGTGATGCTTAGGCTTTAACCTATGTCCTGGAAAGAAAGAAAATCTACAAGCAAGATATTCTTGGATAAGAACGTCAAGGTATGCAACCTCTGGCAATAAAATTTTCTGTGCACAAATCAGCTCCACAATGTCTTTTAGCTGAAGGGTCAACTGCCAATCATCATCTGTGGGCTCTTTCACCTTGTCACACATGATCACAGGAAGAAGTCTTAGAAAATTCCAGTTCTGAACAGCCTGACCATAAAGCTTTACTCCATTGGAGTTTACTGCACATGGCTTACTCAACACATCAGAGCCACTGTACTTAAATTTCTTAATGCGTCTATTCAGAATTGAATAAGTGAACCACTTTTTCTGCTTGATGAAGTACTTCAGGTAAAGGGCTAAATCATAGGAAAGGATACCCTCAAAAATGTTATGGCCTAAACAAGGTGGCAGGCCAGGCATACAAACATCGAAGTAATTCAATGAATTAAAACTCAGATATTATACCTTCAACGTTTTGTTGTTCCTCAGACTGTAAAATGCATTTGGATCTGTTTGAAAATCTGTTCGGGTTGTCCGGCAATACCTGCAGAAATATTCAGAAAAACTAAAATTTTCTGTAAATCCACCGATATTATGAGACCCCAAATTGTCCCCTGCAATGCACAAAACAGTCCCTTTAACTTTTTCCTCTGCCACCGTTATTCCATTGTCTTCCAGGTCTTTTAAGTCTGCAATGAGCCTTGAGAAAACTTTGTCATGGCCAAAGTGTTTGAAGTCTTTTTCCTGACACAGCATTACAAGTGACATGTGGTCTGTACTTGATGAGGTGGTAAATTAGCCAGAGACAAATATACAGCTACTACTTTGTGCTGCTTTTTGCTGAACCTAATGGGTTCACCGCCTCAAAAGAATCTTGATATAGAATTAGTTTTAGACATGATGGGTTTTGAGAAAAGAACTCATTGTTTTTATATACCTGACCATCACTGACATCACAAAGCACATCAGTGTATGGTACGTATGTACCCTGTGCAGCACAATTCTGCCATAAGTCTGACTCCAGTAAATGTCTCAAAGTGTCTTTCAATGGAACATAGTAGGCAAACCTCTGTGACCTTGTTTCATCCCTTCCTAAGTACAACTTTACAGGTTCTGTGTATCTAAACATCTGTTTAAAAGCCCTAGTTCTTGAAAAATTGGTTCTCATTGGTCCTTCATGACTAATGGTGAAAAGGTCAGATTCCTTCACAACATCACATATACTACCAATAACCTCATCTGTTAATTCAGTTAAGTCACTTTTCAGGAATGCACTTAATTTATTCAAAGTATATGTCTGTCCTAGTTCATGTATGCTTAGCATCTCTTCAATAATATTTTGTATAGTTGATGCTGGCAGAAGAAACTGCCCATGTAATTTCAAGTAGAAAAGAGAAATATTTCTAAGAAAAAGGTCACTGAAATTTTCTGTAAGATGGACTTCACCTTCATCAGTCTCACTAAATCTCTCTGTAGGGCCTGTAACTAACGGTTCAGTTTCAAGAAACTGAGAAACTGTCTCCTTATAAAGATCTCTTATACTGTCCACAGAACATTGTCTGTGTTTCCTGGACATGTAGGCTGTAAACGACGATCTCACAGTGAACGTATGGTCGCATCCTGTCACCGGACATGTCACAACACGTCCTTCGGCTATATGTTCCTTTAAGTGAGCTGTTAGTGATCTGACATCGCGACATTGGCGCTGGCACATAGACATATTACACGTAAACACCGTAAGGGCATTTGTAGTATCAATATATGAATCTGTGTTATGTTTACGGTAAAAATGAGCCTTAAATTCCCCATATGAACGAAACGTATTGTGGCAATCTGTAGCGCCACACTTGAACACGCATCGTGGTTCATGACGGTGAAGTTTGACATGTAAAACATGTTCCCTAGGGGTTTGCACTGATGTTCCACAGAAATAACAACTAAACATTGTAACTGCGTGAACAAACACGCACTCTATTGCTGTTTTAAACACCTAAATGCTGTTTCACATCCCGCTTGCAAATCTAAGTTTTACATGTGCTGCCAAGATACGTTCATGCGCCGTCAACACGGTACATGCTACTCGTGTTTAAAACCACACACTGCTTAACACTGCTTAAAACGATTTAATTTAACTTACCAATTTGCCCAGACACATTTATTTTATTTTATATTCCCACTAGTTTGTAGATTTTTTTTAAATGTTATGTTTGTTATTGGGTGCTTTCCACTTCATGTACCCACATACAGCGCTGGCTTAAAGCAATACATTCTGGTCCTGACGCAATGCATTGTGGTTAGATTTTTATCGTCCGCTGCATTATGTCACCATGTCACGTCGTACAAAAACCTCGCGAGAGCAAGACAGATCATCCTGCACCTCTTAAGTGTCATGTAGTTTTGCCTGAAACGCAAAAATAAAACAAAGCAATTAAAGCCGATCAGTGGCTCAAATTCTGCTGTAGCGATTGAAGAACTTTTGTCGGAAGTTGGATTCGAACCCACGCCTTACTTCGGAGAACAGAATACCCCTTACTTTGAAAGGCCATTTTCGCTGCGCAGGAGGCTTTAGACCGCTCGGCCATGGGGCAGTTTCCAGTTGAACCCTAAGGAGTAGGTTAAGTCCAGCCTTGGCTTCCAAGCTGACGTTTTTCTACATATGTGCTTGTGTATCATGGACAGTAAGAGGGGGCAGGCAAGGAGAGAATTTCTCTCTTTGGGGATCAATAGAGTGTTGTTATTATAACGTCTAAAACGTATGATGGTCTGTCGATAAATCAATAACAATATCAATGAAGTCAATGTTTATCTAAAGGAATCAGAATTCAGGAAAAGCCAGGGGCCGGACCGAGTGTAGGGGGCGTGGCCAGAGACAGCCTGCTGACTGTTCCAAATCATGGGTGCATGTTACAAGTCCGGAACATATTTTAACTTAGTACTAACTTAGCATCATATTTGATCTGATTCGACTGAATATCCCAGGTTTCCATCTCTCATGCATCTGGTGTGACGTGTTTTCAGACTCTCAGGCTGGCGCAAAGAAATCTTACGGGAATTGAACGTCTCACTCCGGTCAGCTGACCAAAGTTGGTAACCTTGGTATTGTGTGTAGGAGATTCGGTATAACTATAATTTCGTTCTCCATTTACATGCCCGTAGTGTCTTTAAGTGTTATATAGTTTTGCCTGAAACGCAAAAATAAAACATAAGCAATTAAAGCCGATCAGTGGCTCAAATTCTGCTGTAGCGATTGAAGAACTTTTGTCGGAAGTTGGATTCGAACCCACGCCTTACTTCGGAGAACAGAATACCCCTTACTTTGAAAGGCCATTTTCGCTGCGCAGGAGGCTTTAGACCGCTCGGCCATGGGGCAGTTTCCAGTTGAACCCTAAGGAGTAGGTTAAGTCCAGCCTTGGCTTCCAAGCTGACGTTTTTCTACATATGTGCTTGTGTATCATGGACAGTAAGAGGGGGCAGGCAAGGAGAGAATTTCTCTCTTTGGGGATCAATAGAGTGTTGTTATTATAACGTCTAAAACGTATGATGGTCTGTCGATAAATCAATAACAATATCAATGAAGTCAATGTTTATCTAAAGGAATCAGAATTCAGGAAAAGCCAGGGGCCGGACCGAGTGTAGGGGGCGTGGCCAGAGACAGCCTGCTGACTGTTCCAAATCATGGGTGCATGTTACAAGTCCGGAACATATTTTAACTTAGTACTAACTTAGCATCATATTTGATCTGATTCGACTGAATATCCCAGGTTTCCATCTCTCATGCATCTGGTGTGACGTGTTTTCAGACTCTCAGGCTGGCGCAAAGAAATCTTACGGGAATTGAACGTCTCACTCCGGTCAGCTGACCAAAGTTGGTAACCTTGGTATTGTGTGTAGGAGATTCGGTATAACTATAATTTCGTTCTCCATTTACATGCCCGTAGTGTCTTTAAGTGTTATATAGTTTTGCCTGAAACGCAAAAATAAAACATAAGCAATTAAAGCCGATCAGTGGCTCAAATTCTGCTGTAGCGATTGAAGAACTTTTGTCGGAAGTTGGATTCGAACCCACGCCTTACTTCGGAGAACAGAATACCCCTTACTTTGAAAGGCCATTTTCGCTGCGCAGGAGGCTTTAGACCGCTCGGCCATGGGGCAGTTTCCAGTTGAACCCTAAGGAGTAGGTTAAGTCCAGCCTTGGCTTCCAAGCTGACGTTTTTCTACATATGTGCTTGTGTATCATGGACAGTAAGAGGGGGCAGGCAAGGAGAGAATTTCTCTCTTTGGGGATCAATAGAGTGTTGTTATTATAACGTCTAAAACGTATGATGGTCTGTCGATAAATCAATAACAATATCAATGAAGTCAATGTTTATCTAAAGGAATCAGAATTCAGGAAAAGCCAGGGGCCGGACCGAGTGTAGGGGGCGTGGCCAGAGACAGCCTGCTGACTGTTCCAAATCATGGGTGCATGTTACAAGTCCGGAACATATTTTAACTTAGTACTAACTTAGCATCATATTTGATCTGATTCGACTGAATATCCCAGGTTTCCATCTCTCATGCATCTGGTGTGACGTGTTTTCAGACTCTCAGGCTGGCGCAAAGAAATCTTACGGGAATTGAACGTCTCACTCCGGTCAGCTGACCAAAGTTGGTAACCTTGGTATTGTGTGTAGGAGATTCGGTATAACTATAATTTCGTTCTCCATTTACATGCCCGTAGTGTCTTTAACCGGCTGCACAAACTGGATCCGCCTCCATTACGACACAACTTTGCCCTTATTGGCTTAAGAATTTAGTCACATACATGACGTATATCTGCTATTTCTCCCGAGAAGCAGGTAAAGCAGTGGTAACTGCTTTGTAGTTAATTTACCTGGTAAAATTAAGTTTAAATAAATGATATAAATACTGTAATAGTACTCGTGAGCTTTGTTTATTTGTTATTAGTTACTGTAATGTTGCGCTGCTTTATTTGTTTAATCGTCTAGTCTGTGGAGACATTCAAGTTAATCAAATAAGAATTGCACTGTACACTGTACATGACCATAAAAACTTTGTATCCTTGAAATAAATGTTTTTGATCTTTTCCTTGGCAGTTATCTTTTTACACAGGGCCTCTATGTACACGATAGTTTTTTTTTTCACGACTAACAGTATGGATCAGGAGTTGGTTATTGTAAAAGAAGTAATGTGCATGCAGGTGATATTTGTATAGATTTATCCACACCCTTGTAGCAGTGCTGCCATTGCAGTCAGATCTCGCAAACTAGGAGTATTAGTTGTCTTTATTTCTCTTTATTTCTTGACGCCAACCCTCTCCATTAATCCGGGCTTGGGACTGGCACCTACCTGAGCTGGCTTGCTCCCTTAAGTGGCTGGGTTAGGCTAAACTATATATATATATTTACCAAGACTACAATAAAACATCTCGAAATGTGTAGTCTAGCAAAACGCAGTTTAAAGAAGGTAGCCTACCTGGCGAAATTGCAAACAAATTAAGGGCGTTAGGCAGCCTTTCCAAACCGCTTATCCTACTGGATCGCGGGGGGTCTGGAGCCTATCCCGGAAGCAATGGGCACGAGACAGGGAACAACCCAGGATGGCGGGCCAGCCCATCGCAGGGCACACTCACACACTATTCACTCACGCATACACTCCTATGGGCAATTTAGCAACTCCAATTAGCCTCAGCATGTTTTTGGACTGTGGGGGAAACCAGAGTACCCGGAGGAAACCCCACGATGACATGGGTAGAACATGCAAACTCCACACACATGTGACCCAGGTGGAGACTCGAACCCGGGCCCTAGAGGTGTGAGGCAACAGTGCTAACCACTGCACCACCATGCTGCCCCCTAAATGGAAAACCATTAAATACAAAAGGAAAACAAAAGTGCTGTAAGACTGTATACTTATGTGTATGTTAGTAAAGGCTGTAGCTGACACAACGGACCCCACTAATTAGAAAGGGGTAATTGTACACATGTGGCATCCAGTATGTTCTTCTATAACAGTTTTTAAAAAAAAAAAAAAACTCACATTACACAAATTGGCACTATCAAAACGAGGATTATGGGGAAAATGGGGACTGTGATGGAGATTACATACACGTAGGCATGGTATTTAGTTTTTTTTAATCTGGTCACCTTCCAGAGTAATTGTAAACTAAAACCATCTTCACCCTATTTGATTCTTTATAAATGGACAATCAGTCGTGCAGTAAATGGGGGTATAGAGAGACACAGAGCTTGTCTAACAAGAAACCCTGGGAAGCTAACATTAATAGGGTGGGTATGGATAGCAAAACCATTGATACAGATTACAGATTTATATCTCACCTGAACCCTGGCGGGCTCCGTGCCAATAGGGGTTGGGATTAGGGTTAGTTAACTTAAGTAGTAATATTGATGTGTATATTCTCCTATTCTCCAGTCAGTGAATCGTGAAACGTAATGTTAATATGTTTCTATACCTATATGTTCTGCTTAAAAACCCATAAAGGCAAGCACAGTGTTTAGACATTCTGTTACTTAGACTAGTAAACACTAAGATCCTTCAGCTTTCAATTAACCTGACACAACAGTCTAAACAACAAATGTGTGCCATGTCATTTGTCATCTTTACATCTTGTATCCTTTATATGGTAATTGGATTTTCAAGGTGGAATTGCAGGTCGATCATTTTAAGGATCTAGATGTAAACCTCCCTGGTGTTGCTTTAATATTTTTTTTGCACAATTTGCTTCACACACTTCCTCCAGCAGAGAAGCTTACAATACTACACCCCACCAAATGACTGGATGATGCCTTTTTATTTAAGGTCTGGCTGTGAGCCTCGATTACCGATACACTATCTTCAGGCTCCTGCCGGGATCAGTCAGTATGGTGGACCTTTGGAGGAATGGGTACAAAACCATCAGGAAAGTTTGCAGGTGCTTCAAGAGTATGTGAAGGCTTAGTTGGAGGAACAAGCCACACCACGAAATCGGAAACACAATGAGTTGGTTAATGATTAGGGGTTTGATGAAGGTCAGCTGGTGTGTTTGCGGAACCATGTTCGAGGTAAAATACAGGATCATTGGGATGCCTGTTTGTATATGGTAGTTCGGTGTCCCCAAGATCAGGGTTTACTCTGCAACTCCAATGGAGGGGGACGGGGTTGTCCGTCAAGTTCACCGAACAGAGTTGCGTCCAGTACCACAGGGGGTTGTTATGTCAGGGGAAGATGTTCTGGTAATGTCTCCTGAGTCTGGGTTGCCCACAGGGGCAACAGAAATGGAATCGGATGAGGACTCTGTGATTTTACGGGGACAGGGCTGGTGGGAGGGGTCGCAATAGAGCATCCACAAGTAGGCCTCGTATAATGGAGGAGGTTATGTCCCCCCCGAGGTGTAGAGACCAGTTAAACGTTCGGTGAGGTCCACCACTGGTCATCATACCAACCCTTATAAGTTACCACGGTCAGTGAATGATCGTTCGGTTGGGGAGGAAGACCAGTGGTTTGGGGATAGAATTCTTAGCTGTGATCGTTGGGTCATCAATTTCATTTTGGGGGATGGATTGTAGCCAGGCAATTATAGGCAGGTATAGGAACTGCAGTTCGGACTGGAGGCATAGCCGGGGCGAGATGGCTGTGCATGTTCCGATGGTAGGGCATATTGGCAAAGGAGCAGGCACGGGAAAGACAGGCAGGGTCCTGATAGATTTGGTGGAGCATCGGCGGGCATATTGAATTTGCAGTGTAGCAGCCTTTCTGTTTGCTTGTTTCAGGGGTGAACAATCTTATCCGCAAAGGGCCGGTGTGTATGCAGGTTTTCGCTGCAACTCCCTAATTAGATTTCTAATTAGAGGACTGATTAGCTGAAGAGTCCTCATACCTGGTTTTGAAGAGCTGACCTAAAGGTTACCCCAAAAACCTGTTTTTTTTTTGTTTGAATGGGGCAGTGAGTCATGGGGTAAACTACTGTTCTTTAGGGGTTTTCAAGGTGGAATTACGGGTCGATAATTTTAAGGATCAGGTTGTAAACCTCCCTGGTGTTGCTTTAATATGTTTTATCTGAGGTTGTATCGTGTATTATCAAGCCAGCCGGCTTAGTGGCCTCGGGAGCGGGGTTTAGTGGGAGCAGCTGGCTAGTTTTATTTTCTTTTTTGTTTGTGTCTTTTTCTTTGTTGTATGTATATTTTGGGTTCATTATTAGGCAGGCTGGGCCTTTTGGCACCTGTAGTCTGGGTGCTGGATTGCCCATAGGGGTCTTTTTTATTGCTGTGATTTGCTGTGTCATTCACTAGTGTGATTTGTGCTGGATGTGTTTTTAAGGTTGTGCTGTGGCGTGTACCTGAGCAAACTTTGGGCAACCTGTTCTCTTGTTGGCTTTATTGACAATGGGTGGATTAGTCTAATTACGGCCTGCTACAAATAGCTGCATATAACGTATAAAAAAAATCACCTTATGGGTGCTCCGTAGGGTAGCAAGATCTTGAGTTTTTTTACAGTACTCGGGTACGTTTTAAAATTTTCGACCAATCAGCAAACATTATTCTGACAGCATAGCTGGGAAACCAATGAAAAGTGAGTGCAACGTTCTAGAACTTGACTTCGGGTTGACGCTCCCTATAAAAGAGCTGGGTACTGCTTCAAGGCGTTCAGTTGGCGCTACCTCCTGATAGAGTAGCACTGTATGGCTCTTGTTCCGTAAAACAACATCAAAAGGATGAAAAAAAAACAATATTTAAAGAAGACGAAAAAAATCAATTTTTAAAGAAGACGAAAAAAACATCGTCTAAAAAAATAAGCCAAAAAAATAATATCCGAAGAAGGAAAAACATGCAAAGTAAAAAAAACAAACAAAAATAAAAAACAATATC
Source organism: Brienomyrus brachyistius (assembly GCF_023856365.1). Classification (NCBI taxonomy): domain Eukaryota; kingdom Metazoa; phylum Chordata; class Actinopteri; order Osteoglossiformes; family Mormyridae; genus Brienomyrus; species Brienomyrus brachyistius. Next base: position 2,255,131 of record NW_026042309.1, read on the forward strand.
CAAAGAAGAAGGAAAAAAACATCCAAAGGGAGAAAAGAAGAACTGAAGGGCAAACGAGGTAGGAGGAAATACAAATTTCGTTTCAGCACCGTTGGAGTGCCAAGCCGTGAAAAGCATTTGGCCAGAAGACAAGGTAAGTGTTGTACCTGTTATTTTAAAACAGCGCTTTTCAAAATGCTGCTTTATAATCGTTTGAGATCGTTAGCCAGTGTGACAGCTGAAGGCTTTTTGAGTTTACCAACATAAAGTTTTATTTCTGTATTAGGACATTGTCAGGAACAATGATGTGTTCATCGCTATGATGTGGTCAAAAAGCGATGCATTGAATCTTAGAAACATTTGTGATTTTTCAAACGATGCTTTTCCTTTTATTTAATCAGTAAAATTTCCATCGGTTTTATATAGTGCCCCTTGAAATATGTCTTTAGCTCATTTTCCGGGCATTTTACTAGAATGCATCCTGAGAAATACACAAGCTCTGCTGCATTTCCGTGCCTCGATGTTTAGTGCCGAGTATAATTGTTGCAGTTGCCTTTTATATATTCCATGAGACCTGTTGGTACCAAGAGAAGTGTGAGACTGTCAGGGTGAATTTATCATACAATCGCACGCATAAATACCTGAGGGTTGCCAGTCCTTTTGCGTTGTTACAGGAGGACTAGAGCTGACGAGTGTGTTTCTACACACTATCAAGGGCATTGTAGTACAGTTTTCTCAGGTGGGAGAATGCTGCCGATCTCCTATTTGACAATACAGCCCTTGATATATTAGAATATTACAGAACTAGAAGCCTTTTGCAAGGAAGAATGTGAGAAAATCCCAAGTACAAGAACTGAAAGCCTTTCAGCTGGCTATAAGAAGCGCTTGTAAGCTGTGATATCTGGCAGAGGAGGTGTTACTAAGTACTGATTACGTAGGGTGCCCAAACTTTTGCAGAGTGCCATAATAATGTTTTTATTTTGTAATTTTGTTCAATTTATGGCATAAAAAGTAACTATTCATCAATGTTTGCTGAAAATATTGTGTATTTTCCCCCCAGTTCCTAAAGAGACTGTATTAACTGATATTGTTGCTTTTGTAATTGAAAAGATGTTATTTGTCAAGGGGTGCCAAACCTTTGCATAAGACTGTACACAGTGTGTGTATGTGTTTATGTGAGTGTGTGTCTGTGTGTGTGTGTATATATATATATATGTGTGTGTGTGTATATATTTCTGTATATGCATGTGTATATATATATTTATATATAGTTCACACACATTCAAACTTATTTGAATACACATTCAAAATAATTTTTATTATTATTATTTTCGTTTTTTTTTTTTGTGTGTTTTAAAATGTTTTATTTTTGCAATGGAAATAAAAATAAAGCAGTCCTCCGTAGAGGAGGGGTGGTGGAGGGAATATATATATATATATATATATACATATATATAAAATAATTGTCACACAACTGGGGTGACATGCCTTGCCTGCTCACCCAATTTTAGTGCACTTTAGTTATGCATAATGACCTTCTAGTCTCGATACACCCATATATATATATATATATATATATATATATATATATATACATATATATATATAGTTTTTCTGTTTTTTTTTTGCAATAGACAATAAAAATAACGCAGTTCTCCGTAAAGGAGGGATGGTGGATGGAATATATATATACATATATATATAAAATAATTGTCACACAACCTGGGTGACATGCCTTGCCTGCTCACCCAATTTTAATGCACCTTAGTTATCCATACTGACCATCTAGTCTCGACACACCCATATATATATATATATATATATATATATATATATATATATATATGTATATATATATAGATATTTTTTCTTTTTCTTGTGTTTTTTTTTTCGCAATGGATATTAATAATAAAGCAGTCCTCCGTAAAGGAGGGGTGGTGGAGGGAATATATATATACATTTATATAAAATAATTGTCACACAACTGGGGTGACATGCCTTGCCTGCTCACCCAATTTTAGTGCACCTTAGTTATCCATAATGACCATCTAGTCTCGATACACCCATAAATATATATGTATATATATATATATAGTTTTTTTTTTTTTTTGCAATAGACAATAAAAATAACGCAGTTCTCCATAAAAGAGGGATGGTGGATGGAATATATATATACATATATATAAAATAATTGTCACACAACCTGGGTGACATGCCTTGCCTGCTCACCCAATTTTAGTGCACCTTAGTTATCCATACTGACCATCTAGTCTCGACACACCCATATATATATATATATATGTATATACATGTATATATATAGATATTTTTTCTTTTTCTTGTGTTTTTTTTTCGCAATGGATATTAATAATAAAGCAGTCCTCCGTAAAG